>NC_062968.1:25464285-25617690 GCF_023119035.1 Salvia hispanica | reverse complement strand
ACAGATGAAATATTATTATATAAATATCTGTAAATTTCGTAGGTTATTATCGAAGAAACAATAAAGTTTCGTCAAATTATAATTTGATCTATAATTTTAAAAAGTACCTAGATAAATCAAGAAGTTTAATTTGCTCTCAATAATTATCTGGTTAAAAAACACGGTCATTTTGTCAAATTGGGTATCCACAGATATTCGATCCGAAATTTTCGAATACCGATCTCGAAATTTCCAAAATCCAATATCTGATACCTGACCCGAATTTAATTTCAGGTACCCGGATACCCAACTTGGGTATCCAGTTCCAATTGTGTTTTCTTCAAAAAAAGTCAACTACAAACTTTTAGAATTTATTTAATATTATTTAGTTCGAATTTGATACAAAGTTGAAGTAGTATTCAAGAGAAAATAACTATAAACTTTTAGAAATATAAAATTCTTGTAGTTGTTTGAATTTAAGAGAAAATAACTTCAAACTTTTAGGAATACAAAATTCTTGTAATAGTTCGAATTTAAAAGAAAATAACTACAAACTTTGAAAAATACAAAATTCATAAGTTATTACTCCATCATCCACAATAAGTCAATAACCATCACAATTCATAAGTTCAAACATTCATCCCCATATAAACATCACAATTCAATAATGCATAAGTTTAATCACTTATCCACAATATCACAATTCATAAGAATCAAGATCTAACAATAACATCATCAAAGACTCAAAATTCGAAAGATCACATATCAATGAAATTAAAATGTACTTAAGAAATTAAATTACATATCTTATACGCAAACTATTAAGTACTATTAACTAAAATATAATTAAGAAATTAAATTATATTTAATTATAATAAAAACATAATTTATTAATTTTAAAAAATAAAACGGATAATTCGGGTATACCTGATCGGATATCGGGGGTAACCCGATACCCGATAATCCAAAATTTTCACTACTCGATCTCGATCAGATACTCGAAAAATTGTGTTTCAGGTATCCAATTATATGACTTTTTTCGGGTTTGGATATCGGGTGTTGGATTGACAGGCCTAGACTCATTTACGTGTATTATATTAAAGATAATTTTTAATCGGACACCATTTAATTTAATTTATGTGTAAATGACATCATTTAAACGTTTAGCATGATTTTTCTACTCCCATATCGGAACCAATTTCACCTAAAATTTTCGCTGAGCAAATGATTGAGAATGAATTCAAATTTAAAATTTTAAGATTGTTAAGTATTCTATAATTGCGAATAAACTAAAATTAGAATTTTTTAGATAATTTGCTCATGTTCTTGCTACACAAAATTTGAAAAAAAAAGCAAGTAAAGGCCAAACAGAGCCCTATTCCCAGCCTGGTATCTGTGTAACTTCCAATTCCAATACTTCTCCGACTCTTCTCTCTCATAGGCTAAAACCTCCCTCTTCAATCCGAGACGCCGCGTATCTTCCTCCTCTCGACCTCAGGGAACTCTTCGATGCAGCTTCTCACAGGTCTCGCTCTCTCCATCTCCCTTTTCCAGTCGATTGTGAATAGTCCAATTCTGTTTATAATTTTTTTTTTCTTTCTGTATGAATTTCTCACTGTGCAATGTGACAGAGTGTGTTAGTTGTAGAAATTTGTCTGACAAATTGGTGAATTGAATGCAGTGCAGAGTGCTGCTCTGGGGTTTGATATGATAGAGATGACTTGGCTCAGCGCATTTTTGATTGGGGCGGGTTGCTTCGCTCTAGGATGCCTAATTGGATTGAGGCGTTCTTCCCGGCGCTCGTCGAAAGGTTCTGAGGTTAACGAGGAGGGGAGGAAGAAGGTTAATCGAGGCAAACCGCTGCTGGAGGTTGAAAAACTAGCTGAAATTATCGACGATTTCAAGATGGTATTGTTTGTAGTTTGTGTGTGTGTGTGTGTGGTGTTGTGTGGTATGAATCATGATGGTTGAGTGTAGGTTTTGGTTGTGCGGAATGATTTGAAAATGGGGAAAGGGAAGATTGCTGCCCAATGCAGGTGAGTGTTTCCATGATGATTGCTGTAAACATGATGCCTTTTGCTTTCTTTTCTCTTCTATTGATTGATTATTTGGTGGTTATCTTGTCTTTGACTAATAGTGTCTTTGTATGATGTTGTAAGTTTGTTGAGTATTAGAGGTACTACCTATATAAAGCAATTGCTTAAGTTGAACAGGTAAAAGGGAATAAAAGAATCTGTACACGGTGGTAAACTAACTGAACATTTAAGTACTGGATTTCTAGTGTGTATTTAATGTCAATTGGAGGTTATAAGCCTTGATTTCGAGGCACGAAAGGTTAATGTCTGCATTGTCTAGGACGTCTCAATATACCAGCTTCCCTGGAAAGTGTGGACTACTTACTGTATGATGTATTTTGGACGAGTGTGTGTGTATATTATTTTTCTTGAAAAAGTAACTAATGGCTTCTATTCTTACTAATTGACATTGGTATCTTACAAGTATCACCTGGTTTATTGTTCATATAGAAACCTGGCAACTTGAATCGGGTTATGAAGACAAGCATATAAAGATCATTGAAGCATTCACGCCGCATCATCATTATAGTATATGGGAAATATATTACTAGAAATTAATATCGTGGAATCTGTTGGTATATCTAGATATTCATTTAAGTCCCGTTGAAATCTTGTGGCTCTTTTTTTCTGGTCCGTCTATGTCTGAAAGAACTTTGGCGTGCAATTACCATTACTTTTGATATACGTACATAGATTATTACTGTGGCCCAAAGTAGAGTAACTTTCCTCTGGTTTTAGCCATGCGACTTTGGGGCTGTACAAGAAAATCCTGAACCGGGCACCAAAATCTTTAAGCAGGTACATTTTGACCTATTGAAAATGATTCTCATGGTTATTATGTAAACATTTATTTACTGCTTAAATTTGATCTTGATACAGATGGGAGATGTGTGGGCAGGTTAAGGTGGTGGTGAAAATTGAAAGCGAGGATGATATGCTTGTTCTACAGGTCAAACCATTGCATTTCCTTTTTATGGAATGCATTTGTTTTAGCTTCTATGACTATACCATCACCAAGAATAGAAATATTAATGCTGCATTATTTTGTTAGAGTCAAGAATGACTGTTGGCAATGGTTATATTATCATTTATCAGTTATACATTGTTATTAATGTTGTGAAGCATGTTGTAGTGCCCTATATTAAGTACCAACATAAATATACTTTGTATATGATTATTTACTTGTTCCAGAAAAGAATAAGAAAGTCAAATAAAAACGATCACATCTACATTTCATGAATCAATATGTCCCATCTGCTCATGCATTTTCTCATAGGAATAAGGGACAGTGTAGTTAATCATAGAATCGCATGTTGGACTAGAAAGAGATATAATTCGAGATGGATAAAATGATTCAAATTACTTTGATCTTTTGCGTAAATACTTAACTGCTACTGGATATATTCTCAATTACATCTCACAAAGAAGTTGAAGTTCTAATACCAGTAAGCAGCTATATTTAATGTCTAACCCCGTTGTGTTACTCATGCAGGAAAGGGCAAAATCGCTGAACTTACCAACACATGTTACAATTGATGCTGGAAGAACACAGATTGCTCCAAGTGAGTAGTGACAAAAAACTTTGTTTCCTGATGTAGTTCTTGTGTTGGGAATGTTGAAATGATTATATTGATTTTATGTTCAATTTGTTTTGAGATGAAGAGAGAATATGCTTTACACTCATCCCTTTTCGCGATAAGATGATCACCCTGTTCCAGAATCCAGATTAACTTCATTGTCTAACAACACTCATCTATTTCCTGTTTTTTCAGATTCAAGAACTGTCATGGCAGTCCTAGGTTAGCTCTCTCTCGTACACACGCATAATAATAGACGAATAAGCAGAATCGACTTCTAATTCGAAGTTTTTGTGCAGGACCAGCGGAGCTAGTTGATGATGTGACTGGTGGATTGAAACTTTTATAGTCAGCTTGAAACAGGAAAATGTGAAAAAAAACGACAATGACGACAACAAATTTGATCTGCAGATGCGATTTTGCCAGGATTATATTGATCGTTTCTTCAAAATTTTCAGCAATTGAACTATAGAATGAGATCTCCCATGTTGCTACCATATTAACATCAAACGTTTTGTAGTTTTCTGAATCACTGAATGATCTTATGATCAGCACCCTTTGCATCACTTTGATCATACATCTCCCCTATGTGCTTGTTCATGGATTTTATATTTTTATTAGTATTATTTATCGCGTGTCATGTAAATTTGAATTCAAATTGAATCCAGTAAGATCAATGATTTAGTCATCCTAATTCCTAAATATCCAGCCTACCCCACCTTGCTTAATTTAAGTGGTTTTAATTTTAAGCATATACACCATTTTTTAAAGTAGACAAAACACACTAGAGTACTACTCCTATTATTTAAATTATAGGAGTATTTGAAATTCCAAGTAATTGACTACTGGGAAATACAAACCTCAAAAAATAAAGCAAAAAATCCGACCTGCCGGATTCGAACCAGCGACCTAAGGATTATCTGCAAACCAACTACAGTCCTCCGCTCTACCAACTGAGCTAAGATCGGATCATGCTATAACGTTGTGTTTTATAAAACATAACTTAATACTACAAATAAAAAAATGATAAGAGATGCACATAATTCCCAAATGAATCTTTATATTTTCTGTATTTTCTAAATTAGAATGTGGAAAACACAAGAGCTAAACCATCTCCATTTGTTTTACCAAAAATATGTGCAAATTAATTTACTTTGGCTTATTTGTCTATGAAGTTGATTAGGTACATTACAATAATAGACTACCAATCTTAGGATTACAAAAAAAAACAAATGTTAACCTTTGCCTGATTTTTCAAATTTGAGTAGAAACACGCATAACTTAATTTGAAACAAATACTTTCTCCGTCCTACTTAAAGTGACTCGTTTTCCTTTTTGAGACATCCCAATTTCCAAAACATCTCTCTACATTATTCTCTTTCTAACTCACAAAACAACATATGCATAATCCCGTTCTGAAAAGGAAATGCTGCACTTTAAGAGCGGGACAGAGGGAGTATATATGAAGCTGTAATGCTATCGAATCATATAAATATACTACTAGTAAAATCAAAGATGGTAAGTGCTTGTCAATGACTCAATATCTAAGAAGTAATTTCTTATTCAAAAAGGCAGTCACAAAATGTTCAAAAGGAGAGGTAGTTTCTAGCTAAACGATTCAAGCATCAGAAAGCATGTAGTATGATATATACACAAATTATTCTCACCTCATATAGTTCAGAGAATCAATCCCTTTGGAGAGTCGGGTTTTTGGTCGCTTGGAGTCGGAGTCGGAGTCGGATTTGTTGTAGTCGGAGCAGCATTGGGCGAATCAGTTGTGTCGAGCTTAGTGTAACCTTGAGCTTCATTTCTCCCCTGCTCTTCCTCCGCGACTTTCTCCATCGTTTTCTGTCCAACATCCTCGGCCGCCTTCTGAACCCGGCTGAAAGCACCGGTTACCCACGTAGCGCCAGTCAGGATGTATCGGTTTTTCATGACGGCCGTTCCTGCAGTACTGACGGTCTGTCCAGCAGCAGCAAAAGCTGTCTTAGTCTTCTCGGAAACCTGGAACTTCTGGTCTACTTCCTTCACTTTATCATTGACTATAGTTGCTCCGACAGTGATTTTCTCACTCAGTCCGATCTTCTGATCCAGCGATGCTACTGTGGCTGAAGCAGTTGATGTGAGTTGGTGCCTCTCATCGAAAGACTTTGCCCTGTTAAGGGCGTCTTTCCCTAATATGAAACCCTTGGCTACCATGCCGCTGACAACGTCCTCTGCCTTCTGCGCAGCAGCTGCAACACCACCACCTGCATTATCGCCTTGTGATGCCTGGAAAAAAATATATGTTTAATAAATCCACACAAGAGGTTGCATTTGAAAAAATGATGAAACAAAAGTTTCAATACTGTAGCTGCTGCTGCTGCCGATGCTGGCAGCGTATAGTTTGGTTCAAGGGAAATGGAGACTGTCTGGTCCACTATTGTAGCTCCCTGCAATAGATCAGAAAGCTTAAAAGTTTGCCTTCTACAACGAAACAGGAGTTTCTTCCTATATTTCACGTTTCTATAATTCATAGCAAATACTCAGAAATCAACCTGCATTTGGCTGAAAACAAACCTCAGTAATCAGTATTTAGAAAGTCTATATGATGGAGTCTCTTTATGACAATCACTGGTGGACATAAACAATTAAGGGATTAAGGAAAGGAAGGACATTCAACTGTGAGGAGAAAACAAAATTTTTAATCAGAAAGAATGATCAATTTTTGGCTCAGCCAAAGTCTCGAATTAAATGTCAATTATTACGGTAAAACAAAATGTTAGGTCCCATCAGTTAGTCCAAATAGTTTGGATTTGTGAGCAGTTACATACTAAACGGTTAACAAATAAATGTCATTTTCCTAAAACCAAACAAAACCCACTCCCAAGTCTAGCAGATGTGGGAAAAAATCATGTACAGTTTCATATAATCTATTTCCCACAGATTATCGTCCAGGCTCAACAACACATAGGATAAGAGCATTGTGAAGGGTACCGAAAGAAGAACAGCAGTCTCTGCATTCTGAGCATCGGCGAAAGTGACATATGCAGATTGAGATCTCTCATTTTCACTGAAAAACAAGAAAACGCAAAATGAGAATTTCCAACCAAACATGGAGCAAGAGTCCGAGCATCTAAGGATCTGTCACGGAACCTTTTCATTTCAACGTATTGGATTACCCCAGTGAAGGAAAAGAACTCCTGGATGTCTTGTTCTGTTGCACTCAGTGAGACATTGCTCACTTTCACAGTCTTGGTCTGCCATGAACAAAGAAGCTGACAAAATGAGAGAGAGAGAGAGCTAGGGAATTGTAGAGGCGCGAGAGGTCTTCAAATATACAATTCAAGTTCAACGTTACTAACATCTATCATTGATAAATAATCACATTCCAACTCAAATAACTGAATGTAATAACACATCAAAATATTAGTCCCTACCCCCAAAAGGTTGTAAGGTAGTACATATTAATCTCTTTGCAGATTTTGTTTTACGATAGATAGGATTCAGAGAGAGGGAAAGAGAGAGCTAGGGAATGGTATAAGCGTGAGGATTTTAATTTGACAATTTCAGTTCAACATTATGAACATCCATCCTTCATAAATAACCCCATCCAACTCAAATACTGTATGTACGGTGCACAACATTAACATTTAACATTTCAAGTGGGACTGTTAACATTTAACCATTGATTCTCTTCTTTCTAACAATAATACATCAAAGTAATACCCCCTAAAGGTTGTATGGTGCACATTTAATATTTTTGCAGATTTTGTTGTGTGTGTGTGTGTGTGAGAGAGAGAGAGAGAGAGAATAGGCACCAATATACACCAAGGAAACAACCTTCCCATACAAAAATTAATAAAGCATTCTTAATCTTAGCTCGAACCATCAAGTTAGTCTCCATTATTGTCAATAGTTGATGAACAAAACTAATGAATTGAGCCACCGATATAACAAATTCAGCTTAGTAGCTATGTTCCAAATATAATCACCAGCTCATCTATCAATCTCATGGCGATAAAACAGTTACTGTTATATCTATGAACACACACACAATCGCATCGATGATTTATGAATAACCTCAATTCCAGTTTAATAGTGATATTCTCACGTGAAAACATCCAAAAATGCTCAACAAATTGAAAACCAATCAGGAAAAAATAGCTATAATCTCATCTCGATCCACTTAAGCAGCACAGTACCAAATCTGAAATCGAAACCAAATATTCACGGGAGCCTAAATTTCCATTAAATCTTGCTCAACAATCAACATAAGTACCACGAAAAAAACGGGAAGAAAATTGAAAATTCCAACGCTATTCGATAAATTCGTGCCGAAAATGAAAAAAAAGTGAATCAATCAGATAAATGCTCACCGTCATTGCATGCGCGTGCGTGTGATCAGAGGAGAGATGCGAGAGGGATTTGAATCTGTGAATAAACTGTAAAATTCCGTGCGAAGAGTTTGCGAGAGAAGTTGGAGATTTGAGTTATGAATTTTGTTGGTTTAGGAAATTAAGGTTCCATTTTTCTCTACACTTCAATGACCGATGCGACTATCTTAAAAAGTTAATTTTGCATGGCAATTTTAGGTGGATCAAAGCAGTGATAAACGTACGTATACGTACGTACATAACCGAACTTTTTTAAACATTTTACATTGAAAATCATTTTATAAACATTAATTGATTTAAAATAAATTTCATACTAATCATTTTGCAACACTTCAAGAAAGATTTAAAATTTATACTTAAATATTTGTATATTTAATAAAATATATATTTTCTACTAAATATTGTATATTAATTCAAATCATAGTCGAAATCATGCTACGATTCAATATAAAATTTCTATATCACTTCTTTGTTATTGCTACATATATTACAATAAATAACAAAATTAATTTTTAATTAAATTCACTTAAATCTAAATTTTTTTAAAATATTATGTACATGTACAATTATGTACGTTTATCTTTTCCCAATCGGAATAATAGGCAATTTTATTTTGGGCCGATTGATAAAAAAAAATGACCAAATTTCCCGCACATTAAAAATGGCCCTTATAATTATGAAGTTTAACATTATTCATATTCTCTTATTAAGCTTTAATTTTGATCAAGTTGTATTTGATATGTAAATCAAAATTTTGAGCTTATATCTCAATTTTAATCATTTTCACCAGTTTGGCAATGCATAAGTAGTAGGAGTACTATATTATATCAACAATAATATAGTACTACTTTACATATTAGCAACCTGCATATTTTATTGTGTGATAATTGCTAACAATGTTAAACTATGACTTTTCGAGCTGATTTTCATCTGAATTTTCATATTCAAGATTGTTTCATTTTGGGATAATTGCAAGATTTCTCAAAGTCACTTAAACGTACATGCAAAATCGTATCCAATGTTTTAGAATCAAACTAAATTGAGCACGAACCAATGTGCTATCTGATCCATCGTAGGAGCCGCAAAGGAGTGCGCAGACGCCGGCAGGAGGCGCAATAAGACAGCATCAGAGGAGCCGTGAAGGAGCGAGGAGGCACTCAAGCGCCTTGTCGGAGATGCGTCAAAGCAGAGAGGCTGGAAAACCATAGCACAAAGACAGTCGCAAAAGTGAATGCAGTTGCATACAGATCTTAAAAGAAAATTGATCCAAATTTTGCAGATACACACACTATGAACATGAAGAAAATGTATAACGAAGCTTAGAAACATTGTTTCGAGACTCAAAATGATTCACACATTTTGCGTCAAAACATATTCTGTCTATATATAAAAAAACAGTATATCAGACGGATGCAGTAGAAAAAGGCTTCTTCTGACTGCAACAAATCGTCCACACTATTTAGTAGAGTATCTTTGTATCCAAGCCTGATGCTACACCCACCTGAACAAAGGCAAAATCTTCAATTTTCCACATCCTATTTTACAAAATTCTACAAATCTCAAACGGTTTCATGTGAAAATGTGGAATAGCATATAAGTGGGAGTCGACTCTGTTATCGTTTATCATGGTTTTGGGTTAGTTAGGACACATAGCTTATCAATTTGGTCCGACCAGTCGGATCCGGACAACCTACAGGGCTACCCGAAGATGTGACCAAAGAAGATGTAGGCCAAACGGGCAGCAAATGGATTGCCGTCTGGTTCGAAAGAGGGATGGACTGATAAGAATCCCACACCAGTCCCACATGAAAATGTGTATTGTAGCATAAGTAGGAGTCGACCTATACCTTTTATCATGGTTTTGGGTTAAGTTAGGGCTCATATGCTTATCAATTTGGTCCAACCAGACGACCTACAGAAAAGGGCTACCCGAAGGTGTGACCAGAGGGGTGCCACTGAGGATGTGGGCCCAAGGGACGCAAATGGATTTGTCATCCGTGGACGGGGGTTGGATCGATATGAATCCCATGTCAAGTCCACATGAAAGTGTGGAATCACGTATAAGTGGGAGTCAACCATTTACCTACGATTGTCCAAGAAGTGACAACGGATCCACCATAACCGTCAGTGTATCCATATTCCATAAAAAATGATGGATCCAACTGCCACGTGTCGGACAATCAATGGACTCATTTGTCAAAACTTTGATGTCATGTAGGTAAGCATATATGGTACATAGACATTGAGGAATGTGGTAAAATGGGCTATGATTCATCTCTAGTAAGCTGAAGATAAATATACCTCTGAAAAGGGTGGTTTCTGTGGACAGATGCTTCGTTAACCGATCTTCGCAGATGATGTGAGAAGCCCCATCTGTTCGGTAAGATTATTCAAACTCTTCAGCCTGTCCCATTCACTTTCTAGTTCGGTGAACTGATCCGTGCTCATTTCATGTCCCATATCGACAGCATTTATCTCATCTGTTTTCTCAATAAGGGAGGGGCTCTCAGGAAGAAACTGTTCCCAGAATACATCATTTATGCTCGGAAGCTTGGGAATATCGTCACTTGCACCCGGCAGCTTATGGATATCATCACTTATACCAGGCAGCTTATGAATATCATCACCCATACCTGCCAGCTTATGAATGTCATCGAGCAAAATGTCAACATCGTAGTCTTCCAAAGGTTCATCTGACGGTGGAGGTATAGGGGCATCGACAAACCCAGGAAGTACATCCACAGAACTGAAATTTGTAGGCTCGGACCCCTTAAATGGCTCATTAGGAAGGTCGATGCTATTTCCTGGACTGATTCCTTGTGCGAGAATGAAATCAGGTACCCCTGTGCTTGCCTCCGGAAAGAGGGTATTGTGAGCACTAGCATGCGTCAGACAAGAGGAAGATTGGACCTCAGACAGTGCGGACGTATTGGGTAAAACCTCTGAAAGAGTCACTCCTGATATTCTACTGGTTGAACTACTACTATCTAATAAATCCGAGGGAGAATGTGCACTGTCAATCAAGAAACCATTAGGATTGCTCAGTTTAGACTCGGACCTATTTGACGTATCCATTTTCATGATTTGTCTCAGCATTGCCTTTGCAGCTTCATTCATCAAAGGCTGGTATTTGACAATCTGTCCATCGGGCGATGTAATACTCAAATTGTGAGCTAAACTTTCTTCATCCTGACTCGGTAGCCTCCTTTTCTTGTTAGCACCAGAAATATGTCTACCACTATCATTCTGCTGATGTACCATCTGTGATACAAAGCCAGGGCTTTGCATAGCTTTGGCGAGGAAGGACATCATTTGTGTTTGTCGTTGCTCCATTACATGAACACGCTGACCAACAGTCTGCAATTGACTGTCGGTTGTTTGTTGCTGCTGCCTCAACCTAACAAGTTCTTGCATGAGAAGATTCTTATCTCTCTTCAACCTTTCAACCTCTTCCTCCATCCCAAATTTGCCAACCTCAATGCAAGACGGGACAGGGGGATTCTGAACTTGAACGTTTTGCTGTTGGCCTTGTGCGTGGGATGATTTACGCCTGTTTATGGTCTTCAGTAAATGCTTGCGACCTTTAAGAAACCCCTCATTAGCAAACTCCCAACGGTCGGGATCAACTTTCCTGAATCCCTGATTGACACCAGAAGGGGGCAAACTATAAAAGAATTACTGAGGCTCGACATACACAAAAAAACACAAGATGATAGGTGCGCAACATCCTTAAGCACTCGATCCCTAAAGCTTTTTATAAACTAAATTGGAGTACCAAAAAAGCAGCCTCATCAAATGCTTTCACAGCAGTTCAAATTATTTTGCAAACAGGAATCTAAAGTAGCAACTAAAATCATTCGTTGGCTCATACACTCGATAAACATGAATTTACCGCTTCTACACTAAACCAAAGCAGTTCGATATAATTTTGCAAACCGGAATCTAAAGAAGTAACTAAACTCCTTTGTTTATACAAGATGCAACCTCAATCAACAAGTAATCTATTGCTTCTATACTAAACCAAGGGGGATCTGTTTGTACACAAAGCCAAAAGCAGAGCTAACAATCTGATATGGTATTTTCACAAAAAATCATTACCAAATTCCAAAATCTTCAATCATCTTTTTATATACCACAGTTTTTATTCATAGCAGTTCTAGAAGATGCTTATCCAAATATATTCTGTAAAAGTAAACCTAATCATTTGTACCTCACAATCAAGCAACTTCAATGAAGGTAACAATTACTACTACTTCTACATTCAACCACCAAAGAGCAGAACTGTTAGGTCACAAAGCAGAAAGCAGAGCTCACACTCTAATGTCTTTATACTGAGTTCGAACACCAAAAATCACTATCAATCTCAAAAATCTCGATCAAATTTAAGAGTTTTATGCATTTTGTGAGCATCTAACTTCAATTAAAAATACTTGAAGCAAGAAAAAACAGTAGAGAAATAACTAACATAAGTATTCAGCTGGCGAACGAAGCTGGAGAAATTATTATGCTTGAAATACTTAGGCAAAAGGTCTCTAGCGAACTCCGGCACGTTCCAGACAACAAAGCTGTTGCTGTTCTTGCTCCACGATACCACCGCATCCGTCGCCGGATCATCCACCATGTCGTAAGTCTTACTCAGAAACGGTGGCGGCGACGTCGCCGCCGTTGAGATTCCTCCTCCTCCAGCCTCCATATCTACTGAATCACAAAGTGCGGAAGATTTCGAGAGCGAGAGAAAGAAGGGGGAGGGATGGGGCGGGAGAGAAGAGAGAGGAAAGCGCTAGAGATGGGTCGAGACTCGAGAATGTGTGTGTGTGTGTGAGAGAGAGAGGTGGGGGTGGTTGCGGGGTGGGGTAAGGGGTAAGGGGTAAGGGGTGGAGTGATGGGCTTGATTTTTTACTGATAGTAACGGGATCGAGAAAAATGGAAACCCATAACACGGTTCCCTTTTATCAAAGAAATTGTCGATAGATTATTGATCTGATAAAATATATACAAAAAATAAAATATGGACTAATTACTACTACTACTATATTTTATGAATTATAAATGAAATAAAATTATATAATTTTGATATAATAGTAATATATTAACTTTATTTGTTACTATGATTTTATTAAACATACATCTAACCAATAGTTTTATTTAAATTTGACCAATATTTTATTATTCATAGTAGTATAGCTGGAATTTTGACAATGGAAACTCAGACAAATGTTAATCGTTGTGGGTAGTAAGCCATATTGGTGTCGGCTAAAGCTGCAACAGTATGAGTGGTGAAAAATTATGAGATATAGATGATGAATAATGAGTGACAAATAATAAGAGAGCTAGTGAAAAAACATTACAAATGTATATAGTGATTTTTATTAAATGAGCGTTGATGTGAAAAAGTTGGCCGTATTAGGAGAGCGATTGTGGAACTACATAAACGCTACTAATAACCTTTTTTTCTAATAAGTAGGATTAATATATATCACCAAATGAAGTACTCTCCGTATAACAGGAGTATTTCTCAACTATTCACTAATTAATCAAATTCCATGACATACATGATAAAGAAAGGAATCAAATAACACACTTATTATTTTTAATGAAGATCATAATTTAAAATTCTAATTTACTGATATTATATTACTATATTAATATATTTAAAATTGTCAAAATTTATTAAGAGTTTTACATTGATTATGAAAATATTTAGCATTTTATAAAATATAAAAAAATTGTAATGTGGACTAGCAATATTGAAAACAGGTTAATTAATTATATTTGTAAAATAATAAACCATTTTGAAGATTTTTGTGAATAATTATGATTTATAAATAATAATTATAAGAAGAAAGTAATAGTGTCAAGTTTTTTATTATAATAATCCACAAACAAGCTACCAGAATTGTAATGCTATTTTTAAGCCTTTGCATAAGAATGGGACATTGATCCTTTTTTACCTAACTTTTCATATACTTACTATAGATCTAAATTTATTATAAAACACATCTAATTAAATACTTAAAACTGACAAATTAAATCATTATTGAATAATATCTAGAAAAAAGTAGACTATTGATCAGATAAACTATTGGATCAGATAAACTTTCCAGTTATATTAATATTTTATTTCAGCTACAAGATGCGAGATTAATATCAAAGTATTACTTATAAATTAATTTTAGCAACTGGGATATAATTTTGCAAGTTGTAACCGTCTGCCACGTAATATCATAATTATACCGAGATATTTTTGCAAAATGCCACGTGGCAGAAAGGCCTATCCTCACTCTCTTTGAATATCAACTGTCCAACAAAATCAGGAACAGTAATTGCGAGTGAGAGAGGAGAAATTATGCTGTCAGCAGCTAACAATCCGTCGCTCTCTTCCCGCGTTTGCTTCTTCAGATTCGGAGAGCTGAATCTCAGCTCACGATTGAATCTCCGTCGCCGACGAGCTGCCGATCGGTGCTGCAAAGCGTCTCTCATTACGAATTCCGATTCATTCGAGGTCGGGAGGCTGATTGGCAGTTACGGATTTATGAACATTACTAGGTTTGAATTCGTTTTCTTCTTGTGTTTTTTTCACGATCCTGTGCGTAGCTAAGTGTTAGAGAAGACTGCGAATGATGACTTAAATCAGTAATTCATGTTTTTGCAGTTACTCGGGGCCGCAATCGGGGACGGATATGGAGTATGTGGCTGGAGATATTGGGAGATTGAGAGCTCAGGATGTTGGGGAAGGAAGTGTGAAAATTAGGTGCGCATGTGCAGTTGCTCACATATATGCGTGTGTGTTGTCTCTTGTGTGAGTTTCCTGTGGGATTGAGATGTGATATTTAGTGTGGAATTGAAGGAAGCTTAGTGAATTAAATGAGTTTAAGGAGTAATATTTGAGTTGGTTCGCAATTAATCTTACATTATATCACACACATTGTGTCTGTGTCCGTAATGTGGATTGGAATGGGATATTTAGCTTGAAATTTAAGAAATATTAGTGAATTAATGGAGTTTTATGTAGTAATTGTTGACTTGGTTCGGCCTTAGCCATATGCTATATTGTTGATTGTACTTATACATTGTGTGTGTGAGTATGTGCGTGTTTAATGTGAAATTTACGAATAGGAGGTATATAAGTAGTGTTTCGTGACTTGGGTTTCCGTTATCGGGTGTGCTGCTTATATTATACGTGGCAGCTACTTTGCAGATTGTATGACGGAAGAATAGCTCGAGGTCCACAGCGAGGTAGCTCCGTTATTTTTAAGGTGAATATTGATGCATTCATGTGCTATATGTTCGAAAGATTTTATGTTGTACATATAGATTTCGAATATGCCAAGATTGTAGTTGGAGAGCCAGATAAACTTGCTGTCTTGTTTGTAATGTTCTCTTCACTGAAGCCTAATGAACCTTCTATGTTTTTTGTTGTATTACTATCCTAATTGGACTTACAATGTCATGAAGGTCTACCCTGGTCAGCAAGTTGGAGGCTTCGAAGCTGATTTGATGGCTGCGAATGAGCTCAGTGCACATGCTTCCCTTCAAGTATTTTGTCTGACTCCTATATTTGACCGTATGTCTATGCTTATTGTTTACACGCCTTCATTTTATAATATGAAATGCTCATTGTTGTAGAGCAATTCAAAATCCATAGCCTGCTCGAATATTCAGGTACTTATTGGAGGATTTGAGACGAAAACTGGTGAGCAGGTATGAATCATCAATGCTAAAATGTCTATGCTGAAAGTTAAAATTTCGGGTACTTACTAAAGGAAAATATAACATTTTTTTGTCTGCAGTGGCTTGCTTTTCGGAATGATGGAAAGTACACTGCTGCTGGCTATGCACAAGTTGTGAGTGAAAAGATGACAAAATATAGTGATGTTGGAGGGCAGGCATTTTGGAATCCGTTCGAGAAAAGTGAAACTATAAAGAGGAGAAGATACTTCATTACAAAACTCCTTCAGGGAGTAATTCGTGGCTTAGCTTACATGCATGACCACGAGAGGTTGCATCAAAGTCTTGGACCTTCTTCTGTTGCTCTTAAGTATGCCTCTTAAAGATCTCTGAAAAACAAAATCATGTTTATTTCTTTCTAAAGTTCCTTGTCTGTTTAACAATTTGAAATAATTGTCTTTTGCAAATTTCAGTACAATTGCAGAGAAAGATGCTGCTTATCTGGTTCCAAGGCTTAGGGACCTTGCCTTTTCGGTTGATATAAGGTATGGCCTAAGGGGGCGTTTACTTTGAGGATTAGCGTAGATAATTGTTTGCTAAAATGGATTGGAACTTCAGGATATCTTGAGACCCTTGATAATTTCTATCGTGTGAGCTAATTTTTCTTGATTCATATCCTATTTAAAAGGTAGGATTCAACCAATTCCAATAATGAGTATAAAAATGCTCAACCAAGTACTTTCAATCATGAAGAATTAACGTTCCCTAACAATATATGGTTCATCATCAGCTTATGAATATTAAAGGTAACATGAAAGTAGGTGAAACCCTCATATATTTAGACTCATCAATTTTATGTAATACTTATGATTTTCTGTTGAATCTGAATTCTGCTACTCTCAAACCTCGAGTAGTTGGACGTTGGATTTATTTGGGTATGGTCCTATTGACGATGGACAATATCATAGGCTTGCTCAAGAGGCTGAGTGGAGCTGTATAGTAGTAATGTCATTTACTCTTCAGTTACAAAAGAATGAAACTGCTCGCCGGTATGGCTTGGATTTGAAAGCATAAGACATCCTCTTAAACTAATTGAAAATTTTGATGGCTTTTAAGATTTTCTGAGCTAAATGGAAATTCAAATCCACTATCGGAAGGGCTCTGGCGAAGAGCATCTGCTGCTGGTGCTTCCACTCCTATGGAGAAACGAGCATTTGGAATTGCAGATGATATGTATGTTGAACGATTCCGCTTTCTATTTCAATTAAATCTCGTAACTTATTTTTATTTTTGTTTCTTTGTATTTGTGGCTCTGGACAGATATGAAGCTGGTCTTCTATTTGCCTATCTATCTTTCATACCATTTTGTGCGGCAGGAGTGATGGACAGTCTTTCATTGCGAGTGAGTCACACGTGCATCTTAGTTTGTTTGATTGTAATGCGTAGTACACATTTGTTTTTAATAAACTATGTCTGCTATCATAAACGCTTCTGATCAATTATTTGTTGAATCATCAGAGGCTTTTCGAGAATACCTTCCAACTCGATATCCAAGCAATGCGAGAGTAAGTTGTCTGTTACTTGGTACTATTGGAATGATACATTTTCATGCAAAGCATGTCAACTCTCAAATGTCTATACAGAGTTTCTAACCACTGAACATTTCTCGAGGATCATAGTTTATTTGCATGCATCGTGGCAGATACTGTTTGGCTGATGATCGTCTTGTGGAAGCTGTTAAATTTCTAGATCTCGGGGATGGTGCAGGATGGGAGTTACTTCAGGTTGTTACTTCCTTGTACAGCATCTATTTCAGTTTCTTTTTTTGGGAGCTCGATTTCCGCAAATGACAAAAGCTTTGTTATCTGTCATGTTGATTGTCAACCTTCGCCCTTTTAGCTACATTTCTTGTATGCTCGTGTAACTCTCCCTCTTCGCACACTGATCTACTGGCCATTTTCCTGATGTCTTTTCGCTGATATTCGCCCGTTGCTTGTTTTCTCAGGCTATGTTGAACCGTGATTATCGACAAAGGCCTATTGCAGAAGCTGTTTTGAACCATAGATTTCTGGCTGGAGCTTTCCTCTAACTTGTAGCCTAGGTAACATTATTTTCTAAATACAATTCGAAATTTTCTGTTAGCAATGCTATTTTTATGGAGTTTGAAACAAAGAACTACAAATATGTCAGGTTGTTGCAGAATGTAGCTAAATTTGCCTTCTCTTCACGACTAGAGCTTGATCCGCTTGTGTCATTTTTGGGTCGAGCACATCACACATACTTTTCTCGTCTCGTGACTGGGCCGAGCACATCGCACATACTTCTCGTCTCGTGATTGGGCCGAGCACATCGCACATACTTTTCTCGTCTCGTGATTGGGCCGAGCACATCGCACATACTTTTCTCGTCTCGTGATTGGACCGAGCACATCGCACATACTTTTCTCGTCTCGTGGTTGGGTTGTCATACATATTTTCATATTTTCTAAGATCATCACTAGTGGACTACCTTCACCATTTACTCCTCGTTCCTCATCAAGCATGTCGTACATGATTTGGATAATATGATGTATATTTGATGACCTTACTGTGACGTGAAGTGCATTGTATTGCAAAAATAAATAACTCGAATTTTCACAAATATATCAGGAATTAATAAATAAGGTACTTACAAATTATTTAATCAAGCACGATAAAAATTCGATAAGTTGCAACAGATTTTACTATTTAGCTTATTCACTTCTAGCAACTCCAAGGGGAGAGGGTAAATAAAAAGGGTATATCATGTTTATACCTTCTCAAAAAGTGCAATATACTTTTTCAAAAAGCAATCAACTCTAAGGGCACGTTTTGTAGATGGGAATAAGTGTGACTTTGATAGTGAATCCCGATTTTCTCATCGTTTTGTAGCTTTGTTAACTAATTACGCTGATCCGGGAGAAATACAATTTTATATAGTTTAATTTACTGTGGGACCAAAAGAAAATATATTTAACTAGTGCCTCGATAGTCCAACTATCAATTTTCCAAATATTAGGGCATTTATATTTCATCTTGGTGTAGAAGACACCCACAGCGGACGTTGAGGATCCTACCCATCAAAATATAAACACCGGCCGGAGTCAATATCTGGTAATTTTGCTCATACTCCGGCTTGGCGTAAGTACGCGGCACACCGCTCCACCCAACTAATAGGACCAAAAAAATAAGTGAATGCAAATGTTATACCAAAACCAAACTATGGAATAAGAATAGCCTCACCTTGACTACCACCATTCAAGCGTATAGCAGCGTTGATGCGTCTTGGTCCAGCCATGAGTACAGAGCTTCAACTTGTGTCTCCACAAAACAATAGTGAATTTAATGCTGGGTGCATAAAAAGGATCAACCTTTTATATAAAGTTTTATTTTAATTTGTGATCCGCGTCATAGCCACATGGCCCAGATGTAAGTGAGAAATTTAACTTTTTTCGCCAAAGAAAGTGGCGCCCAAAGATGGTGCCTACAATTGTGATATTTTTTTTTCCTGGGAGAAAGCAAAAAAGGTGAAAAAATTACCGCCAAAACACCCACAAACGTGTGAGTCAATATTTTAATTTTTATGCCTAAAAACAGTGGGCCCAACTAAAAGCCTACAAAACATGTGGCTAGATGATGTAATCCGTTTCGCTATATCCTAATGTATATAAAGTTGGGACATATCCAAACCCGCCTACAAAACTGCCCTAAAGATAAAAGGTATATTGAAGAGGTATATGGGCAATTCATTCTCTGTTCAAATGTTTCTTTTTCCAAATATAAAGCAAATGATATAAAGTAGTATCAAACAAATATTTAAAACATTAAAAACCCTAAACTAATCAAATATAAACGCCAAACGCATCAAGTAAAATCCATCCACAAATTTAAAAAAATATATTAAACTATACTCTAAACATAACATATTAAATACTAAACAACATATTTAGCAAATGATATAAAGTATTAAACAAATATTTAAACTATTAAAAACTCTCTAAACTAAAAAGATATAAAGGCCGATGAAAAGAATGTCGCATGTTCTACAGAACCGCAATCTTCAAGCCAAGAACCGAAGCACTACCCCAATCTCTTAAACACATGTCTCTTTCTCCTATCTTCTTTTCTAGATTTTGTTGTTGGTAGAATTAATTTCATAAAACTAACAATCAATTTCAGAAAATTCAATATATGCTCAATTTTATTGTAAATATTTTGCTGCTTCTCATCTGCCGCCAAGCACATAACTGATTTTTTCCATTTTACCTTCTCCGGAGAGGTAAAGATACCTCCTCAAAATGAGAAAAGGTATAATACCTTCCCATTTACCTCTCCCCCCTAGAGTATATTTTTTCATCAAAAAGAGGCAAATTTGGCAGTTATCACATTTTACCTTCTCATTTACCTTCTCCCTTGGAGTTGCTCTTACAAATGAAATAAGTCACTCGAGTTTTGAATTCATCGTAAAACCGTCGTGAGAAATAATTTGATATTTTAAGTATTTTATATTTAAAATTGATTTATAAATATGAAGTAGTGTAAAATATATAATATACTTGCTACATATTTACTCTTCCACAATAATTTAGAAATGTATTAAGCTTTCAAAGTTAATAGTATCTGTAGATTTTGAATAAGTGACTTTTTTTTATTGGATATATACATAATTATCTCCCAATCAATTTGGAAATCACGAGTGAGTTTACCACTTAAATCTTTAACTCCAACTTTGATTAATTATTTCTTTAAAATAATAATTTAGTATAAAAGATAAAATAACTAATAGTAAAATTTATTAAAATAAAATTAATCTGGTTCGATTTTATGTTCGGGGCATCATGTATCCATATTAGTATTTGTAGCCGGGAAAGTGGTGTAGGAGATCCGCTCCGATTTGTAATATTGATTTATTTTCGATAATCGAATTCGAATAGATCACACACCTGATTTGCGCATGTAGTTGGTTGACTATTCACTCAAAAAATTTGTCAAGAATATAATACGAAAAGGCGAGTATCGACTACGCTGAAGAAGGTTCGAAATCGATAGAGGGATTTATTCCCTTTTGCAATCCGAGTTTTTATATCGTATCAGCCAAGGAAAATTGATTCTTTCTGGTCCCCTTTCCGCGTTGATTAAAGGTTGGAACTTTGATTTTTGTTGAATCCTACAGTTTCGATCTTCCCTTTGCACTCAAAATTGCTCTTATAATTCGATAGAGCGTTTGCTGATATGGTAGATGTAACTTTTGCAACTTTTTTAATTTTTGTGCTGTGTAAATTTGTTATGCTATTTTTTTTGTGGAGAGCTGCTCTACTGATTTTGCTGATTTCTTTCATGTTCGATGCTTGTTATCGTATTTTTGAATTTGTGTTTGATGAGTCTCGGCAAGCTTTGTTGGACGAGTATACTTTGAATTGGTCGGATTTGGAGGAATTTATGTGTTTAAAAATCAATTTGAGCTTTGATATGATCGTTGTTTATGTTTGTTTTTTGTTCAATGAGATTTGTGTTTCTTGAGGTGGCTGAAAGGAAAAGGGGTAATGTGAAGGAGTTTGCATACCACCTGTTATATAGGATGTGCTGTGGTATTTCATCCTCTAGCTTTTGTTTTCTGATTGGGTACGTGATACCATAATATCGACACGAATGGATAGATCAGCCGTTAAGAATTTAGACAGACTAGCTATGCAAAAATGCAAGATTGATTATTAAGTTATTCGGTTTGTGCTGTTTCACATTGAAGTTGTTTGGTGATCTAGTCGAAACGGCCAGTTGTTGCAAAAGGCATCAATTTGCGTTAGTGTTTGTGTTCAGGTTCTTCTAGTTGTTAAGAAACTCCATAAGTTAACATCTCATTGGGTGAAATAATAGCCTTTTTTCAGAATACCTGACTTAGATGGCGAGTCCTGCTTAATTGATGATTGCTAGGATAACATAACATATGGGTGCAGCATAGTTTTTACCCATTTGGATTTTGGCATGGTTGAAGACGTTTTATAACTGAAAGTTTGGAAAAGTAATTTCATATCCATTTGGATGATGTGGCGCAATCCACGATCTGAAGGGCTCCTTGGCCAATTCACGAGCCTCATTCCTTTGTGTGCTGCCTGTTGCGCCACATAAGATGGTGGCGTGTGCATGGCTGATGTAATTAATGTTGCATAAATGGAAGAGATCGTTGGCTTGTGGAGTTTCTGCATACATAAAATCTTCTCTGGGGATTGATGCTACATCCTTCAATGGTAAACATCAAAGTTCACCGCCGCCCAGTTATAGTTTATAGGCCAATACAGGCATCTGACTTGGAGATTCTTGAGAGAACTCATGGCGAACTGTTTCCCATAAGGTTAAAATAATTTCTGAAGAATAGCTCAGTTTTTATTTCTTTCTTTGTTACTATTTCTCCTTTCTTTTTTACTAAGTTACTGTTTCTCCTTTCTTTTCTTTTCTGAAAACCATTTGATGCTCCTCTAGGTATGAATCCGAGTTCTTTCAGAATGTTGTCAATGGGAAAGATATTGTGTCATGGGGAGCTGTTGATCAAAGTCGTCCGAATGAACAAAGTGACGAACTTATTGGATTTGTTACTGTAAGGATTATTCCAGCCAAAGACAGTGAGGTGAGCCTTGGTGAATTCGATTATCATTAGATACTTAGCAATCCACTTTACTTAGAAAATGTAGGTTTTGCTGCAAATTGAATAATATTTTTACCCAAACAATGCTGCGTATAAGAAGTCATTTCTCTTTGAAAATTTTCTTGCAGGTAGAAGATTTATTGAGCTTTGAGGCATCAAGAACAGATCAAACGTTAGTATACATCCTAACATTGGGAGTCATCGATTCCTACAGGAATCTGGGAATTGGTAATTATTGTTTTTCCCTGTTTTGTTAAGTAGTGTGTAAGCTTCTTTTACTGAACTCTATGATATCGGATTTTCAGCCAGTTCACTAATCCATGAGGTCATAAAGTACGCCTCGAGTCTTTCAAGTTGCCGGGCTGTTTATCTCCACGTGATCTCATACAATAACCCAGCCATACATTTGTACAAGAAAATGTCATTTCAGTGTGTAAGGCGGCTGTACAATTTTTATTACATCAACGGACAATATTACGATTCCTATCTGTTTGTCTACTACGTGAATGGTGGTCGGTCTCCCTGCTCTCCGCTGTAAGTGGAACACTATTGACTGAGACAATGGGTACTTAAGAACCCGTCTCATATTCCTTTGTCTGCATAATAACTTAATTATAAACAATGTTGTATTGTTAAAAGTCTCGGCTATGTGTCTCGTTGGCACACGTGTGGGAGTATTGTATGTGCGGATGGATACCGTGTATTTTCTTGAAATGAGTATAGATGGGTATATTTCTAACTAGATGTGGCTTCTCATCATGCATCTGTAACATAATTTTGCATATTTGTTTGGAGGTTTGAATGCTAGAAAATGGCAAGCTTTACTTGGAGGTTTGAAATTGGTAGTTTGATCTTCTACTGTGAAATTTGCTGTTATTCTTTATAATCGGTTGTTTGTTTCTTTTGCTAAAAGTGACTTATAAAAAGAATTGATTGTGTTAAAATTATTTGTTATAACTAATAGAGTGAACTACAAAAATAGTCCCTTTACTATGCATTTATCTCGGCAATGAACCCTGGACTTTAATAATATCCTCAGACAATCCTGGACTAAGCGTTTATCTCGAAAATGGTCCATTTTCACTGATTCGTGATGAAAATACCTTTTTAGGGGGTTTTGGAGGGTTTGGGCAATTTGGTATTTTTACATTTTAAATTTGATATTATTTCAATTATGTACTAAATCCGATATTATTTCAAAATTATCATTCTTTTTCTCTTTTGTCATCCTTCACTTTGTTTCTTTTATTTCAATATTAGATTTAATTTTATAGAGTGAACTACAAAATTAGTCCATGGACTAAGCGTTTATCTCGAAAATGGTCATTTTTCACTGTTTCGTGACGAAAATACCCTTTTGGAAGGTTTTGGGGGTTTGGGCAATTTGGTCTTTTTACATTTTAAATCTGATATTATTTCAATGATGTACTAAATTTGATATTATTTCAAAATTATCATTCTTCTTCCCTTTTTCCATCCTTCACTTTGTTTCTTTATTTCAATATTAGATTTAATTTTATAAAATTAAATTTTAAATTTCGATTTAAATATCAATAAATTTTTGTAATTATTAAAATTACTATTAAATAACAAATTAATAGTTTTAATCAATATTTGATAGTGTCTAATATTTAATCAATAAGGTACGACGACACCTTAGTTTTAATCATAAATAGATCATATAACACAATTTATTTCGAAATAAATATGCATCTAATGTAAGACTAATATAATTTTCGTTTATTAATTTGAAAACAATCAAAATTAACTAGAAAATTTCAACAAAAATTCTCCTATATCAAATTTTTAGCAGTATCAAATTTTTAGCCAACTTCATAATATTTTTAGTCAAATTCTCCTATACATTAGATGCATATTTATTTCGGAATAAATCGTGTTATATGATCTATTTATGATTAAAACTATTAAATATTGATTAAAACTAAGGCGTCGTCGTACCTTATTGATTAAATATTAGACACTATCAAATATTGATTAAAACTATTACTTTGTTATTTAATAGTAATTTTAATAATTAAAAAAATTATTGATATTTAAAAATCGAAATTTAAAATTTAATTTTATAAAATTAAATCTAATATTGAAATAAAGAAACAAAGTGAAAGATGGAAAAAGGGAAGAAGAATGATAATTTTGAAATAATATCAAATTTTGTACATCACTGAAATAATATCAGATTTAAAATGTAAAAGGACCAAATTGCCCAAACCCCCAAAACCTTCTAAAAGGGTATTTTCGTCACGAAACAGTAAAAAATGACCATTTTCGAGATAAACGCTTAGTCCAGAGTTGTCTGGGGATATTTTTAAAGTCCAGGGTTCATTGGCGAGATAAACGCATAGTTCAGGGACTAATTTTGTAGTTCACTCAATTTTATAAAATAAAATTTTAAATTTCAATTTTTAAATATCAATAATTTTTATAATTATTAAAATTACTATTAAATAACAAATAATAGTTTTAATCAATATTTGATAGTGTCTAATATTTAATCAATAAGGTACGACGACACCTTATATTTAATCAATAATTGATAGTTTTAATCATAAATAGATCATATAACACGATTTATTCCGAAATTAATATGCATCTAATGTATAGGAGAATTTAACTAAAAATATTATGAAGTTGACTAAATCTTGTTATATAATCTATTTATGATTAAAACTATTAAATATTAATTAAAACTAAGGCGGCGGCGTACCTTATTGATTAAATATTAGACACTATCAAATATTGATTAAAACTATTAATTTATTATTTAATAGTAATTTTAATAATTAAAAAAATTTATAGATATTTAAAAATAGAATTATAAAATTTAATTTTATAAAATTAAACCTAATATTGAAATAAAGAAAGAAAGTGAAGGATGCCAAAAGGAAAGAAGAATGATAATTTTGAAATAATATCAGATTTAGTACATAACTGAAATAATATCAGATTTAAAATGTAAAAAGATCAAATTGTCCAAACCCCCCAAAAGGGTATTTTCGTCACGAAACAGTGAAAAGGGACTATTTTCGAGATAAACGCTTAGTTCAGGGTTGTCTGAGGATATTTTTAAAGTCCAGGCTTCGTTGACGAGATAAACACATAGTTTAGGAACTATTTTTGTAGTTCACTCTAGCTAATAAAGGGGATTCTGAACAGAAGTGATAGTCCTAGTATGTTTCAAAAAACAAATGACGTGTATAATTAAAAGTGACAATTACAAAAGTGAGATATGTTCTTAAATCATAACAAAAGAAAAATAAACAGTGACATCTATTAAGAAGAAATATCACTTTTAGTCGTAATAACATTTAAAGTACTAATTAAATTTAAATTTTTAAAAAGTGACAATTACAAAAGTGATACTATATGTTCTTAAAAACATAAACAGTGACGTTTACTAAGAATAAATATCACTTTTAGTCATAATAACAACTATAGTAATTAAATTCAAACACTTGGCATCCCCAATATTGCACACTCTTTGGTGGATGAATGGAGTATCAGTCTCAGCATCCACATCAGTTTTCCCTTCCGCCGAATATATGATCCTGGGCCTAGTGGTGTTCGGTTTTAAACTTTTAATGGTTCCAAACCCGAACGGGGTAATCTCTCACGGGCCTGTTACGTTTTAAGAAAGCGAAAAGAACAAGTTCATGACTCTCCACAGCACGCAACTGTCAAGATTTTCAAACACTGCCACACTCACTATAAAACGATGCTATAATCACACAAATTCCACACAAAACTAACTAAAATCACTCAAGAGAAACACAAACACAGAAACAACACGTGGACGCCTGAAGAAGATGAGAAGCTTGTTTACTGCATTCAGAAATATGGCCATGGCAGCTGGAAAGAGCTCCCAAAGCTTGCTGGGCTCAACAAGTAATGAACTACTCAAATCTCAATATCTAAACTTGTAGACTTGATTTCGTGCAGTGTCAAAGGCAGGTTTCTATGCATTTAATGATTATTAGTACTTGTTTTATGTTTTCCAGGTGGTCAGTAGAGCTAGTTACCTGCCAGGGAGAGCTGATAACGAGATCAAGAACTTCTGGAATACCCGTCTCTAGAAAAGCTGCTTCGGAATGGAATAGACCATGACACCCATATGCAGAGAGCTCATCTTGATACCTGTGTTACCTCAGATTCTCAGCTGTTATAGATCAAGAAATCTACCCAGGAAGGTGTTGTGAGATCTCAAGAGGAAGTTGCTCGTCTCAAGAAGCTTCTACTGGTGGTCAAAATTTTACAGCTGGCTTCAGTTTCGCCTTTTCTCCAGATGGAAACTTATCCTAGCCTGGGGCAGCTCGAGTCACAAGCAGACTGCAATGTGATTCCTTTAAGATAGGCTTAAAGTCAGAGAGATTCGCTGCAAAACCTGAATTTGAGACTCTGACATGCCAACCGAGCTTCAAAGACACACTTCGACCTGTCTTCCAGAACACAATGGAAACCAACAATGTGACGGATGTAAATAGCAACAAATTTGTGGAATCATCTAACATGTAAATGGATTATGAAGTACCTGATCTCATCTCAGCATCTTCAGTGCATTTAAACACAGATCAAGAACCAAACAATTTCATCTCCAGCAGAATTTTCCATCCCTCCAGCGACTACTGATGCCTTAGAGGATATCCTCATGGATGACAAAGCAAGCAACTACTACTAGAAACAAGTTCATGAGAAAGTAAAATCATGCTTCAAAATGAGCTCCTTTATAATCAAGTATTATTAACAGTGTTTTTTTATTGCAGCCAACCCAGACTGTCACCATGATCAATCTCATTTCTGGACAGAGGCTGCTAACAGATGGTGTCCCAAACACCGAACATTTAAAATGAGAAAATTACCCGATTTCATGCCCTACTATTTCTTTGCTGCGGCATAGACTCTCCAGCAGGTATGATCATATCCACCAGCAGTGTGATTTCTATGTTCTCCACAATTTTTTCCCTAAAATTTCCATGTATATTTTCTGTTTACTCTCGCTGTAGAGTAGGTAAAATATGATACAGGAAACCAGTTAAAAAATCAGTCAAAATTGTCTCGTAGTGAGGCATCTTCGCATACCCTGGAAAGTAATTGATATCAATAACAAGATGCCGTCCTTCAACTCTACTGTCCCTTATCATATCAAAATTGAAAAGGTTCAACTTCAAAGCTTCCCTCAACTGACTAGCTACTTCCGTCACAAAACTAGATGGCGGAAGCTCAGCCGCCTCAATCAGCTTCTCCACGCTGTCATCGCTCTGATCCTGAGCAGTCACATTCGATATCTGTGAAAACGACACCGAATTCTCCGAAACGCCCAATTTCTCCTCTGAGATATCCGGCAACGATTTCCTCTTCACACACTGAATGTGCTGGCCCGCCACGTATACCTTGAAAATGACCCCTCCATGATTCACGAACTCCTGCAGTACAAACGGCTGGCTCCAATTCAGCCCTCGCAAGCCCTCCTCGTTGAAAACCAGCGACATCTGGTGAGAGCACGCGGTCCCATTCGCCACCAGAGGTTTGGCAATCACCGGAAACCTCAAACCACTCGACGCGACGCGGTCAATCAGCGATTGGGGATTTTCCACAGACACCTGCTTTGGGACCCCAATCGAAAATCCGTTCGCGATTTCCAGCTGGTTCACCGCCTGCAGCATGGTTACCCGATTGTGGAGGCGCTCGATCGCCTCCGGGCGGTCAATTACGACGATGTTGGGGTTTTGCACAAGGAGCTGCTCGAGCTGGTTCCGCCATTCCGGGTCGGGTGATTTGTGGATGATGCAATCGAAGGGTAATTGATCGATCAGGGGTTTGGTGGTTTGGATGGGAAATAGATCGATTCCTCTCTCCTTGGCGAGATTGAGGAGTGACGGTTGAATGAAACTCTTCACTTTCTTAGGCGCCAGAGCATAACCTATGCGGTACCTTGGCTTAGATTCCTCCGACATCGTATCCTCCTCCACTATAGTGCAGTAGTACTGTAGTACTCTCTTTGGAGTTCCATTTCCTGCAAAGTTTTAGAAAGGTTAAAAGAAAATTGTGAAGGAAAAAAATTACTGGATCCCCCTTGTAAATTACTCCTTCCATTTATGGTAATGAGGAGTATTTCTTTTCTACACGGATATTAAGAAAAATTATTTAGAGCATTCACTATAATCGACGAGCGACCGGCTAGCCAATACTCGGTGCTAGCCGGTCTGCTCGCCGAACCATTGCAACCGGCGAGCGCGGAATCGGCGAGCGCTGGCTGATGCGCTCGCCGCCATTGTAGGCTGGCGATCGGCGAACGCAATTTTTTTTATTTTTTTAAATTAAATTTTCGAAACACTATTTATACGCGATTTTCACGATATTTTCATTCGCACCACTTGTTTTAACGAGTTTTCTCTCTTTTAATTTCTGTACAAGAGCAATAACGCGAAATGGATCACAACAACGAGTTTACTCCAGCGACGAGCGGGACTCAAACTCCCACGGTACCCGCGGGAGCGGGATGGGGGCAGATGGGCGGCGGGTACTACAACATGTACCCTTGGCAGCAGATGATGCTGCAGGGCGGCGGGCAGGGGGTACCGGGCATGCAACCTGGTATGCAGATGATGCCGGGTTGGGGAGCCAGGATGCAGATGATGCCACAAATGATGTCGGGGTGGCAGGCGGGGGTGCAGCCCGTGACGCCGGGGTGGACAATGTTTATCGCCCCACTCTTGATTTTTTGACTGTGTCTTCCCACACATTGACCCCAGTGGAGACTCAATTCACTGGAGATGACACTTTCTCCATAGAGATTTGTTACCGGGCGTTCGATTCGGAGACACTCCCATTCAGACATAGGGAGTAGGTCAGGGGTGGGGGCAGAGTCGGGGCGCACCAAAGAAGAAGAAGAAGGGCAAAAAGGTGGTAGGCGATTCGTCGCAGCCGGCTGATGACGACAGTGTACGGAGGAAGTGGATGGATGATGAGAACATCGCGTTGTCCAAGACTTGGGTGTTTGTTTGTGATGATCCCCTCGTTTCGAACAATCAGAGAATCGTCAACATGTGGGCTAAAATTGCAGCAGCCTACAAGAGGAATTGCCCGCATAGGAAGGCATAAACCGGGAATGAGTGCCGGAAGGGATGGGAGCGAATCAGGGCTGCGGTCTCCCGATTTGCGGGCTTGTACACCAACGCCCTCCGTATGAAGACAAGTGGCTAGACTGATGAGGATTGCAGGAGGATAGCGGAGAAAGCCTTCCCCGTGCCGGGCCTGTATAAGGAATTCACCTATTGGAACTGCTATCTGGTGCTTGATGGATTCCGGCGGGTGTCGATGCTTGGCTGGCCGAAGAAGCAGCGGCTGAACTATGTCGATGATTACAACGGCGGCAGCGGCGGTTCCCACGACCTCCCCGAGGATGTTCCAGAGGAGTCGTCCCCTCCATCCTTCGCTCGCCGCACTCGCCCGATTGGTCAGAGGAGGGCGCAACGGGCAGCGAGGGGAGTCGCCCAAGTGTCCCAGGAGGTCCAGTCGGCATCCCCCCCTGACAAGTCGACAACCGATCTCGCCTTCTACGCGCGTCAACAAACGCGCAAACAGACGCACAAGATCTTGGCCAAATGGAGGGAGGCAACTAACCCATGGAGAAGAGGTTTCTTCACTCAATGCTCGAGAGTATGCGGGTCGATTTGGATGCCTTCGCGGCACAATTGGGGGGATCAGACGCGGGCTCAGATGTCGGGGGTGTGGCCGGTGGCGGTGGCGGCGATGGCGACAAGGAGTAGAGTGGGGCGGGGGCTCGTGTGTGGAAACCCGAATTTTTTTTTTATTATGTAATTTTTTTATTTTTAGTTATTGTAAATTTTTTTATTTAAATAAAATTAACGAATTTTCCCGTATATGTGTCGTAAATTTAATTCCGTATTTTGTGTTTAATTCCGTAAATGTAGTTGTTTTTTTATAGTGCTGATGATGTGGCTAGCCTATTGCTTGTCCTAATGATGTGACATGAGAAATTTTAGTGCTGGATGATGTGGCAGGAGAAGAAATAGGCTAGCCTATGGCTGGCCTATTTACCATTGTGGATGCTCTTAGGTGGGTTAAATAAAAAGAGAATAAAGTGGAAAATGAAAAAGGTAGAGAGGTGAAGAGAGAAAAAAGTAAGAGATAGTAAAGTAGGCGTGGAAAAATGTATTACTAAAAAGAGAGATGACTTTATTACTATTGAACGTTCCAAAATGGCAAAATGACTCTATTACTATGGAACGGAGGGAGTAATTCTTCTGTATCGTAAAAATAATGAATGTCACACAAAATTTGTTATCTCTTATAAGATGAGTTTCATTTTTCCATAGCAATGCTCAAATCATTTTTTTTCTGTTTATCTCTTTCGCATTTTATCAATTTTGAATTAATACTTTGTCGTGTTGAAACTTTCTAATTTTATTGAATGAAGTGGGAATTGATTTTAAATAAAATGTGAATGAAATGAGTTAGTGAAATGTACCATATTACCATTATCATTTATAATATATAAAAAAACGTAACTTCTATTCACAAATAGATAATAGAGTATGAACTTAAAAAAAAAGGAAAAAAGTTACTCCTATTAACTTATGAGGATAAATCAATTAATATTTTAGTACTATTAATCAATGTGCTATAAATTATGGAATATAAACTTTTGAAATAATACCATTTTAATCTACAATAGGTAAAGTATGAAAAGCAAGAGATAGGAAGATAAAAAATAGGGATATTGATTTCTAAAATCATGAATTTTGCTCAAAATTAGGTATTTTTCACTAACTTTAAAATTGGTCTAGAATATCATAAACTTTGCACTTTGTTTAGTATTTCTCACGACATGTCTATCTCACCATATTTGATTAACTTATAAGGTTTTTTTTTTTTTTTAATCATATTTTCCACAATTAAATCAATGTCATTTTCTATGTGACTTTTATCCTACTTGTTATGAAGTTAAAAAGTGGTTTAAAATATCATAAAACATATTACAGTTGATCAAGTAAAATAAGAATTTGATGAAAATATCTTCTCCGACCAACTAGAAATATTCTTTTAAATGAAAAATATTTAACAAAAAAAATTGATACAAACCTTTCAATCAACTAGAAATATTCTTTTAAATGAAAAATATTTAACAAAAAAAATTGCCACAAACCTTTCAATTAATTTTTCAATATATATGGAGTAGTATAAAAAGCGGCATCCTTTCGCCGCGAGTTTGTTCTAAAACTAAAACCCTAAACCCTTCATCTCCGTTGAGCTCTCATGGCGTCGGCGGTGGCGCTCAAGAAGAACTACCGATGCTTCCAATCTCTGCAGCAGTTCTACACCGGTGGTCCCTACGCCGTCGCCTCCGACGCCTCTTTCATCGTTTGCGCCTGCGACGACACCATCAAGGTCGTCGATTCTTCTAACTCCGCTATCAGATCAACAATCGAAGGCGACTCCGAGCCCGTGACCGCCCTCGTCCTCAGCCCCGACGACAAGTTCGTCTTCTCGTCCAGCCACAGCCGCCAAATTCGAGTCTGGGAGGTCTCCACGCTCAAATGCATTCGCTCGTGGAAGGTTCGGTGCTATTCTATATGTTTTCTGTTGGTTGCGATTGTTTTAGTTGGTGTTTGGTGTTGAGGAGTTGGAGCTTGTTTGGAATAGGATGTTGTTAACGTTCTAATTAAGTTAGCTCAATTGTAGGGTGTAGGGTTGGAAATGAATCGGATCAATCTGATTGTGATACTATTCAGCAATGTAGACATGTGACTTTGTTTGATTTTCAATTGATTATGTTTTCTGTTGGTTGCGATTGTTTTAGTTGGTGTTGACAAGTTGAAGCTTGTTTGTAATAGGATGTTGTTTATACTCTAATTAAGTTAGCTCAATTGTAGGGTTGAAAATGAATTGAATCAATCTGATTGTGATACTATTCAGCAATGTAGACATGTGACTTTGTTTGAGTTTCAATTGGGTTTTTGACGAGCTTAGACATGTACGCGAGCTTGTTTGGAAATTACTCTTTCATATGTTTATCAAAACGTAGATGGAATTTGCATTAAACTGACAATCATGAGGTCATATACTGTCGTTTGGTCTAGTTTACACTTTACATGCCTCAGCACATTACAATTTGCTTGTTATTTATTTAAAATTATTTTATGTATTGGCTTGTTGGGGATAGGGGCATGAAGGGCCAGTAATGGGAATGGCTTGCCATTCCTCAGGAGGATTGTTGGCAACAGCTGGTGCTGATAAGAAAGTGCAAGTGTGGGACGTTGATGGAGGCTTCTGCACACATTATTTCAAGGGGCATAAAGGGGTGGTAACCAGCCTCATGTTCCACCCAGACCCAAACCGGTTACTTGTGAGTTCTCTTAGCTGAAACAGAGAAAATAAGTAAATAATGTCTTATTTTCTTAAAGTCTCCTGGCTATCTTGTTTTGGAAATCTCCCTTGGATGGATTGAATTGAAGTGATTAAAATTTTCACAGATTTTCTCCGGTGGGGACGACAGCACTGTTAGGGTATGGGACCTTGTGAAGAAAAAGTGTATCGCAACACTAGAAAAACATCAATCAACAGTTACTTCGATTGCAATATCTGAAGATGGATGGACGTTGCTGACTGCTGGAAGAGACAAGGTAAATCCCTAATGGCTGGTTTATATTTTCCCACAGTATTACATTATCTTAGCTGAATCCTAACATCCATCTGTATAAGTTCAGGTTGTGAATGTATGGGACCTGCACGATTATAGCTGTAAAACTACTGTACTGGTGTATGAAGCGCTAGAAGCCGTGTGTACATTTGATGCGGCATCCCCTTTTGCCCTATGTTTGTCAGCATTTGCTCAGAAAATCGGGAAGAAGATCAGTTCATCATCTGTTCAGTTTTTAACAGTTGGTGAACGTGGGATCGTGCGGATATGGAACTCTGATGGGTATGTCATATGTAGTTTCAAACAATTTGAAATCTTCATAAATATGATACTCTATAACTGCCTGTTTCTTAGCCATAAGGGTCCTGATCTCTTAAATGTATAAACTCATTCCAGATTTAGTGTCAGGAGTTCAGCTCACCTACTAGTTTGATAGTTATTGTTTCAAAGTTCAGGATAAGCCAAAGCAATTTGGCCAAAGTATTATATCTAGCTCCTTCTAAAGTGCCTTAGCTTTAGCATGCATCATTTTCTCTTGCACAACAAGTCACTACCCAATAATTTTTGGTTCAATTACTGAACTCCAATTTCTCTGCAATAGGGCAGTGTGCCTCTTTGAGCAGAAATCTTCAGATTTAGCAGTCAGCTCAGAGAAAGAAGAAGTTAAAAGAGGTTTTACCTCTGCAATGATGCTTCCGTTAGGCCAAGGGTTGCTCTGTGCTACAGCTGACCAACAGTTTCTTATTTATGATTTGGATAAAAACGTCGATGATGGTTTGAACTTGGCCCTGAGGAAAAGACTAATTGGATACAATGAAGAGATTGCAGATATGAAGTTTCTGGGTGACGAGGAACAATATCTCGCAGTTGCTACAAGTGTCGAACAGGTAACTGAATCTTGTAACTTTTGGAATATTTTTGATTCAATTTGTTGGCCATGGCTTTCACTTCCATAGAATTCATCATTATTTTTTCTTTGTATCACATATAGGTAAGAGTGTATGATCTGGCATCAATGTCATGTTCCTACATATTGACTGGGCATAGCGATGTGATTCCATGCATTGACACCTGTGTGTCAGCTTCTGGAAAAACACTTATCGTTTCGGGAAGTAAAGATAACACTGTAAGTTATATTTCTTTGCAAATTCATATACTCTCTCAGTCTCTCTTGTCAGATTGGATCGCAGACTCATGCTTCATTTTATTACTTGGTTACATAGTCAGTCTCAATTCAATTACCTCTATAGGTTAGATTGTGGGAAGCCGAAAGCCAACGCTGCATTGGTGTTGGCATAGGTCACATGGGTGCTATTGGTGCTGTTGCTTTCTCGAAGAAAAACAGGAACTTTTGCGTCAGTGGTAGTAGGTAAATATCCTACAAATTTTGGGAATTTGAAACTATCACCTTTTGAAAATACTTGCCATTTGCATCTTTGTATAGGGATCTAGTTTTGGAACAAGTATTGCTCTTAGTTGTTCATAATCTTGGAGATGAATAAATTAGTCATGTTGATCTTTTAAAGTGTTATCGCTTTGTGTTGACATCATGCATCTCTGAGAGTTACCTTCCTGTCTTTGCTTGGTTTAGTGATCGCACATTGAAGATTTGGAGCTTTGATGGAGTGTCAGATGATGCTGGAGAAGCTTCCAATTTGAAAGCAAAAGCAGTAGTGGCAGCCCATGACAAAGATATAAACTCGTTGGCAGTTTCACCTGATGATAGCCTTGTTTGCAGTGGTTCCCAGGTTAGTAAATTGACGAAAATTGGAAGTAAAAATGTTGTTGACCCGCTTAACACATATCAAATGAAACCGCTAACTGATTAAATGGTGAATTTTACTGAGAGAGAAACACCAGCAGTGAACATCAATAAATCACTTTCCTTTGTTTCTTCAAATATTCAGGATCGTACAGCAGCCATATGGAGGCTTCCTGATCTGGTCTCAGTTGTTGTACTTAAAGGTCATAAGAGAGGTATTTGGTCTGTGGAGTTCTCTCCAGTGGATCACTGTGTCATAACAGCATCGGGTGACAAGACAATCAAACTATGGGCCATCTCTGATGGCTCCTGTCTAAAAACATTTGAAGGACACACATCAAGTGTCATGAGAGCTTCATTTATTACACGGGGGACCCAATTTGTTTCTTGTGGTAAGCTGACTTGCTGATCGCTAATTTACTTACTGTGTTCCATAGTTTTGTTTTTTAATGTATTTGATTTGTTTTTTAGGAGCTGATGGTTTGGTGAAGTTATGGACAGTCAAAACTCAAGAATGCTTGGCCACTTATGATCAACATGAAGACAAGGTAATCGGTGGTTTATGGGATTTTTCATAAACAGATTATGATCAAAACGACTAATGGTAACGATTTGGACCAAACAAAAATGTTGGCCCTTAGACCTTCACATCGTACGCGACAGTTCCTAGAATTGTTAGATGTGGTTAGATGAAACAACTTTACATTCTAGAAGTCTAGAACAATAAATTTTAGTTGCTTACACATAAATTCTACAGATATGGGCATTGGCAATTGGTAAGAAGACGGAAATGCTTGCTACAGGTGGTGTTGATGCAGTTGTTAATTTGTGGCATGACTCTACAGCTGCGGAAAAGGAGGAGGCCTTCCGTAAAGAAGTGCGTTGTCTGATTATCATCATCTGTATTAACTGGGATGGTTTACTGGGAACAGTTTTCGTTGTTATGATTGAAATTACACTATAAAACATTTCGAATTATTTTTACAGGAAGAAGATGTTTTGAAAGGGCAAGATTTGGAAAATGCTGTATTAGATCGTGACTACACTAGAGCCGTCCGACTTGCATTTGAACTTCGCAAGCCTCACAAACTTTTTGAATTATTTAGTGAAGTCATCAGGTGAAATGATCGTTTTTGTAGTATTCTAATTTGCTATCTTCGATATATGTCTATCTTAGCTCCACCTTCTAACAGGAAGCCAAACGCGGACGTTCAGATTGAGAAGGCTCTTCGTCCTTTTGATAAGGAAGAGGTTCGTCTACTCTTAGAATACGTAAGAGAATGGAATACGAAACCAAAACTCTGCCATATAGCACAGTTTGTTCTGCATCGCCTATTTACCATCCTCCCTCCGACAGATCTAGTCGAGGTACTCAGTCGCAGCATCATCACCTGCTCTTTTTTCGTCTTCATTTTTAAATATCTCGAGTTTACATCTCATTGCTTGTGTTTTCTGTAAAAGATGAAGGGCATTGGAGAACTGCTTGAAGGCCTTATTCCGTATTCACAGAGACACTACACCAGAATCGATAGGTTGCAAAGGAGCACATACCTCTTGGACTATACCCTAACGGGAATGTCTGTCATCGAACCCGAAGCAAACGCCACAGAACCAAGAAAAAACGAGGATTTAGGAGAATCAGCTAGGGAGGAAGGCGAGGACTACCCAGAGCCCAAAGATGCATCAACAAAAAAGCGAAAAACACGAAAGTCTCAAGATAAAAAGCAGAAGAAGTCGAAGGTGGCGTATGTGAGCACAGCGACCATATCCTCTCCAGCCTAATCCGTTTGATCCGACATTGGAGGTAACATATGCCTTTTGTCCCAAGAAAATATGGCTGTTTGTTTGCAATTGTCGTGCACTTAAAGCTGGCACATCGAATCTGGGTTGTGCTCGTGGGCCAAACCGTTTGATGTGGTTACTCAAACAAGACGGCTCGGATCGTCTGACAGGTCAAGATCCGGCCGCTCATATACTGGTCCTGTTTCTCCAAAGTCCAGAAACAAACAGCCTGTTGTAACTTTATCTCATTAATGCAACGGAACTTATGTTCTAGAACAAATTTATGAGTCTACTCTTTCTAAAAAGACGAAATTTTCCATGTGGTTTTGCTTACAATATATAGTTAATATTTCCTGATTTTATCGCAATTTATTTTTTTAAATATTATATATTCCATTTACTCTACAAAAATGCAAAATAAGATGTGAACTTGTTGCCCGTAGGTGCAGTTAGCAACGGAGGGGCAATCCCACTGCTGTCGTGTAGTTGCTTTCATCTCTCAGGCACAAGTGTGAGGCCTTGGAAGATGGGCTTCTGGCAGTCAGTGGGTTAAGGCCTCCCTATTAACGGGCTACTGCGTAACCTGATTGAACCTCCTCATATAATGTCGGGACAGAGTATGGGGGCTGCTAAGGTGACGGAATCGCCTTTGCTGCAAGATGTGAACATGTTGCTCCTACTAATTGTTAATACTTCTATTTTAAATATTATTTTAATATTTTATCAATTTCGTTGTATTAAATTTGTGATGTTTCTAAAGTTGGGAGTATTATGTGGTGTGGTAGTTGAAGTTTGTGGTAACTGTTAATAATGGGCTGACATAGTTCGAGTTGGATGAAGCTGTAGTTGTTAATAGTATGGGCAACGTGTACGCGTGTTACGACAGCTCACTTATGGAGTAATTTGATTTGTGTTCATTTAAATTGAAAGTGCCATTGGCATATCAATTTCTATTAATTTAAATATATTTCATTTTCAATCTTGAGTGATTTGATCAATTTTATCACAAAATTTGGAATTTGTGAATGATATTCTAGTTCATCGGGCATCGTGTGACCAATTTGTTATTGTCCTATTTTGTCCAAATCTATAGTGATATAACAATTTCGTGGTCATGATTTAGGTTCATTGCAAATTTCATTTCATCACTAAACGTAATAAGAATTTTATTTATTTTCTGAGACATATATATTCAAAGTGTTAGATGAATTTAAAATTGTAAGCTTGGAATAATTTATGAATTTAATAGATTAAGATACGAAAGAATTGGTATAACTGCTAAATTCGTGAAAGGTTTAGATATTTTAGTATGGGTAGAATGAAATATTTAGTCAAACCATTAGCAGCAAATCACATGTGAATGTCAAAAAGTTAATAGAATAAAAGCTCTGGTTTTGTGAAAAATTAAAAAATCTCCGAGGTTAAAAAAGGTTATCAACACTACTAGTACATTTTTACAATTAATTATAACATTGAATGAAGTTTTCGTATAGTCTATGTTTAGACTTTAGAAAACCTCCACTTTAGTTGAGTTAGCTTTCAATTACAAAATACTAGTAGTACTCCTACAACTTATGGATAAGACTTAGTATCTCAATTCTTTATTTTTACCGATTTCACATTTAACTATTTACAAAAAAATTTAACTAGATAAGAATTATCTCGACTCTTTATCTCTAGCCATTTCTTTGCGGCTCAACTTTCAACTACTACAAAATACTGTATAATTTATGGATAAGAATTATCCTATCTATATTGATTTTTTACAAGACTCAACTTTGAACTACAGTAAAATTTAAGCATAAAGATAATCTTGATTCTTTATCATACTGGTTTTTTATAAAACTCAACTTTCAACTACTACAAAATACTCCCCCGTTCCATTTTAGGAGTTCCATTTGAATTCGACACGAATTTTAAGAAATGTAAATAAAAGTTAGTGAAAAAACATAGTTAAATGTGAGTCCTACTTTTATACATTAGTTCTAATAATAAAATATGAATGTAAATATGTTAGTGGAATGTTGAGCCTATTACCATTTATGAAATATTCCAACTTGGACTTCTGAAATGAGACATCCAAATATGGTAAATCGAGACCGCTAAATTGGGATGGATGGAGTACAACCTACGAATAAGAATTAGCATTGATTCTTTATTCTACCAAGTCCTCTATGATGTAAATAAATTTTTAAAAACATTTTATGTTTAGACAACCTCCACATACCTAACATTTGATGGATCTAAATACGAGCTAGTAGATTTTCATTTTAATATTTAAAAAGAGAATTGAATTAGTTAAGTCAGCTAATAATTAACGTACAATACCTACTTTGTGAAAAAAAAATAGAACAAATAAAATACCACTGTAAAAAATAAAAAAATCAAAATACCACTTGGCAACTGCTGATAAAATATAAAAACCATAATGAAAAATTAAAATTCAAAGACTATAACATAAAGGGTATTTTCCTTTAACAAAATAGGTAACAAAGAATAATAGATAAGCACTGAATCATATCATGAGCAGCAAAATTAAATACTTACCATTAAAGACCAATTTATCCCCCAAACTAATAATTTAATTCTCCTCAGAAACTGACTATCAATATTATTGCAAAGCAGTCTTAAATATTAAAACAACTGTTGTGACATCGTCTCTAAATTTAATTAGTTTAATAGCTACAAGAAGACTATATACGTTAAATAGGAGAGAATTAGAAAATATAAATAATTTTTTAAAATAAAAATGAGACTTATGGTAGACAGAGGAAATAATTAATAATTTTTAAATGCTTTAAATAGTAATAATAAAATAAAAAAAAATCATGGACAGCTATACTAGTAGTAATTTAAATAAGTGATATTGATGCTTTAATTTAAACAAGTCAGATTGATTCTTTGTGGACAGAAGTGGACTAAAAAACACATAAATAACACATTATTTAATCTCAAATAATGATAATAGAAAAATAATAAAAAGAAAATGTGTTGCTTGCCTAAGTCTAATTAACCACCACCTTCCCAACCATCTGCTAACAGCACACTCTTTCAATCCCCCAAATTTCCTTTCATTTCCTCTGTTTCTCTCTCTCTCTCTCTCTCTCTCTATAAATACCCACACTCCTTCCCCAATCACACAACTCCTTCTCTCTCTCTCTCTCTCTACAATGGCGCCAGCTTCATTCTGGAACTCATCCAAAACCGTCTGCGTCATGGACGCCTCCGGCCGCCTCGGCTCCGGCCTCGTCCACCGCCTCCTCCGCCGCGGCTACACCGTTCACGCCGCCGTCTACAGCCACGGTACGATTTTTTTTAGCTCAAACCGATGAATTTTAATTAGGTTGCCGATATTTTTCAAATGGTGACGCGAAATCGTTGGATTTTCAGAGGAGATGCAGCGCTACAAGAGGCAATCGGTGGAGAAGGAGGATCTGAGAGTGTTTCATTCGGATCCACTGGATTATCACAGCATTTTGGATGCGCTCAAAGGCTGCTGCGCCTTGTTCTACTCATTCGAGCTCCCCTCCGATCACCCTACCTACGATGTAAGTCTCTGTTTAATTCTCCCCCTTTTCACCCGAAAAACTGTAGAGAGAGAAATTAGGTTGACTGATTTTAGCTTTTAAAGTAAGTATTAAATTCATTTGATGGAGAGATCCAGCTATAGATCATGAAACATTGAAACCAAGTTTTAATGGCTGCTTCTAGAATTATGTTATTGTGCTTATTTGTCTCTAGCTTTGTAGATCAAACCAACACAAGCACGTGTGAATGAAACTCCATATGAATTATTAGGAAAAAGTGATTTTTGTCAAATTTTTATAATTTGACAGATTATATTTGATTGATTTATGAAATATCAAATATATAATCTGACGACACATCATCAACATATTACAAATATACACTTTTCAATGAAAAAAATGGGAAAATTGTTGAAATTGATTTTTACCGCCGATTTTAAAAGGGACCATTTTAATTTGGCGTATTCTATTTATTTATTTTGACGCATTTCAACAAGTCATTGATTAAGTTTCTCTTTTTTATTTTTTTATCTATAGCTTCCGTCTTTTTCTTCTAGATATATTTGCACAGATATATCGACTAAAATATCAAGAGAAATTTGATTTTTATTGACTTTTAATCATCAAATTCATTTTCTTTTTTCTTTTATCATAGAAGTTCATCTTATCACTTCAAACTTTTTATGGTTGAAATCACAGTTTCGAATGATTCCACACGGAATCTAGAGCGTGACATAAATCGCAATCAAATACGTAAACTAGGTGACATAGATCATGTGTCAAAGATGCAAGAAACCGCACTCTTTCGTGTTATGTGTAAAATTGTATTTGTGCAGGAATTTATAGGTGAATTGGAAGTAAGAGCGGCCCACAACGTGTTGGAGGCATGTGCCCAGACGGACACCATCGACAAGGTTATCTTCACGTCGTCCGCGACCGCCGTCGTGTGGAAGGAACACGATGAAGGCCATGCGTCCGATGTCGACGAAAGAAACTGGAGCGACGTCAACTTCTGCAAGAAGTTTAAGGTACGAGATTTAAGAAAGTGTTAGCAGAGATAAAATAAAAATTAGAGAAATAATAAAATTGAAAAATACATACAATAAACTAAAGAGAAAATAAAGTAAGAGAGATTATATAACATAACTCAAGTTGTGTGAGATAATCAGCAATGTAATAACGTGGAACAACTCAAAGTGGAATAAGACATCTCGTATTCTCGTATGCAGTTATGGCATGGGCTGTCGAAGACTGTGGCCGAGAAGACGGCGTGGGCATTGGCGATGGATCGGGAGGTGAACATGGTGTCGATAAATGCTGGGCTATTGATGTACCCCGATTTGAGCATCAAGGACCCCTACTTGCTCGGGGCCGCCGAGATGTTCAAGGACGGCGTCCTCGTCACCGTCGACCTCGAGTTCCTCATCGATGCACACATCTGCGTCTTCGAGGACGTCACCTCGTACGGCCGGTACCTGTGCTTCAACGGCATCGTCAACTGCAACGACGACGTGGTGAAGCTGGCGAAGATGCTCTTGCCATCGTCGTCGTCACAAGACATGTTCAACGACGAAAGCGTGCACCAACAGAGGATAAGCAACGGCAAATTGCGCAAGTTGATGGTGGATTTCAAGAGTGGATTACAAGTCACAAGCAAAGATGAATGAATCGATTGATTGCATTGTTTTGTTAGAGGGAATAGAGGAAAAGTATGGACAGTTTGCAAGAAAGAAGATGATGCACTGGCATTGTACATTGCATATGTTCAGTAAAAATGAACAAAATCAAAGTCTTAGATATCCTAGAATATTTTCTAGCTCAAACATAACTCACATTACATTGTCAGACAAATAATATGCTAAACCATGATGATACAAATCTCCACTTTCAACTTTTCCAAATAAACCTAAGAGGGCTGAAATTGGAACAAAAAATGAACCAAATCACCAAAACCAAATTCCATTTCAAATATGGAAAAATATTCACTTTACCTCCCTAAACACAAATATATGTCTGCTATCACTTGTGATTGCTACTGCCCTTCTTCTTCAACAGGCTTCCAAACTTCTGCAGCAGAGCCTTTTTCTTCTTCTGACTGCCTGACTTCGACTGGGGGCTCCCGTTGTTCCCAGCACTATCACCCGACAACACCCCGTTCGCTTGATCATACATATCAGCGCCTTCGCCTTTTGACTCCAGCTCATCCTCAAATGATTCTTGCTCCGTTTCTCTCCCAGGAGAGAAGTCCTTCGCATCGATCTTGCAGCTTTCCCACATCTTGAGGTCGACCTCTGTGGATTCTGTGTTTCTTTCACCATCTTTTAGTTTCCCATTCGAGTTCTCAACTTCATCACCAGATGCATTCGCTTCGGCTTGCCCCTCCTTGATACGCAGCTCGTTCAGCTGAGATAGGGGTTCGGCTGCATGCCTCACATCTCCCCTGCCATTCTGTTCGGAGAATTCTACCACTTTTGGAAGCATATCATAGTCTCTCTCGCAGTCCGTTAGGTTGCCACTTTCTTCCTCCTGCTTGGCCAGTGCTTCTTCGAGTGACTTAGATAGCTCCTCGATTTTTTCCTGAGACGCTGCCTCCCTTTTGTGCAAATCCTCATTCTCTGCAAGAATCCTATGCAATCGGTTTTCCATCTCGTTCACACATTCTTTGAGCCTCGCGCTCTCCTCATTCGCTTCACCAAGTACTTGCTTTAGGTGAATTGCCTCTAAATCAGCCTCGCTGAAGGACTTATTCAACTGATCCCTCTCCTCCTTCGCTGCAGATGACTCTTCCTCCGCCAGTTTTAGCAAGCTCACCAGCCTTCTTACTTCATTTTCCATGCTATCATTCTCTTCTTCAGAGTGCTTCACCAAATTCACCATATCTACCTCCTTCTGCTGGTACTCAGCCTTTAAACTATCATAATCAAGCTTCGATTGTTCAAGCGATTCAATCAGCCTGCTTAGTTCATTTTTCATATGGCATTTCTCTTCTTCAGACTCTCTCACAGACTTCATCAAATCTTGATCTTTCTGCTCCAACTGAGCCTTTAAGTTACCATAATCGATCTTCGACTGTTCAACTGAATCAATCAGCCTGCTTATTTTGTTTTCCATATCGGATTTCTCATCTTCAGACTTTTTCACAGAATTTGCCAAATCTAGCTCCCTCTGCTCCAAATCGGCCTTCAAGTTACCACATTTATGCCTCAATTCCTCAGCCGAATCGGTAAGAGTATTGATCTGTTTTCTTGAATCATCGAGCATGCTTTCATACTTCTCATTTGTTGATTTCAGTGACAGTCTCAGATCCTCTATTTGTGTTTCATGACTTTCATTTTCAGCTTGACTTGAGATTAGCTTTTCTTTAACGTCTCTTGCTTCCGAGGAGACTTCGTGCAACGCTGATGCCAAACTCTCCAATGCCTTCTTGCTTTTCTCCTCTTCGTCTCTGGATGTTTCCAGCTCGTTCGTGAGCTTGTTCTTCTCTTCCAACAGCTTTTCTACACTAGCAGCTGCAATCTTTTCGTTGTTCAACGCCATGCTTCTCATTTCTCTCGCGGTTTCGAGTTCAGACTCGAGCACTTCAACCTTCTTCACCAGTTCAGAAGATTCTGCTCTAGCTCGCTCTAGACGATGCTCTGACTCCTCCAAGTCACCTTTCTGTCTCTCATTCGAGATCTCCAACAAATCGAGCTTCTCCTTGAGCAGCTCGATTTCAGACTTTGCATCATGCAGCAGATCATTACTGTCTTCCAGTTTCTTCGCGACCGTTCCAAGAGTTTCTGAAGCCGACTTCTCTGATTCACGTGCTTGCTCAGCCTGAGACGTTAGCTCCACGACTTGTTGATGAAGCTCCCTCACTAGATTATGCGCATAACATTCAGACAACTTTGAAGCCTCTAGATCAACATTGAGTTTCTCCATCGCAGCATCTTTTCCGGCCAATTTCTCCTCAACAAACTTCACTCGTTCTAGTTCTTGTCGAAGAGAATGTATTTCTAACTCCAAACCTGACACCAATTTGTTGTTCTCAACGGCCTGCATCTCCACCCTCGACTCAAGCGCAGATTTCAAGCGAATCACTTCAGCAGACAGTACCTCAACCTTCTCTGCATGAATCTCGGCTATTTTTGTTGCATCATCAGCATGGTTCAGTGCCTGGTTCTTAGCAGCAGACGTCATGGCCAGTTCTTGCTTCACGTTCTGAAGTTCCTGAGTCGTGGACAGCAGCGCAGCCACATCCATGGCATGCTGACTCCTCACATCCTCCAGCTCCTTCCTCCATTCGTCTTCCTTAATGTGATTCTCCCCAAACCCCACCTGCTCCATCTCAAGCGCCCGAAACTTCTCAATCTCAGTATTCTCCTCCGCACGTCTCTGAGCCTGCAGAGCTTCCTTAAGCTTCTCGTTCGCCTCAGCACACAATCTCTGGGCTTCCTTCACTTCATCAAGGGCCCTTTCCTTCTCCTTCTCGACTGAGACCAACTTCTCATTCGCCTTCTTCAGATCCTCCTGCGTTTGACTCAGCTCCGCCTGAAGCTCTGAAGAGGGCCTCACCAAACGCGTTGGCTTCCTCTGACACAAAACACAAGATCAGCACAATGCAACTACGCTATGAAAAACAGAGTTAGTTCGACTTACATCAGTTGGCGTGCTGGGCTTGGGAGACACCCTCTCCACTTTAGACTTGGGCGTGACAGATCCCGGGGAACGATCCATAGAGAGGCGGCCGTTTTGCAACGAGGAAATCGAATCACCACTAGGCCTAGCAAGTCCCCTGCTGATTCGAGGAGTTGCCGGTGATGCTTTAGCATTTGGAGTTCCAGATAAACTAGATCTACACAAAGCAGAAATTCTTCAACTATCACCAAACACAAAAATGTCAGATTCAATTTTTTTTTCTAAAAAAAAACGAATTCAGACACACAAAAATCAAATAATCAGATCCACCAAAAAAGTAGAGCTACGCTTACTTCGATTTAGCAGACATAGCGCAAAATCGAGAATCTATTGCTGCAATTCCTTCAAAAAGATTAGAAGCTGGGGTTTATCTATAATGTCGACATCGTGGAAGAGAAGAGAAAATTATGAGTCCAAACTCTGGGAATAAACCTGAATCCAAAATCTGTACTTGGACTGGAGTTACACAGAGTGATTATAGGAAAGAGAAAAAAAAAAAGTAAATTAAAAAAAATGGGAATGGAAATATTTGGGGAGGTGGATTTGAGTTGGGGTGTTCTTGTCGCAGATTGCATCAAACAACCGCTGCCCTTTCTCTTTTCTTTCTCTACAATCTTTAATTAGAGGTGAAATTACCATATTGCCCCTGATTTTCCTCCATTGCAAGATGCTCTCAGGCTGGAAAAACTGTGAAAGACAAAAAGAAGAGATAGAGAGACTGTGAATCTACTGATTTTTTTTCAACTAAAAAGAAGGTTGACAGACAACTCTCATGAAAGAGATACACTTTCAAGATTGAAATTTGTCTCCTTAAAACCAATAATTTGATTATATATGGTGAATCTCACAACTTACAAAATAATTAATGGACTACTAGTATTAAATTTACTCTATCTCATGATAATGATTGATATTATAATTTGATTATATATAGTGAATCTCACAACTTACAAAATAATTAATGGAGTACTGGTATTAAATTTACTCTATCTCTATACATGGGCAGTGTTACAAAATTTTAGGAGAGGTTATTTATGTGTTATAGAGAAAGAAACTATTCTCTCCGTCCCACATTTATAGTCACATTTAGTTAGGGCAAAGTTTGGATGTCAAGGTTAGTTTTGCGTCTCATGCACGTAGTATGTTGTTTAACGGTAGACGTTTTTATAAGTTGTGTGATTAATCAAAAATTGACCAAATTTTGTGGGTTTTATGACATATGGCAAAGTTTGTATGTCAAGGTTATGATTAATATGTGGAGTAGGTTTTCATTTGGAAAGTTTTGTTATAAAAGACATAATTAAATGTTTTCTATTGATGTTTATTGAGATTGGAATAAATTCAAGAAAAAAGAGAGAAAATCTTATACTACTCCACTATGCTTCAAGACTCAATTTTCAGACTTTATTAAGAGAGAAACTTTAATCAAGAATGAATATTTTCTTTTGATTATTGTGAAATTGGGATTAATGTGTGGATTTATTTGGTTTAATTTGGAAAATTTTGTTGGAGAAGACATAATTAATTGTTTTCTGCTGATGCAGTTTATTGTGGTAAGATGTGCTATTAATAACTTGGAATAAAATTAAAGAAAAACAAGTATGTTACTAATGCTTCAAGATTCAATTTTTAGACTTTATTCCCATTACGTTATTATCTCATAATCATGTGCAAGTGGGGGAACATGTTTTTTGTTTTTTCTTTTTATTGGTTAAAAGTAGGGATGTCAATCGGGCTAACCCGTTCGGGTTCGGGCCAGCCCACTCAGATCGCCGGGCTATTTAGGTGCGGGCCATTCGGATTATGGATTTTTCGGGTCATACATTTTCAACCCTAACCCTAACCCGTCGGTTTTTGGGCTAACCCATCGGGCTATTCGAGCTTAAAAGTTCTCTTGTATCAAAATTTTCTTCTATAAAATAATTTTAAATTTTAGATATTTTTTTTCTTTTTAGTTTAGAATCATATAAAATCTTCAAATTTTCATAGTTTTCTTCAATAATACTTGAAAAGAAGCCTTTCATCTCGATCAACTACAATATAAATTAAAGCTTGTATTCGTGTTATTATTATGGCATTGTTCGTAACTAATTCTTAATGAAAATTAAAAATCATATCTTACATGAATCATTATTAAAATGATAAATATATTAAGATTTTGATGGGTTAGTTCTTAATTTTGTCTTGATTGGTTTTGGTGGTGGTAAGACACTAGTGGCAGATGATGGGACGGTGCAATAATGAATTGAAATGGAACTTGAAAGCTAATATTATGGGATCGAATGAAAAAAATGTAGAATGCAGATTGAATAAGACTAATGATTGTGTAGAATGAAGATTGAGGATTCAAAAATATTAAAAAATCCCTAAAACTTAATATTTTATAATTAAAACTCACAACCCATCGGGCCGATCCGCAACCCGTTCGGGCCAACCCGTTTAACCCGCCAACCAATTCGGGCCAACCCGTTTAGCCTGTTTTGTATTCGGGTAATAAAATCACAGCCCTATCCTGCTCATATTACTGGGTTGTTCAGGCCGGTCCACGGGATTCGGGTTGAATTAACATCCCTAGTTAAAAGGTTACGAAGATACTATTAATTGAAGTTTATATTGATATTGTTATGATATATACTAAATGATATGATCAACATCATTTGTTTCATTTCTTTATATGGCGGAATTTATTAGTATGATTTGCATGGTCGCTCAAAAACGGAATTTATCCCAATTTTTGTTGGTAAATACTTCCTCCATCTCGTATTAATGGGCATATTTACTTAGCTGTGGATCCCAATTAGTGTAGTTGGCCTAGTAATATATTTCTCGGTCTTACACACAGGCCCGGGTTCGATTATTCTCACCAACGCCTTAATCAATTTCTATCTTGTTTGTTTAGTAGTATCTTCAAATTTTGCATTTTATTCATACTTTATTTATCTTTTTAGTATTTTTAAAACTATTCTATTGGATTAAAAACCAACACAATTCACACACATTCTCGTGTAATGCATGTTTCATCATAATATATAATTAGTTTTTATCTTTCCGATTTTTCAATGCACATCTACATCATGTTTGTTTTATTAAAATTAAAATTATAGATTTTGTGCAAGAAATAATTAAATAAAATATTAAATTCATCCGATTTTGAAGCTTCGAATCGTTAATATTATTTATCGTACCTTTAAACGAAAAATCTTGAATCCACCACTGCATTTACTTTTCCGCACTCATTTTGTAAATAGTAATAAATAGTTAAAGTGAATAAATAGTAAAGTAAGCGAGAGAATAATATAAAGAAAAATCTTCTTTACCTTATTCTCTCTCTCATTTTACTATTTCTCGACTTTAACTATTTATTATTATCATTTTTACAAAATGAGTGCAAAAAAGTAAAAGTGATAGTTAATGCGGGACAGAGGTAGTAGTAGTTGTATGTGTCAACTTCTATCCAAATTGGAGGAGTCTAAATTTTATATGGCGAGAACAACCCCGTGTACAGAAAATAGATTTTGTTGGCTTAGCTTTCTGTAAATCTTGTCCAAAGAATCTGATATTTGGTGATAACCTTTTTCTTGCAGAACCTCATTCACCCTGGTTGATATCTTTGACCATCCTTTCTTAATTGCAACAATCGAGCGGATCTGTGCAAAGATTATTTTTAGGACTCCTCCAATCACCAAGATGACCAGTGGCACTCCTCCTCACCTTTGGACTACAACGTTCACCACCTCTTCTAGCTCTCCATCACAATCTTCAAGCTTGTCGAAAACTTGCAATTTCAATAGGGGAGAACTCTCCTCTTGGCTTAGACCACCCAATGGTGAGGCATCCTGTGAATGTTAGCTCCGGCAGGAACATCGTTATCCCCAGTGATCAACAAGACTTTGCCCTTGTCCTAGGGCAAAATTTCTTTAATTCGATCATATTCTTCGAGCCTCCCAACATCGTCGAGGACTAGCAAGAAGCTCGTATTCTCCAAGCTCTTGTGGAGTGATTCAACTAGGCAATCCTCATCTTCGGGAAACGTTGCTTCTCCTTCGCCGGCTATTTTCTTAAGGATAGAATGAAGAGCCTCCGGCCTGCTGAAACCGTCAGTGACGTCAATCCAGAAGTGGAATTTGAATTCCGAGACAACCTTTTCATGCTCAAACGTCCTCCGGCCAAAGGTTGTCTTCACGATACCTGGCATACCCGTGATGGTGATCACGTCAAGCCCGTCCTTCTGATCCAACAGCTTGTTTATAATATCGTCTTCTTCTTGAACGCATACACTGTTTTTGTCAAAGTTCCATGGGGATGGAGCTTCCTATTAACAAAGAGAAAGGAAGGTTGGTTGTTGAACACATTTCAATAGTAGTAATATAATGAATAATGATGTATAGTGTATATCATGACTAAGATATGAATCAAGTTCCTTTTCGAATTCTATTTTTGAAATACATAGTACATATGGTGCAGTTCGAACGTAGAAATCGGGTTAAAACCTTCAGTGTCAAAATGACTTGAAATTCGCATAGTGTCAGAATGACCTGAAATTCGCACGGTGCATATGATAGATTTTGTCCATCTGACATCGTTTAGGGGGTGAGAACGACATTTTACTGTTTTGGTTTTTAGCACTCTTACATGACATGCATACATTGACTGATTTCAATCAATCCATAGTTTTGGTTTTTAGCACTCTTATATGAAGTATTTGACATTCACATAGATTGATAATTATGTAACTAATGCTACAATGTGACATTACTCCTACTGGATTTAGAACAAATGCTACTCCCTCCATCCAATATAAAACGAACAATTAATGAATCTTCTGCCTGTGTATTGACTTGTTCCCTCCATTTCAATAGATATGTGTCACCTTTTGAGTTGATGATTAGAGAAAAAAGTCTACTTTGCAACATAAAGAGAACAATTGAAGTTTATTAAGTGCTCCCTCCGTCCCAATTAATATGACACACTTTTCTTTTCAATTTGTCCAAATCAAGATTGACACATTTAAATTTTTGTTCTTCAATTAATACATTAAATCACTTTTTTCCCTCAACAATATATATTCAACTCTATTCCTCTCTTCAATTAATAGTTACACCCACTCTCTCTTTAATTAACCACATTAATCAACAACTCCGACTAAAAAATGTGTTCTAGGACGCGAGGGAGTAATCGACATTTATATTCAGGGACTACATTTGGAGAAACAATTTTGAGTGGCAAAATTCTATACATATATAAAGGGGGAGTTTTGGGGGTATTTATGGAATTATCAATAGAAGTTTTGGGGGTATTTATGGAATTACAATACTTGATGCTAGAATGAAATTCTATTTACTACGCACCAATGGTTGTACATTTAGGAGTGAATAAATAAAGTTGTACTTTCAATTTTGTGCTTTATATTTATATAATGTAGATTTTAGTGTTCGGTAGAAATTGTTTATAAAATTGTTTATACACGTGATTTGTACACAATCGAATGGTATGTTGTTTTGTGCTTTTTAGTTATGTTTTTGCAAGTTATAAGAAATCATTAGCTATGGACTTTTTTTGTATTCAGGGCATAAGGATTCAAGCAACTATTCCACGAATTCTACATGCAAGATTTGGTGAACTGAACCCAAACATCACAAGCAACTATTAATATTCATTGCTAAAAGTGTGAAACACGTTTACAAACAACAAATAATACCAAGCCCTTTCATTTCGTTAAAAGTGGCGGTCAAGTGCCAACCAACATTATCAGTTTCAAAAATTCACTAAATTATCAGCCTTTTCTTCTTCCACATATTTAGGGCATTAATTTTCTATACTCCTTCCAACTTCTTTCCCTCTCTATAAATTTTCATGAATTTCTCCACTAAGTTCGTCGCAGTTCTCCTTGCCATTGTGCTAGAGTCCTCCATCGTGATTCTGGGAAGAAAACCGGAGACGAGTTAGATGGGTAATGAGTTGGTACTGTTTACATACCTCATGATCAATTCTTTTTTTGATATTGAAACGTTGGGTAGAAGGGAAGAAGAGAAGCTCTGAAACTTAAAAGAAGTCGAAGAAGATAAAGAGACTCCAGAGGCGTGGACGAAGAAGAGACTCAAAACTGCTTATATTTTAGGCTATGAACTTATTATTCGTTTCATGAGTTGGTGGCAGGAATTCAAGGGCATGGACCCAATAAGTTGGGCTTGATATTTAGCTGATGTAATTGGCTAGATTGTAGTACTAAGTAATTTGTAAAAATGCGTTTTACATTCTATTACTGATTTCCAAGGTTTAATAAATATGTTTTAACGGCCTTAGTATAAATGAATGAAATCTTAGTTAATAATATTATATATGCATCATTATTGTCAATATACTCTTACTGTTGCATGATCGAGTCTTTTCCATTGTATCAAAAGTTTTAAATATTAGATAATAATATTGTGTAATATTTAATGCACAATAATAATGATGATAATTAAATTTTTTAATTCAATCCAATATGTAATATAACTTAAACCTATATTATTTTTTTAATTTCAATGTTTAAAATGATTTCATTTAAATTTTTACGGGTTATATAAAAGTGGAGTTAGGAAAATAAAAAGAATGTCATTATGATTTTTTTTTTGTTACAATTAAGGTAGTGAAAAGGTTTTATTTATATTTGTGATAATTATGAGAAGTAGAAATAAAAAGGTTTTTGAAGATAAATTGATGAGAGGTGGAAGTAAAAAGTTTTTTTGAAAATAAATTAATTACTTATTAAAAATTTTCAAGTTAAATAGTAGTACTCCACTACTAAAGTACTAATCAAACGTCTATAATATTAAGTTTTTTATTATTATTGTAGTAATAATTTGGGGAAGTAGAAATGAAAAGGTTTTGGAGGTGAAAAGGTTTTTTTGGGTTCGCGTAATAATGGAGAGAAGTGAAAAGGTTTTAGAAGAGGTGATTAAATGAAAAGATTTTGCAAAGAGATATTAATATTTTTTATGATATTAAAGTGATAATATAGAGCAATACAGTAGTGATAATATAGAGCAAAACAGTAGAAAAATTATTGGAAAGAAAAATTAAAAAATGGTAGTGATAATATAGAGCAATACAGTAGAAATGTCTAATTTAAGTGATCCAAAATTATGGTTACATAAATTAGTAACATAAACAAAAATATAACGGGCAATAATATGGAGAATGCCTAAATTTGGTGAATAGCCTAATAGTTCATCTCAATAACTTAAACCTAATCAGATTAATAATAGTGTAAATACTGAAAAGGACTAAATCCAAATATGTAAAACGAACAGGTGGGAGTTTTGAGGGAAATTATCATAAATGTCATATAATTGCAATAAAATCACGTCATAAGTAAAGGGAAGTCAAAATGATTTTAAGTTTAGGGTTTAGTTTTGGGGTATTTATGGAATTGTAATTTAAATTAGATATTATTATTTACATGAAACTAATTTTTTTTTGGCTAAATTGTCGTAAATATTTACCTTTGAACAAACGCGTAGAACTCTTTGCGCAGGGAAAAAAGAATAACGCATCGCATTATTTCATGGCATAATAAATATGTATATTTTCTTTTACAATCTACCCCATATGTTTTATGATTAATAGGCTATTGTATATTTTCTTTTACTAACTAATTTTTCCATAATAAATAAGCCATCGTACATTAGTTTCAATTGTTTAGTTCATTTCATTTTAATTGATTATTTGTTTAAAGTTATTAGATTTATTGAATAGTTAACTCATTTAATGATTTATTAACCTAATGTATTTGATTCATTTTAAGTTTTTATGTTCTTCATAATTTTATTAAATTATTTTTTTTCCCCTAATTAAAATAAGTGATCAATAAAGTAAAATCGAACTGGGACGGAGGAGACTTTTATTGATGTTTGGCTCATTTGTTGGTCATGATGAGTATAATTTAAAGTTAAGGGTTTAGGATTTAAATTTCAAGGTTTGGGTTTTTAGTGTATAGGGACTAGAAAGTGTCTCACCAGTGCAATCGTAAACTATAGTAGTAGCTTTTGATAAACAATATCTTGAGAAGTAAACAAACATATCTTAATATATTTTTATTATTAAATACATTTATAATTTTAGATTCATATATAGAGCTCGACTAAAAAGTGTCTCACCAGTGCAATCTTAAATTATAGTAGTAGCTTTTGATAAACAATATCTCATTAGGAGAAATAAACAAACATATCTTAATATATTTTTATTATTAAATACATTTATAATTTTAAATTCATATATAGTACTATAATGTTTCGTACTATTTCTTATTAAGATTTCATAATTTGATATAACTAATAAGCCGTGCATAGCACGGGTGTAATACTAGTTACAGTAAAACAAGAGACTATTAAATTGACGTTTCTACGTACCATATATTTATAGTTGAAGTTAAAACAAGGGTCATATTTTAAATCTTTTCACTTGCTCTATGATAACAATAAAGAAAACTTTTTAACTTCCCTAAATTTAAAACAAAAAAAATAGACCTTTTAACTTCCCTAAATTTTAAACTAAAAAAATCTTTCATTTTATGAATTGAAATTAAGAGAAAATCTAACATCTAAAATATTTATTACGAATATGATATGTGTAAGTTGTAATTAAACGAGCAAGCAATGAAACACGTCGTAAATAAAATAATTTCATGCTAATATTTGGATTCTCCATCACAGTATTTTGTATTTAGATCCATTAATTAGTTTAGTAGAATACCAAAGAAAATTGTAAGCTTAAAAATTATATACCGATATAATGAAACGTTCAACCTCAATAATTGTAGTAAAAGTTTTAAGTAAACACTAAAACCTTTATAAATCATAATCAAATAGTACTCCTATAACTAATTCTGATATATAAATACAAAATTAATCCAGAGTAAATAATACACATTCAAATCATAAGATATATTCCAAATAAAAAGTTAAAAAACAATTCTATTTTCTCCCTCATTATTACAAAGTTTAATTTACCCGCCCTTTTCGAGAAAATGAAGTTTCCTTTTTCCCGCATGCCAACTCCTCCACCAGATTCAGCAGCCTCGCCGCGATTTCCCCGGCGCCAGGCCGCGCCGTCGCCTCCTCCTCCACACAACGCCTCGCGAGCTTCGCCACCTCCACCGCCGCATCAATCGAGTACCTTTCCCCCATCTTACAATCCATCCACCCCCTCAATTCCTCTTCCGATCCCAAAACCCTCTCTAACTCATCGGAAATCCTCCCTCCGCCGCCACCAATCGCCGGCGTCCGCCCCGACATGACCTCCACCACCATCACACCGAAAGCGAACACATCGCCGCTCGGCGAAACAATCCTCTCTCTCTCATACTCCGGCGCCGCCACCAACCATCCTTTTCCCTCTCCCCTGTTTTCCTCAGAGAGAGAAATCCCCAAATATCCGATTTTTGCGCCAAATTCGCCGTCGAGGAATATATTCCCCACGCTCAATCCTATGTGGAAGAGATTCACCGCGTCGTGAAGGAACCGCATCGCATTCGCTACATCCAGACATATCTTCAACCTCCGATTCCAATCCAAAAACCGATCGCACGACGCGATGAATTGATTCTTCATCGCCAATCCTCCATGGATCCAATCCCGCACCGATCCGTTGCTCGCGTATTCGAGAATCAGGAACGAATTCGATCCATTATCCTCCGCGGTGCCATAAACCCTAATCAAATTAGGGTGATCGATCGCCCTCTGGTTCGCGATCCTCGAAACCACATGCCTCGGGAGGCGGCGGATCGCGACGTCTCCGCCGTCGAGGCGGCCGCGGTGGACGGCGCCGGAGATGAGGTTGCTCGAGCTGAAATGCTGTGTGGCCTTCTGCAGCTGCTCGAAGCTGTAGGTTCGGAGGAGATTTCTGTTTGCCTCGGAGCTTGGTTCGTCGAAGCTGTGGCGAGATCCGTCGAAGGAGACTTTGTTGTCTGTCGCGGTGCGGAAGCTCAAGCTCAGCCTCTGCAGCTCGGAATCCGCCTCGTGCTTGATCGAATTCTCTCTCCTCAGCTTCTTCATGTTGTTGATGAGAAAGAAAACTGTCGCTGCAATGGCGGTTATGAGGAGAATCCCGGCTGCGGCAACGGCCACGTAATCTGCTGTCATCCACATTTTGGGCGGGATGGGCAAAACCGAACCTGATCCCGATCAATATTTTTCTGCGTCCGGCCCTATATGTACACTAATGGGCGAGTTTCCGTCCCTATATATACACCAATGATCGAGTTGAACTTGAGCGATATTTTTTCTGCGTTCGTCCCAATATGGACACTGATGGGTGAGTTCGAACTCGACTGATATTTTTTTCTGTGTCCGTCTCTACCTCGACAATCGTCTGAGGTGACATTTAACTCAAGCTGGGCTGGTTAGAGCAATGAAAAAATTCTTGATTTCGAGATTGGGGATTGAATTGGATCTATAACCTGGATTTAGAAGGGAGTTGGGAGACAGAAATCTTGGATTTAGCTCTAACAATATTTCTATATGTGATAATGCATTCATTTTGCTCTTAGTAAAATCTTTGAAATGAAATTTGATTGGATTTGCATGTTCCATACTTAATTAGTTATTGTGATTCGTACATGGGGTGTAGTATTTAATAATCAAGCACACATACAGAGATATCGCAACAGATCTATCAATACTTGGTGATTTTATAATGGTAGAATCAAGAATTATACACCATAATCTATTAGCTCATGATCTGTTACGTTTTGAACATGATCCAATGGACGAGGGTGATACATTGAGCCAATTTCACATAGATTCGAATAGTCCATTGAATTTAGAAAATTCATGCTAAAATTTTATAACCTGACAAAATTTCAGTCCAATTAGCCACAATCGAAAAGCTAGACCTGATCAACAGAATGTGATATACTAGGCTGATTTCACATAGATAAACGGTAAAGATGTCAATTCTGTCTGAAACCCAAAACCTAAGCTGAATTGTTCGCTAAATTTAGAGAGTTAATGTAAAAAAAATTACACTCCAATGAGCCCACAAGTGAGTAGAGGAGAGCTAACCCGAAAGCCAACATGCGGTCCATTGTATCGAAACTGAATATGAGGAGAGTAGAAATTTCATTTGTAAGCATGTGGCGCACACAGCATCAAGAGTAAGGTCCAAAACATACAGACACCTGAATCACAATACAAGCAATGTCTTCAAAAACACTGATCTAAATATGTGAACATGGTAATAAACTTGACATAGATGTATTTTAATTATCAAATAACTATAATCCCAAAATAGACCGTAATAATACAGTTCAAAGCAATAGATTATAGGTCGCCATCCTCGTCCCCCGGAGTAGCTAACTACTTTTCTGGGCATTCTCTACACTCTTGTACAGTAGTGATATAACATGAGCAGGATCTGGAGCTCCAAATACTGAGCTCCCCGCAACAATGCAGTTTGCTCCTGCTGAAGCAGCCAGATCGATTGTCGAAGGTCCTAACCCGCCATCGACCTACGGAGAATCAAATTATCATCGTTGATCAAGTGGTTAGATTTATCACGTGGACGATTTAATCATACTGGATGCAATCTGACAATAAATGTTTTTGGACTTATAAACTATGAATGGGCAGAACTCATGTTGGTATTCATCTCTTTCTGAGAGTATAGCTATGCATTAGTTAATTCTCTAGCTTGAGTTCTAAGGTAAATGTTGGCAAGCCTAGTAATCAACTAATGGCTGTTAAAACTATGGTACAATTATCATTAAAATAAAATAATACTATGATGAATGACATGTTTAGCACAAATAGTAAGAAATTTGAAAGTTTGTGTGGTGTGTGTGTGTTTGTGCAGTGTGTTTGGGAGTTCTCAAATTTTACAACTATTTGAAATTTCAAACATTTAGTTTTGCCATGGCATTCAAACAGTAGAATTATGAAGATTTGGAATTGCAATTCAATTTAAAATACAAATATTTTTGTTCCAAGTAGTGGATTTGAAAATAGAGGTTCTGAATGTAAATATAATGTGTATAATATACTATATTTATACAATTATACAGCTTGAGTTCTTAGGTAAATGTTGGCAAGCCTAGTAATCACTGGCTGTCAAAACTATGGTAATATTTCACTGAAATAAAACAAAATTATGATGAATATTAACACAAATAGTAAGAAAACTGAAATTTAATTTAGGGATAGGCAGTCACCTCTATGTCGAGTGATGGATACTTCTTTCGCAGAACACGAACCTGAAGTTTGATAGTCATTGTGTTATGTGCCACAAGGAAAATGGTCAGCAGGAAATAAAACGTTGGAGTGGGGAATAATGGCTCACTTACCTTATCCATCATTTCTGGCATAAACTTTTGCCCACCAAATCCAGGTTCTACTGTCATAATGAGAACCATCTCCACGGGATTTTCACCCTCAAGCTGTCAACGTGGAAAGCCAAGTTAGAGACGAAAATCTTACTCATGAACTCATTTATATACCACCTAAGTAATTATATTGAGAATCACATACCAGTGGGAAGACCTCTTCAACCGGGGTTCCAGGCTTCAAGGAAACTCCAGGCTTCATACCCTTTGACTTGATCTTTTGCACAAGTTCTTGCCAGTTATCTGCAAGACGTGACATGTTTAATTCATCAATCATCACTATCAGCAAAACCTGATTATAATTCTAGGCATAGAGTAACCAGAATAAGAGGAATGGAGAAAGTTCAGAGAGCAACAATCCACCTTTAGAGACTTCTACATGAAACGTAAAACCAGAAGCACCTGCTTTTCCAAACGGCTCAACATAATCTATAGGATTTGTTACCATCAGGTGGCAATCTAAATACGCTCTGTAAAGTAAGAATTTCCAATATGATCGTCAAAAGCAGAACATCAGAATGTGAGAGTTGATATTTGAGGAAGAGATGAAGTTATTACTGTGTGTGCTTTCTCAGGCTCTCTATCACTGGAGCCCCAATTGTGAGGTTCGGCACGAAATGACTGTAAAAGATTTAGGTATCAGTTTAAATAATCCAATAGTTAAATTCCGATTGAGGTAAAAGATTTAGTAACGTCTTGAATATTTTCCAGGCTTGGTATATGATCAGCAGCAGCAGAATGTGAGATAGATGACCCTTTAACCGAGTAACAAGTAAGAACCTACCCATCCTGCAATAAACCAGAAATCAGTTATATAGCGCATGGCAAATTCCCAACGAACGTTCATCACTACAACTAAGTTAGCTGCAAAAACTAGCATTAGATTCACAAAAATATGCGACACAGCAAGAACAATATCAACAGTCTCTCACATTTTAATGCCATAGATCGATGATGCGTACTGATTTATTGCACGTTTCCATGTGTAAATAATGCCACGATCTATGAACAATCATCAGTCCATCATTTCAAAATTTTGATCCAAATGTTGGACTAGTTGGAGAACTATCAAATCGGAACTTCAAACTCTAACTTAAGGATGAGGTGGTCGTTTATTTGAAGAGATGTAAACCTCCACCCTATTGAAATTAATCGAATTGAATACTAAACCGAACTGCTTGAACTCAATTTCAGTTCAATTCAATAACAATAAGCTAACTACTATTAAGCTACAAAATGCAAACGATTCTAGCTCAATATCTCTTGGTTCTATTCAAAGCGATATCTCGAATAACTCGTGCTTTAAACCTCAAATTTCAGTTCAATTCAATAACAATAAGCTAAAAGGGAGTTTTAAGTTACAAAACGCAAATGATTCTAGCTCAGTATCTCGAATAAATCGTGCTTTAAACCTCAAATTTCAGTTCAATTCAATAACAATAAGCTAAATAGGGAGTTTTAAGTTACAAAACGCAAATGATTCTAGCTCATAATCTCGAACAAATCGTGCTTTAAACCCCATATTTCAGTTCAATTCAATACCAATAAGCTAAATACTTAATAAGTTACAAAATGCAAATGATTCTAGCTCGATTGCTCTTCGTTTTATTCAAAGTGATTTCTCGAATAACTCGTGCTTTGAACCTCAATTTCAGTTGAATACCAAAAATCAACCCGATCAATACACACAAATCGAGAAATCGAAAATGAAATACCATAATATCCATATGCAGCCAATCCGCGCCGCATCGGATCATCCGTTCCGCCTCCGATGCTAGATTTGCGAAGTCCGATGATAGCATAGACGGCGCGATTTTTGGCTGCACCATTTCGTTGATTTTCTTCAACTTCTACCAACTTCGCCGCAGCTACCAAACTAGAAAGAGATTTAGAGAGGAATTACAAATGTGTAAGTAGAATTTTGGATTTTAACTTTTTCAGCCGATATTATGGAATTAATCTTATTGGGCCGATTGTATTTTGGTATGATTGGGCCTTTGATGCAAGTTTAAGGCCCAAATATAACCAATTTTTTGGGCTAATATAATGGTTTATTTATGATTGGAAATAGTTAAATTAGAATCGATCAGAAAATTCGAATTTTCATGAAGAATGATTCTTAACTGAACCAAGTTGTTTCAAAGTCCGAATCAAAAAATATAATCTTGTCCAAATCTAGTTAGTAAGTGAATTTTTACCCGAATTAAGTGAATCTTTGATGAGATGGAAATTTAAATATCGTATTTGTATTTTAATTGATTACCTAACTCATCAATTCCTTTAATTTTGAATCAATTAACATTCAATATTCTATTTATTGAGGATAAATTATCAATAGACTATTAGTCAACTCTATTAATAAAAAAATATTTTTATCATATTTTCATAGATTTAGTTTGTCTAGATGTTATTTATTTATCTAGTAGTGGAGTATTTTTTTTTTTGTCTCAAATTAATCAAATTTTAGGTTTTCAACTCTATCTAGAATTTTAAAATTAAAGCTTAATCAAGCTATTAATATAATTTTCAATAGTCAATTGGAGTTTCATTTCATTATAATTAAATTTTCAATCTTGTATTGAATATACTCCTAGTATGTTATTACTGATTTACCACTACAAAAAAAGCGCTAATTTGTGAGCACAATAGTGCTAGCAAAAACTGTATTAAAGTGCTCGCAAACATAAGTTTTGCGAGCACCAACTCTGCTAGCTATAGCGCTTGTAGCAAATTTGTGACTAGTTTTGCGAGCAGAAGTTCATTTGCGACCACCTTTTTGCTCGCTAATGGTGGATGTCGACCAAACTATGTATGTGCTCGCAATATTCCTAGCACCTCCATTTTGCTAGCACCTCTTGTGCTCATTATCGACAGCTCTTTCTGCTACCAACATTGTGCTAGCAGAAGTGCTAGTAGAAAGAACAAAATTTTAATATTTTTTTACTAAACATCTGGATAATTCATAAAGAACAAAATTGAAATTGACAATTAATAAAGAACAAAATTCAAAACTTGCATAAAATTAATAAGATTGTTTTACACTTTCAGTTTTTACTAATTCGGTTAACCTTTTTAGTAAGATCCAACAATAGTTCTAACATCCTCTCATTTTCTTTCTCAAATTCGGCGCGTAACTCAATTTTTTTACGCGCTAAAGCAGCATCGCGCTCTGCACTTTGACTATCCAACTCCGCTTTCAACGCTGCATTTTGCATCTCCAGCTCCGCATATCGCTGCACCTGCTCCGCGCGCATCTTAATAGTGATTTGCTCTCGCATTGCTTGTAACTCTTCCGTGCTAACGCCTGAGCCCCCAGTGGACGAACTGCTAGCATCAGGGAAATAAATGCCTGTGGCCTGTCCAGCTCCGGGTTTGCTTTCTCTTCATATTCTTCACAAAAAGGTCAAGGAAATGCGATCAAAATCTGGATCTACTTCCCCTGCAGCCCGCAACTCATCGGCTCTTGCCTTAACTTGCTCCTATAAACATGTATAATAAGACTTCAAACCAATGCAGTAACTAAAAGATAACAGTAAGCAAGTAAGCATCAGAACTAAAAGAAGAAAACAGTAAGCATCGATGCCCCTTGTTTGCAGAACTAAAAGATACAGATATTAATCAATCAAGATATGGTCTACTCCAACCAATGCATGCACATGCTATATACGGTCTATTCCAACCTGTGTATAAACCTAAAACTCGATAGAAAGCAATAAATTGCTGCCAAATTCAATCTGAAATGGTGCTAAAGGATTTTATTTGCTACTCTCATAAATCAAAAGAGCCAAGAAAACAGTTTAATACATGAAATGAGAAGATGGTGAGGTTTCCAAACTACAACACCTCTTATTTCAAGAGTAATCAAGAATCAGATTTGTATAGCACACTCACATATATGCTCATCACCATCAGTTCACTCCTTCATAACAAACCCTTTTATTTCAACAGTAATGATATCAGCAAATAGTAAACTCAAATGTTAATAAAGAAAAGAATTTAGTTGGATCAAGAAATTCTAAGCTACAATTAGAAGATCAAGTAAAACATTGACCATTCTTTACTCTAATGGATTATAGTTTATACAATTACCTTAAATTCTTGCCAATAGGATTCAATGCATGAATCATCAAGAGTTGCTTGTGAGAATGCAGTTGGGTGCACTATATTTTGGAAAACATCTTTCGATATGTTCGCCACAGCTCTGGAAGGGTACAATCTGCATATCAATATATAGTTATAAACTTTATAAAAAAAAATGTATAAAATTATCTATCCACTTACAATCCATCATTCCTGAGATGAATGAATATACGGCCTTCTTGATCATATGTAGGATGGTCCTTCACTGTACCATTTCCTCCACTTCTTCATCTTCGACATGAATTTCTTCCTCATGAGCATTTTCTTCATCATCATCGAGAAGAGCCAACCTGCATCCTCGTCTTGTAAATCCTTCTCGCATTTTTCTATCCAACCTACTACCGACGATAAGAATAATAGTAAGTATTATCCAATCTGCGAGCCTATTGCTGCATGTCAAGCCTAAAAATACAATTTCCTCAGATTTCTATTCAGAGTATCATACTATAGAATATTGTAAGGAGGCAATGCTATAGGAGCAGATTGAATGAGCAAATTTTTGGTTTACAGAAACTATGCGTGCATACAGTCAAAATGTGCTCTAAATGAAACTGTTCAGTATCAACAAATTTAAAATAGAGCCGCAAAACACCTCTCTATTTCAGCATAACTACATCAGATTATAGGTAGCAGAATTAAATTATTTACCTCTGAAACTCTTAGGTAGCAGAAAACCTTGAACGAACTCTAAAGACCCACATGTGACCGAACATAGAAAGATTTAAGTGCATAAGCTATATGTTAATGCATACCATTTTAAACAATATTCTATGAACTTATCAGTAACATCATGCTAGATTAATATAAACCAAGCTATACTCACCAATAAGATGAAGCTTCAGTTAGGCCTTTCAGTCTAGGGTTAGTAGCAGCAGATCAACATAAACTATAAAAGAATAACAAGATTAATAGAATGTCAGGCAGTTTAGTTCAACCTTCATTTCACACAGCCACTAAATGAGGTTAATTAATTAGGTACTGAGAGAAAAACGATGTTATCAAATTCTGAGGTCCCCCATTTGAATTTAGTCAATTTAATAACACATACACATAGATAATGTGCATTATTGGTGCCAGATGTACCATATAAACAGAGAAACATTTCATATCTTATTCTGAAAGGATGTTATTGTCTACTTTTGAAAATAAAGCATATAAAGTAGGGCAACAGAACCATCAACAAGTAGAGCAGCCAATGTAGAATTATCTTTTTTTATTATTACAAGATGGGTGCAAAACATCAAGCTAGAGCATAAGACACTGTACGTTTCACTGTAGAGGAATATATGTTTGTTAGTAACTTAGCATGGTAATCTCATTTAGTTAACCTTTATTCAGTTCAACCTTCATTTCAATCAACATGATTAATTAGACACTGTACGTTTCACTCTAGAACATGATTTAGTCATAAATTTCATCTTTACTTAAATAGTCACGGTTTGTTTTCAAGAGGCTTTTCGAAATTCCAATCTTCTGGAAGACTAAGGACGGAACTTAATCTAATAAGACTGTACTAGAGATCAAAGTACATTGAATAACCTGAAATTAAACAACAAGAATGAATCCACTCTACTAAATATCAGTAACTAGATAGCATATACGCAATCCATCAGAAGTAAACCACTGTTGCCTATAATAAATACAAAATCATTAACACTATTTGCCTAGAATAAATACAAAATCAGGCAAATTGATTCATTAATTTGAAAGAAATATTATACCTCCAACAACTCCCTTCAATTTAGCAGCCACGGTATCTAGATACTCTGAAATCTCTTCCAAGACCTTTGCCCATACGAGCACAAGATGCAAATTCACCAGATAAAATAGCAAAAGACAGAGAAGAGGGAGATGAGGTTAGTCATTACAATGTTTCTATTGAATCCTCACTCAAGTTGCTCAACTCAAACACACATTGAATTAACTCCATATAAAAAACTTGAAGAAACACAAACATTAGAACAAAACTCTGATGATAGCCACAATGGCTTCATCAACAAACAAAGGCAGACTTTGAAGGGATACACCTGCTAAAACTAGAAACAAGTTGGCAGCTCTTTCTACAAATGCAATTACTCATAGTAAAAAAAACTACTGAGGAACATGGCACTATCAATCAACTAAACTATTTATAAAATTCCTTCTTTATTAAAAAACACACACTCACACTCACATACACATACCTATAGATCCCTTCATATTATAGTTATCATAACGAAAGGCAGCCAGAGCAATGAATTCTCCCTGCCTGAACAGCCCCCCTCTTGTGCAAAACAGTAGTAAGTACAATAATAATTTTTGACATGCAATTCAGAATAAATTTCAAGCTGCATTTTAGTTTTTTATTTATAGGCTAATGGCTTTCAAGCTAAATCGGTAGCCTAACTAAAAATATCACACAGAACTATGAATGTTTGATTAAGATATGCAAATTCAAATTCAGCAACTATTATGTATTGGTGAGGATCAGTGAATCCGTGAGAGAATCAATAACCTCTTTCAAGTTAAACAGTTGCAAATAGAAAATAAGCAAGCAAATGCCGACCAACACTTTTCCAGAAATTGTAACAATTAAAGCAGAAAAATGAGGAGAATTCCGTAAGCAAGCCGTGAAAAGGAAGAGAGGAATCACCTATTGCAGATGATCGAGCATGCAAACGAAGTCAGAGAGAGGAAAAATTGCTGGAAATTTAGTCTTCTACTGGAAAAACCACGTCGTCGTCGAGCATAGAGGAATCGCCTATTGCAGACGATCGAGCAGGGAAACGAGGTCAGTGAAATCTGCAGGAAAATCTCCTAGTAAATTGTAGAGAATCGGTGAGAATTGGGGGAGGCGGTGAGAATTGGGGGAGGAGAATCGGTGAGAATTATATCGAGAGATTTATGAGAATACAACTTCAAGGAATTTAAGTCTTTTCATTTCCAATACAATTAAAATTGTGAAATTGGACGGCAAATTGTAACTCCATACAATTATGAAACTGATTAACAAGAAATTTATGAAAGAATTTAACTCTAATCCATTTTCAATACATTGGACTTCACAATTGCATTTTCAATATATTCGACTTCACAATTGCTTTCTCCCAATACAATTATGTCTATATTTTATATTTTATAATATTATTAACATTAATTAAAGTTTGCTAGCACTTATATCTGCTCACTAATTTGCTAGCAGCTATTATTACTCACTAATTTGCGAGCACATGTATATTTTGTGAGAAATTGGTAAGAATATAATTTCGAGCACACTCACGTGCTCGCAAAACGGAAGAAATTCGACTTAGTTGTCACGTTGCGAGCACCCTTTGCTCGCAAACTTTCGAGCACTATAGGTGTGCTCGCAAAATCCCTCATTTTATTCAACCTGGCAAGATATGGGTGCAAATGCTCGTTATTCTGCTCGCAAATTTGCGAGCACCGACGTGTGCTTGCAAAATAGTGGTCACAAACTGGCGTTTTTTTTGTAGTGTACTTCAAAGTCCACAACTTATTATATAAACTATTATTCAATTTATATAGAGATATGTGTATACAAAATACAAGAATATAGCGGAAATTGCTCAACTAATTAATGCTAAAATATTTACACCTATATATCTTCTAACTAAGGCAAGATAACTAGTAATAATAATTAAATCTTTTTCCTTAACATATAGTAAAGGATGATTGCATTTATTAGAGATACATAAAAACCAACGTTATTTGTCAAATCACTAGTTTTCAAATTCTAATGATGAATTATCCATCCAAATCCATCCTTATCCTCCTCATCTTCCACTCCATTTTCTTAGGGTTCGAGATTCGACAATCCCGAGCTTGCCACCCTACGGATAGAGAGGCGCTACTCGAAATCAAGAAAAAAATCACTTCCGATCCATCGGAATTGCTTGGCTCTTGGATTCCAAGCAAAGATTGTTGCACTACATGGAAGGGAATCAAGTGCGACTCTTCAACGGGTCGAGTCATCGCTTTGACTTGTCTCGGATCTTTTTACGACGAAGCTAATGTGCTCACAAACACGACAGTGTCCGGAACATTGTCCCCGTTTCTTGGAAATCTCTCTTCCCTTCAATCTCTCACCCTGTCCGATCTGAAAAACTTAACGGGGCCCATCCCGTCCGAATTAGGAAAGCTTACTGACTTGCGCCAAATGTTTCTCGATAGAAACAGTCTCGAAGGATCAATTCCGAGCACTATTGAGAGCACGAGTCTACTAGAAGCCCTAGTTCTTAGCCATAACCATCTCGTGGGCCCCATCCCCCTCAATCTTTTCAATAAAAAGACATCACTAACATACTTGGATTTCAGCAACAACGAATTCAGCGGAAGCGTGCCAGAGTCCATAGGAAACCTATCCAATCTCAAGTACTTGTTTCTCACAAACAATCACCTCAGCGGAAGCATCCCACCGTCCATCGGAAACATAGAGCCCCTCACTTCCATCGAGCTATCCAACAACAACCTTTCCGGCCCGATCCCGGACTCTATCGGCAACCTTCGACTAGCTCAAACCCTGAATCTCGAAAACAACGATCTTAACGGCAACATCCCCACGAGCATTGGCAACATGATCAGTCTCAACAACATATACCTCGCTGGCAACTCCCTCACAGGGAATATTCCGGAGGGAATCTTGAATATTAAAAGTCTCGTCGAGTTTAATATTTCGTGGAATCAGTTGAGTGGGAAAATTCCGCAGCATAAATTCGATTTTCCGGCGTCGGGGTTTGTTGGGAATCCTGGTTTATGTGGAGCTCCACTTGCTCCATGTAAGAACTAATTATGTGTTGTGTTGGAAAGAGAATAATATAAATGATCATCTCATATTATTTGTTAATCTCACATATCTTGATCGATTATAGTAAATTGCACATTATTTTTAACCGTTAGACCATTTTATATAAATAATTCTACTAATGAAATGCTCTGGGAAAATGGCAGAAGATAGAGATTCAAACGATAAAAATGATTTTTTTTTAAATCTCATTAATCACAAACCAATTCCATTAATTACGTTATTCATTATTTTTGGTGATGTTAAAGATCAAAATAAGAGATTGTCTGGTTGGTTATTTTTTTTGGTAATGTTGAAAATTAAATACATAATTTTTATTTGAATTGTCTCGTCGAGTTTTTCAGATTAAACCTTAATCAATCAATTGAAATTAACTTAGATAATTAAAATATAATTCTCAATAGTCAATTGGAGTTTCATTTAAGAATGACCGATAATTAAAAGGATAAAAATAATAAATAAAACAACAAATTTTAGAAACTGGCCCTAAGCAGTGTATCGTGTAAATAATATAGCAGAAATTGCTCCATTAATTAATCCTAAACTATAATATTTACCCGCATAGGGGAGTGATCAATTGCTAACTCATCCCTTAATTGCTAACTACAACTAATTTAAGACCATAAGATTTTAGAAATCTTGTGGTCTACAATTTGCCACGTGTAATTTCATTTTTCATTTTTTAATATTAAAAAGATAATAACAACTATCAAATTTAGGGTTTAGAAATACAATGTCAATACAGTGTATGAAATACATCAACACGAAGACATAATAATGTCAACACAATTTCATATTGACATTTTACAAGCATAATGTTGACATATTATGTAAGGTGTATTGACATAAATCTGTTCGTCAAAAATACGAAAATTCAAAAAAAAATTCAATTTTTTTTTAAAATTTTGACGTTGGAACATATGCATGTAGTATATCGTTGGAATCCTTATAAAATTATCTTTAATTTGATATATGTTATATGAATTTAAAGTTTTGGGATTTCTTTTAAAAGTTAGTTATAACTAACTTGACATTAATACCCCTATTGATTTTTATTGGAATTGATCCTATAGTCTTATTGACGTTTTTTTGTTGATTATATTTACATTTTATGGTTGATGATCTAGGCCTTTAATTTGAATATCTAATGACTATTATTGAGTTGTAGTTAACAATTAAGCATTGAGTTAGCAATATAATACTCCCCTACCCGCATATATCTTTTAACTAAGGCAAAAGATAAGTAATAATTACTTTGAATCTTTTTCCTTATTATTGAGTATATTGTTATTTTACAGACCACAAGACACAGGTTATTATATATATTATTATTCAACTTATATATTGTAGTGTAAATAAAATAAATTTAATTGAATCAGACAAAAAAATAAAGAACAATAAAAAGAACAAAACTAAAAAATGAATAAAACATCAAAATTTAGCAAATATCGTGTATATAAAATATAAGAATTAATATAGCAAAAATTGCTCCACTGATTAATCATAAACTACAAATATTTACACGTATATATCTTCTAACTAAGGCAAGATAATTAGTAGTAATAATTAAATCTTTTCCTTAATATATAGTCAAGGATAGATACCTAAAAGCCTTATAGTTATTTTTGAAATCACTTTGTTTTCAAATTCTCAATGACAATTATCCAACCAAATACTTTCTTTTCCTCCTCATCTTCCACTCCATTTTCTTCGGGTTTGGGATTCGACAATCCCGAGCTTGCCACCATGCGGATAGAGAGGCACTCCTCGATTTCAAGAGAAGAATCACTTTCGATTGTAGTAGCTCATGTAAAAAATATAATTAAATAAATACTCTCACTCGAATTAATTGAATTGTAGTAGTATTTAGTACTAGTAAGTTGAATATGTAATGTGTCAAAATACATAAAAAATACTATGTATTCCACGAGATTCATTTAACAGTTCATGCCAAAATATATTATATGTGCTCAACCTCAAATTGATTGAATTGTATTTATTTAACATAATTAATTTTCTCAGCCAAAATCAATCATTCTAATATATTTTATTCTACTATTATATTCTCTTATCTTAACTCATCAAACATCATTTTTTTCAAAATCCTAAGCTGAAAATAAATGTGTCAAATAAATTGAGGCAGATTTATTATTAAAATTCAAACAGCTCAACGAATAATGCATTGACCAATATATATATGACCCAGAGTTCAAATACAGTTCGTTGCACAGCGTGGCGGAACTACCTAGCGAAAGCGCTTTTAAGAAATGCGACATCGGCGTTGCATCGAATTCATTAACCGGTGGCGACAACAAAGTGAAACTAACCAAGGCCGGTACACGTTATTTTGCGTGTGGTACATCCGGCCATTGCGAGCAAGGGATGAAGGTCAAGATCACCACCGTGGCGGCCGATGCCTCGCCGTCGCCACCCACCGGTGGATCTACCACTCCGGCGGCGACCACCCAGTCCACCTCTGCAGCCACCGACTCCTCGGCGTCTTTGCCTTTATTGCATTAGTCGCGATTTTCGTGTAGAAAAATGCGACTATAATTTTGTACGAGGTTGTTAATGTTATGGACTAAGGCTACGTTTTATTACTATTGTATTTTTCTTGGTGGGTCGGCATTTATTTGTAGAGTGACAAATAATTTTATTATTGATTTATTATATTTGATATAGACATTATACTTTATAGGTGTCTGTATTAAATTTGTAAGTTTTTGTTGTTGATATTGCCTAAATAGGGGAACACTCCTTATAGACTTTAAAATAAAACATTCTACCTATATTAGCCGTTAGATATAGAAATCTGTAGTTATGATTTCATCAACTGAGGTTGCATTTCAGACCATTTTTATTGCATAGAAGGGTAGATAAGTTAGTTTGTGTTATACAGCAACTCATCCGAGATTTTAGGGGTATTTCAGTACACGATCTTTCTCTCACATTCATTCATTCTCAATGTTTCAACTCTTTCTCCAATTCAGTCGGAAACCCCCCAAATTCTAAACCCTAGCAAATTCATTCATTTTCTTTCAACCGAAATCGTTTTTTTGTCCTTCCACCGACAGTCGACGTTTTTCAGAGAAAATTTGCAAATGGCTAAAAGACGGGCAATTGCGCACAACCCAGTGGCTTAGGCCGGAGAAACTTCAAATTGTAATTATTTTGTTTGTGTTTATGTGAATTCACACTGGCTGATATCGTGTTGTGAAAGTTGGAGTTTATTTATTCGTGTTATGTGATATTTTGTTCGCCTAATTCCAGCTTACTTTGGGTTCGCTTATTTGCTTGGGTATCAATTCATATAAACTCCTATTAATTGCTTCGATTCCGACTTAATATTCTGTATTCGTTGCCTAATTTGTGGTAACAATGGATATAATGTTGGACAAATTATGTGCAGTATACAATTGCCATTTATTTAGTTGAAGTTATATGTTGCATGTGCTTAATTTGCATCCTATATTGCTTCCAAATGTTGCTTAATTTATTCGAAACATTGCTTAATTGGGGCGAGAATATGCTTAAGTTGTTGGAAAGATTGCTAATGTGGGCGAGAATCTGCTTAACTTGTTTGAAATTTTGCATTAATAGTTTGCTTGTTTTGTTTAAAAAATTATTTTGTACTACACTTTGCTTCATTTGTTTGAGGATTTGCTTATATATTGTATGACAGTTTGCTTATTTTGTTGTGTTCTCTGTACTTGAAAGTATGTACTACTATTATTTTGCTTCATTTGTCATGTTATCATTTTGCTTAATTTGTTTGAAATTTTGCATGAATGGTTCGAATGTTTGCTTAATTTGTCGTCTATGCTTTTGTAACTGAGTTTTTTTTATGCAGATAATCGAAAGTTCTGCATCATAGGCAAAATATGAGTTGCCACCAAGCATCCGTTATCGGAGAGCGATAGTCGAGTCCACAACATAAATTGTCATTATGTAAATTTGATTTTTTTTTCTAGTACAAGTTTGAGTAATATATTTATGATGCAATCATACTTGTTGCATGACTATGGCATTGAATTGCAATTATACATAATATATAATGCATGCAAATACAGTAAAGCTATATAATGATGTTCTACTCATACAATTCAGAAAGCATAAAATATAACATGCTGGAACATTGTAGTACTAGTATCATTCAATTTTAAAGGTTAGGAAGATGCAATTTGATTTAAACTGCACTATTATTCATACAAGTCAGAATGTATAATGCAAGTATTTATGATGAAAGATGCAATAATTTATAAACCATGATGCAATCTTTATATATTTTATAATTGTGGTTAACATGTAATGCATTTTGGATTGCTTTTTTGGCCAAAAAGTTTGCATTATTTTACTAATGCATTTCTTACCACTTGAATCAACTGAAGTAATATAATAAAACTAGTCTTAACCCACGTGCGATGCACGACGGAATATTTTTTTGTCATATAATTTTAAATTGTTAATCGATTAATTAAAATAAGAAACAATATAATTATATACGATTTAAAATAGAAAAATAAACTACTATGTAATAAAAATTCAATAAATATATACTCCTCAATTCATTTTACACCTAAAGACATTAACTTAAACATATTTAAAATTGAATTGAGACAAACACAATTATTTGGGCAATGATAAAGAGACTACATTAAGTGTTGACATTTTTGAAAAATATGTTTAAAACAACCCTTCATATTTCTCTACTAAAAATAATAAATTGTGTAAAGATGAAGATAAATACTATGTATGTTTGAGTTAAGGATGTTACAATTCTTCTCTTTCTAAGAACTGTAAGAAATATTGGGATAAAATTCTGGAACCATATACACGCGGTACTCTAACTTTTGTAATCAAAGGAAAAAAACAACAATAAATGAAATGGAAATTACAATGAAAATTAGTCAAGAAAAACCATCTTTCCGCAAGACAAATTACATCACGGTTAGTGCTCTCGGATTGACATATTTTCCCCAGAGATGAAAACGACTTCCTCCTAACGTATATAACATCTCAAACCTGCTAGGCACCTATAAACTTGACGGGGCTCCAAAATCGAGCAAAACAATGTTCCTAAAATGTGCAATAAAATGTTGAGAGCTTGAGAGAGAATGAAGAATGTTTTGTTAGTGTGTATATTGTATTTCATCCACAATTCTATGCCTTTTATAGGTACAAAATTAGTAAATGAGAGATCATGGAATTATAACATCATAATTTTAAAATCAAGACAATATAGATTACAAAATTTGTTAAATGCTCATTATTCTATTTAAATATTTGTAACCACCAATGAGTCATTGTAGTGCTTTAAGAATTAGTCAAATGTTGATTAAAATATCTAAATAAATATTCATGAGTTACTTAAAATATTCAAATTGGTTTATAACTTATAAATATTTCAGAATAAAGACAAAACATATAAATATTTCAAAAAAAAAGTCAAAACTCGCCTTTTATATATGTATAGATAGATAGGGTATCATAAATTTAGTTTAATATTGATAATACAAGGAGAGTCGTTGGCGTTAAAATAGGAATTGTTTAGATATAGTCAATATCAGAAAAACCGCCCATTTAAGAAATTATTCTCATGACTATAATACCCCCACACGTTATATATGTTAGTACATTTTAAATATTGTTAGCATGCCACGTGGCAGTTTAGATAGCGTTAGATACCTATATTTAATGGTTATAATTGGAAGGATGTTGTAATCACTTATTTTTGAAGTGCTCCTCTGCTCCCCTGCCTATATATTACAATATTTATATAGCTCTATAACGCAAAATTATACTACTAATAATTAGTAAAAGAAAACTATTATGACAAATAGGGCAATTGTGAATTAAGAAACAAAAGAACGTAAATAGACACAGAATTTACGTGATTCACGAACATTGTGTTGGCAACGTTCACGGGCAAGAACGGAGAACAAATTGTATTATGACTGCGGTTTCAGATACATATTGGATTTGTCAGATCACAGAATTATGTGCTCTACTCCCATATAAATAGGCACACAAAAGACAGACTGGGCCTAGGAAACATAATCCTATCCCAATTAGGAAACCTAATCCTATACAAATTCAAGACATACTAACAAATCTCCACCTTGATTTGAATTCTCTCTTGCAGACGCATCATCATAACACTAGACGAACAAACTTCTTCATTCTTGCCTCAGATTTGCCCTCCACGGGCAACTAACAGCTCATAACATTAAGCAAGTCCAAACAGTGTTGAAACTTGCTCTGCGGGACCGACTTGGTGAACATATCAGCAGGATTATCAGCACTACCTACTTTCTTCACCTCAATTATCTTCTCATCTCTTAGAAAATGATACTCCCTCTGTCCCACAAAAGATGTCACACTTTCCTTTTTAGTTTATCCCACAAAAGATGTCACATTTCCTCTTTTGGAAAAAGTTCCTTCTCACATCAATTATAAAATTATATTTTCTCTCACCACTTAACACACAAAATAACATCTCCTAAAATCCCATGCCATTTTCCAAGTGTGACATCTTCTTTGGGACGGAGGGAGTACCTCACATCAATATGCTTAGTCCTCTCATGATGGACTTGATCCTTGGTTAAACAAATAGCGCTCTGACTGTCGCAGAACACAACAGCTTGATCTTGATGTAACCAAGATCACCAACTAGCCCTTGCAACCATATTCCCTCTTTAGCAGCTTCTGTCAATGCCATATACTCTGCTTTAGTAGTAGACAAAGTAACTGCAACCTGCAAAGTTGTTTTCCAACTAACAACAGAACCACTAAGAGTGAAAACATAAGCGGTCATAGATCTTCTACTATCGACATCTCCAGCGTAGTCAGAATCAGAATAACCAGTCACTAAGCAGTGAGTATCACCTCCATAAATGAGACCAACATCAGACGTACCTCTTAAGTAACGAAAGATCCTCTTCACAGCCTGCCAGTGCTCCTTTCCAGGATTTCCCATGAACCTGCTAACAACGCTGACATCATGCGCTATATCTAGCCTAGTACAGACCATGACGTACATCAAACTCCCTACTGAATTAGAGTACGGGACTCGAGACATGTACTCCTCCTCAACTTCGGATTTCAGTGCAAGATCAGATGACAAATGAATGTTTGTGGCACTTGGAGTATCAATAACCTTAGATGCAGACATTCCAAATCTTGACAAAATCTTCTCAATGTAGCTCTTCTGTGACCGAGAAAGCTTCTTCTTTTCTCTATCTCTAGAAATCTCCATGCCCAGAATTTTCTTCGCAACACCCAAATCCTTCATATCAAACTCAGCACTAAGATGAGCTTTCAACTTCTGTACTTCAGACTTCGACTTCGCAGCTATGAGCATATCATCCACATATAGAACAAGATAGACCATAGAACCATTATCAGCTTTGTTGTGATACACACAGCAATCATATGGACTCCTGCAGAATCTCAGCTTGATCATGTAGCTGTCAAACCTCTTATACCATTGCCCCGTAGACTGCTTTAGTCCATACAAGGACTTCTTCAACTTGCACACATAATCCTCCTTGCCCGGAACCACAAATCCCTCTGGCTGAGTCATGTAGATATCCTACTCAAGCAATCCGTGTAGGAAAGCCATCTTCACATCTAGTTGCTCAAGTTCTAAATCATAATGTGCAACTATCGTAAGTAACACTCTGATGGAAGTGTGTCTGACCACTGGTGAGAATATCTCATTATAGTCAACCCCCTTCTTCTGCGTGAATCCTCTTGCAACTAGACGAGCCTTGTATCTAATGCCCTCATCTAGTGTGGTGTCTTCCTTCTTCTTGAAAATCCATTTGCAAGTGACAATCTTTCTCCCATTAGGCCGTGGAACCAATTCCCAAGTCAGGTTCTTCAAAAGTGATTCTATCTCTTCTTCCATTGCAGCGAGCCACTTGGCATGCGTACTGCTCGAAACAGCTTCCTTATAGGTAGGTAGTACATCTGCCGAAGGCTCATCTTCTACCTCATTGGCAACCTGCAGTGCATATGCCATCATATCCTCAAAACCATACCTCAACGGAGGCTTTACATTTGTCCTCCTAGCTCTGTCAATAGCAATGCTTCTCTGACGAGCTTGTGGATGAACATCCGAACTAGAAGTATCGGCGGCTTCAGCAGTAGTGTGTTGATCTTCTCCACCTTGGAGTTGTGATTCACTCACATCGTGAGTAAATTGCAACTCCACATGTTCATCAACACCATCCAAATCCTCCGTAGCAATAGACTTCACTATAGAGTTAAGCATAGAATTTTCATCAAACACCACGTTCCGACTGAGAATAATTCTATCCTCTGAAGATGACCAAATTCTGTACCCCTTAATTCCATCTCCATAACCAACAAATACTCCCTTCTTAGCTCTTGGCTCCAATTTACCTTCACTCACATGATAATAAACAGTACTCCCAAAAACTCTCAACATAGAGTAATCTGCAGGTGAATCAGACCATACCTCGTACGATGTCTTGCAGTCAATGCCAGTGTGAGGTCCACGGTTGATCAGATAACAAGCCGTGTTTACCGCCTCTGCCCAAAACTTCCTAGTCAAACCGGCTTGGAAGAGCATGCATCTTGCTCTCTCCAACAACGTCTGATTCATGCGTTCTGCCACACCATTCTGCTGTGGTGTATGTCTAACGGTGTGATGGCGAACGATCTCTTCACTCCTACATATGCAATTTAAGAACATAATTTGCATGATTGAAATTTAAAATGAGTCAAATCTAGCTATTAAAAACATGCAAAGTCCGTGTTTGTCAACTCCCCCAAACTTAATTATTTGTTTGTCCTCAAACAAAACAAGAGAAAAACTAATAAAGAAACACGGGTGCTAAGAACTAGACTTCATAGTTGCCTAAAAAAATGTAACAAGAAATAAAGAGTTTGACAAGAATACAAATCAAATTAAGCAAAGCTTATTAGTGCATTTTCATTACTAGCTCTTTGATCACCTTGAAGTACATGCGCTCACAAGTGTTTAGAAATATGTTTATCACTCACTCTCAAAGTGTATAGTGGAAAAAGTGTATGCTCTCAGATCATTGAACATGCAAAGTTTACCATAGGCTTGCTCGAAGTCTAATCCCTCCTCTACTTTATGCGATTAAAATCAAAAATCCGAAAGGTCTTTATTTTAGGTTATAATATAGGCTCTTTGGTAAGGTGAGGAAATATGGCTAAAAAGTGACTAAACTCAAACATAGCAAAAGTGATCAATTTCTACTACATCAAACTTAGCACCCCACCAACAATTTGAATCTCAGTAAATTCTAGACTTTGTCTAAATTTCTTCTCACTTCCCAAATTCCTTTAATTTTTTTTTTCTTTTCTCTTTATTTTTTTTACATCCTTTTTTTTTCTTTTTTTCTTTTATGCACAATCGAATATCTCATTCAAACCACAAATGTCTATGCACTTTTTACAAGTAAACACACTACTTTTCTCTCTACCTTATCTCTCCAACTCTTTTCACAAAATATAAACTAAATTCACCAAGAGTGCATGGATATTCCCCTTTATTTAGCTTCCAAAGAAAAAGGCTTTAAAGGCTCAAAGTGGCTAGCTAGGGAAAAAAATGTAATGAGTAAGGTCAATAATTAGGATATAGAAAGTAGCTAAGAAGGATGGCCTAACGTCCTCTTTTATCATTTAAACACTATGTAGACTTAGGCAGACTAGGAGCAAGTTCTAGAAACAAATACATGAATGCAGATAAATCACACAAGAAAGAAATTTACAGCTCAAGTCTCACAAGGTATAAGCATGATTCAAGGCAAACAAGCAATTCATTAATTGTGCACATTTTTCACTAAACCTTCAAATCAATGCATCAAGTCAACTCAACCAACACATAAAAGAACTTTTTATCATAGGCAACTCGGTCTGATGTCTCTAAACATGAGTATTTCTAAGTTTTCTATGTTATGCTCATGACAAGATTCACCTCGGGTTTACTAAAAAAAACAAACAAAAACAACTAAACTCACGGTCCACCACTTCATCCCCCCAAACTTATTCAAAACTACGTTAAGAATAAGTTTGAAAAGTCGGTAGGGACGTGAGTAAACTAAAAATAAAAAAAAAATAAGGAAAAAAAATGATACCAATGTTGGGTTGCCTCCCAACAAGCGCTTGGTTAACGTCTTTAGCTTGACGTTCTTTGAAGCTCATAAGTTAGACCGCATTCTCGGGACCCCCTTTGGGATGCCTTTTGTACCTACAATTTGCAATGTGAGAATAGAATGAAGAAAAATGTAGTACAATGCATAATATGTGGCAATCCCCCAAACTTTAATCATATCAAGGCATAAAATATGCAAATCAAATTATCTACCTTAACATGATCATTTTTCATCCTCCGTAATATTCTCTATCCCCCAATTAATTGCAAAAATTTTCAACAATAGATCAAGATCACGCAAACCAATTTAAGCTCTTAAAAACACAATTCATGCAAGATAAAATAGCCTCGCAATGCTATGAACATGAACTATGTATATCAACAATCAAACCAAAGTGATATTTCAATTTTCATCCACCAAAGATCAAACATACTCAAGCACACCCAACAATATTTCTTATAAAAATCCAAAACTCACAAATTCACCAAGAATAAATCCCAATTAAATCGTCACTCATCAAACTCCTATCCAAACTCCCAATTTATATCAACAACAAAGTCATTCAATGAAAGAATTTAAGATCAAAGCTCAGAAATTAAAAGAGAACATACCTTGTGTTGATTGACAGCTAAGCACATGAATAATCAGTAGAGTACAAAGAATTTGATTAAATGGTGTGAATTTGAAGTATGTGTGGAAGAATTATGTGGAGAAAATAAAATAAAAATAGAGGGAATGAGGTTTTAGTTTTTCTTTTTCTTTTTTTTTTTTAAAGATTTTTTTAAGGAAAAAAACGAAAATAAGAAGTAAAAGAATAAAAAGGAAAAAAAATGAGAAAAAAAAGGTAAAAAGAAAAGAATTTTTTATTTTAGTTTTTTTTTTTTTTAAATCAGCTTTACGGAGGAGAAAACTAATAAAGACAAGGGAGCAATCAAATGTTTATATCTCACCCACGCCCCACGGAACATATCAAATGTTGTAGCGGATAATTGCATCTTCCATACGAGCGTAGAGTAATCCATTGTTGCGCTTCGTGCTCCTTGCAAAACAAATAAAAAAAAGAAAAAAATCAAAACAAAACTACACAAAATATTACACTCCAAATTAGTATTATCAACTATTCTACAATATCAGTTTAAAGCAATAATATTCCCCGGCAATGGCGCCAAAAACTTGATGCACTATTTATTAGCACTAAAAATACCTGCAAGCATACATGGTAGATCTAGTATAGCTAAAGGTCAGTACCGGGATATCGAACACACGGAATAAGATTGCAACTGACTACCATATACTAAGCATCATATACTATCTAGAGACATGGAGGTTTTGGGTTGGTTTATTAAACTAGACAGAAATAAAAAAACAAATAAACGGAAGCATAAAAACAATGATACAAAGCAGGCGAATGAATGTAGAATTTTAGGATTCAAAACACTATTGACTTCCTTGAATTACGATCTCTAGAGTTATTAAGTCGGTCACTTAACTAGATTAAACCCTCTTCCGAGGTGAGAAATCTGTAGATTAGGTGTAATAATTGAAGTCCCCTTCTAATTCTTAGACTTAACTCCTAAAAGATTGTAAGACCAATGACCTCACGTGAAACCTCAACTCTCCCGAGTTCTATTGCATTAAAGTGTGAATTATCCTTTTTCCAAGTCAACTATTTCGTCTCCCGAATACTCTAATCAACTCTAATATGTATTCAAGAGGTAGCTAATCAATTGAATATAAAAGGCACAAGGATAAATCAAATAACTGCAAGAGCTAACAAGGAAAATCAATTTAATTCTTCACCAAAAAATCCACAAAAGTTGTTCTACTCATAGACAAGTAAAAACTACAAATAAAGTACGAGACATGAAAGAAATAGATAAAACCCAAGGTTGAATCTTCAATCTTCAGTCTTCTCTTGCCTGGATCTGCAGAGCTCCGCTCCAATGGAAGATGGATGAATTAAATGTGGATGATGGGATGGAAGAAGGTGTAGAGATGGAGAAGGATTGGGGGCTCTGAGATGATTATTATGAATTAGGTTTGGATATTTATAGGTGGAGAAAGGTTTATTTTTAATGATTTTCGTGCCCTACAATAAATGGGAGAGATTGGGCTTCACAATATAATAATTTCTTTTCTTCCGTGAATTTCCGCCTAAATTCCCGTCAGCTTTGACTGCACTGCGCAACGTTCGTAGAATAGACATAACTTTCTCCACAGAACTCCGATTGAGACGTGCGAGATATCCATGCGAAGATATTTCGAAGACGAAGAGAATAGTATGAATTGAGAACTTATTGGACTTCAAACTCGCTGGCAGAATGGGCTCGAACAGAGGCTACTGCACCTTGGACTTTTTGCACCTTTTTTCTATCTTTTTCTATCATTTATCAACAAACACATCAAAAGTACCAAATGTATAACATATGAAATTTAAGAACATAATTTGCATGATTGAAATTTAAAATGAGTCAAATCTAGCTCTTAAAAACATGCAAAATCCGTGTTTGTCAGTCCTCCAATAGACTCAATACGTGAGGGACCCCAACAATCCATATGAATGTAGTCAAGTGTCCCATTTGTACGATGAACACCCTTCTTTGGAAACTTGTTGCGATGAAGCTTCCCCAACACACAGTGTTCGCAGAAATCAAGTTTCTGCACCTTATGGCCCTAAAGAAAATCACGATTCGACATGATTCTCATGCCACGTTCTCCCATATGACCGAGCCTCATATGCCACAGCTTGGTCATATCCTTGGTTGCAACCTCGGATGATGCAATATCAGCAGAATTTGCCACAATGGAACCTCTCAGAACATACAAGGTACCCCGTTTCAAAGCTGTCAGAACCACCTTCGAACCTTTCAAAATACGCATTACTCCACCTTCACCTTTGAAACTGAACCCCTTACTATCAAATGTACTCAGGGATATCAGATTCTTCGTCATCTGTGGAACATGCCGAACATCGTTAAAGGTGCAGAAGACCCCATCATGAGTCCTAATCCTGATTGAGCCGATGCCAACCACCTTGCAGACAACACTGTTGGCCATGGTAACATTGCCTCCATCTATCTGCTCGTAAGTGTTGAAATACTCCCTGTGAGGACATAGATGATATTACGTTCCAGAATCCAAAATCCACACATCATTACAGTGTGGCTGTTCATCCGCAACCAAGGTCAATTCTTCTTCCGAATTTGTGCCATCAGGTTCTGCCACAGTCGCAAAACCGTTAGCATCTTCATTCTTGCCCAATTTCTTCTTTATCCTTGGACAATCAGCCTTCCAATGCCCTGGTTCTTTACAATATATGCAGATGTCATCTGTCTTAGAGCCTTTAGGACCTTTTGAACCTTTTGAGTTCTGCTTCTTCTGTCCGAATTTCTTCTGTCCTTTACCCGTAACAGATAATCCCGATGGCAGATCTTCTGTGGCTGAACTCGTTGCCTGTTAACGATCATCTCTGATGTGGAGAGCAGATCGAACATCCTCCAATGAAAGAGTTTCCTTGCCAGTCATAAAAGACTCAACAAAATTTTCGTAAGATTCAGGCAGAGACACAAGCAAAATTAAAGCAGCATCCTCGTCTTCTACTTTAACTTCAACATTACGCAAATCTAGCAAAATTTTATTCAAATTTTCCAGATGATCCCGAAGGGGCGTGCCTTCTGACATGTCCTAAGAGTGCAGTGCAGGTTTGTGCTTGTGATATGTGTCACTCGATCTAACAGGTCCAGAGGATTCGACTAGACTTCAGAGGCTAGAAGATCATGAAACTTATCAGAAAGGGGTCGTTGGGTGCACTCCGTCCCTTCAAAAACCTCAACCCACCATACTACAACTTAGCACAGGGATGTAAAGGATCGATCCCACGAGGACGAAGGTGCTACGAAACTGCATTTGAGGATGTTTTGGGAAAAGGGGTTGGCTGCTACCACGCAATTTTGTGGGTCGAGAACTTAAGACTACTGGGTCTGAGAGATAAGCGAAACTTTACTCTACCTACTGGGTCTAATAGATCAGAAGAACTTTACTCTACCTACTGGGTATAAGAACTGAGAGCATACGGAACATACATGACTTAGAGAAACTGAGATATTTTAAAGTTCTCAAACAGCTGAAGTAAACTTAACTAGAAAGGTTTTCCTAATTTGGACAGACAAACATAAAGCAAAAAAGCAAGACAAGTTTCCTTAAACTACCAGCGTCTGGAAAAGCATGCAGAAAAGTAAAAGAGACAAAGTGGATCGTACTGACAGGTCTAGGAGACATGCGAGAAAAAGCAAAGTACATGCTTTGAAAAGTACTGACATAAAGCAGATCTGGTTCTAACTACCAACAACTTCATCTTCTTCGGGAATCAAACGAGAATAGCAGAGAAAACAGAGTTCTAAACACCAAGAAGACAGAGCAAACTTTAGATCTAGACTTAAAACAAGAAATTGAAGCCTAAACTAACAGATCTACGCCACTGGACCTAAAGGGTGCAAAGAACATAAAGTAAATAGCCATAATCATGCATAATGTAAACATCAAGCACCAAATATACGAAACTTCAACTCCGAAACACCAAGATTTAACAAATCCAAACATCTCCATGTGCAAATCTCCAACCTCCAACAACAAACCAACAGATCTCAGCTCCAAACATCCAACAACAAGCAAAGAACAAAAGCTAAAAGAAAGAGATGATCGTAAACTCAGAGATATTCAACCAAAAGCAAACATAAACTTCCATAATAACTAGAAATAGGTCTGAATCCAGTGGATCAAAGCAAGAAACTAGAGTTGCGAAACTTAAAAACCAACAAGGTACTTAACGAAAGCAAATAAAATTGTTTCTTTGCCTCCACAAGGCGGTGTTACACAGCAAAATAACAATGACGACGATGAGAACCACGGTGGCCAGAATCCTCCATGTCCAAGTGCGCAGCAGTCGAAGATGAAAATTTGAAGTAGGGAACTAGAACTAGAGCTAGGAGAGCGTAGAAGTGGCTGTTCACGGATGTCTTGTTCTTCAAGGTCGAGCTCTTTATATATGTGAGGCTCTGATCCCTAGGGTATCCCTCTGGTGATTTTACGCCCTTGCCCTTGAGTAAGACTCTTTTAAAATAATCTGCTCTCGCTCCATTCTGCTCCTGTCGCCAACTTTTGATTCTCCCAGGTCCGAACGACGACTTCTGATTTTGCTTCAATTTCATCTCTTTTGCATCTGCCAGGTCCGGTAACGACAACTCCTGGGTCCGGCAGATTTACTTCGCACTTGAACTCAATAACGCACATTAGCGCCCTAAATGCACAGAATTTTAACCCTAAACCGATGCATGAAACGAGCCTTATCACCTTCCTGCATGCGTAACCGAAACAAACGTTGCTTCAAAAGCAACTTGTTGGTTAGAGACTTCGTCATGTATAGACTCTCCAACTTCGCCCAAAGAGCAGCAGCCGTCTCCTGATCCGCAACTTCGATGATAACATCGTCACACAGGCTCAACATGATGGTCGAGTGGGCCTTTTCGTCTAAGGTTGTCCACTCCTTGTCATCCTCTATAGCCTTTTTTTGTTTTGAGCAGCTCCCACAAACCATGCTGCTTCAGCAGGGATCGCATCTTGATCTGCCATAAACCAAAACTATTTCTCCCGGTGAATTTGTCAACCTTCACGTTCAGAGCAGACATCTCGATTTACCAGACAAAACCCTCGCAGCGGAATTCAAAACCCTAGTTCGAAAACCAAGGCTCTAGATACCAGTTTGTTATGACAAATAGGGCAATTGTGAATCGAGAAACAAAAGAACATAAATAGACACATAATTTACGTGGTTCACCAACATTGTGTTGGCTACGTCCACGGGTAAGAACGGAGAACAAATTGTCTTATGACTACGGTTTTTCAGATACAGATTGGATATGTCAGATCACAGAATTATGTGCTCTACTCCCATATAAATAGGCACACAAAAGACAGACTGGGCCTAGAAAACATAATCCTATCCCAATTAGGAAACCTAATCCTATACAAATTCAAGACATACTAACAAAAATATTATAGTAAAATATTACTATTGACATCTTAATTAATTTAAAAGGCCTTGAGACATTTTGGTAGTTCTTTATGAGTCATTCAATTGGGTTCGGTGATGGGCCAAACATGGACTAATTAAAAATGGAGTGAACTACATAAATGGTACCTGATTTTTCACTTTCGTACGTAAATGGTACCTGAGCTTTATTTTATATCGTTTTTGGTACATATAAATCACATTTTTGGTACCTGATGCAATTTTCATCCCAAAATGCCCTCTAAACAAATACATATTTCCATTTGTGTCATTGAGGTTATTTTGGACATATACAAAACTAACTACCAAAAGTGATATTATAATATCTTCTCTCATTCTTCTCACTATTTATACTATTATTATTAATCAATATTAATATTATTATTTTGATGTTATAAATTAATAATTAGTTTATTTTTTAATATCATTCAAATATACTTAATTATAATTATAGTTATAATTATATTTAATTATTGTAATAATATTATTGTTATAATACTTAAAAACTAGTTATAGTTAATAAATAATTATAGTATAATTATTTAAATTATGAATCACATAATAATATTATATTATTAATATTATTATTTTACATTAAATTAATAACAAATCAATATAGTTTTAATAAAAATTTAAAATTGTGAATTGCATTCATAATGATATTAAGATTTGAATATTTTTAGTTATGTGTTTAATGAGTATAAAATAATTCAATAAAATGAATATGTTTAACCTAATATGAGTATAAAATGAGTATAAAATAAGTATAAAATGAGTATAAAATAATTCAGTAAAATGAATATTTTTAGCCTAAAATGATATAAAATAATTCAACAAAAATTATTTAATTGATTTAATTATTTCAAATAATTAATTTAATTAGGTGTTTTGTTCTTGATGTATATTATGAATGCAATTAGATGTATACACTAAAAAGAAAGAAGAAAAAGAAGGGAAAAGAAAAAAGAGGAAACATAAACTAAGGAGAAAAAAAAAGAAAAGAAAGGAAGACAAAATACTAAAAAGAAAGAAGAAAATGAAGAAAAAAAGAAATAAAAGAAGAAAAAAATAATCATATGTTTGGTACTTACTATTTAATGGAAATTTCCAAAAATATACCATACCAAAAAAAATCACATATGTGGTACCTAGGGTTATTTTTGTCACTGAGTACCAAAAACGATATAAAATAAAGATCAAGTATCATTTGCATGCGAAAGTGACGAAATATCATGTACCATTTATGTAGTTCACTCTTAAAAATAAGAAAGAGTAATGTTTGCTTAATCGCATGCATCATATGTTTGGAAGTTAAAAAATTGTAATTCCAAATTGAAAAATGAAAAATAAATCAATCATAATAATCTGGCGTCCATCAAAATTTACAAAAACTAAAATATTATGTTTGTTTTAAAAAAATTAAAAAAATGAAATGGGCTAGAGTTAAATTTGGGAGAGAGGTCCGAGAAGGGATGTGTTTTATGCGGGTGAAGTATGTATTTTATGTGCGGGGAAATGGTTTTTGCCAACTCCCCAAAGCGAGTCAATCCAACTCTTGGATGGACCAGAGACTACTAAAAATGAAGCTTGCATATCGTATTCGACGTGAGGATTTTCAAGTGCTACGTCAATTTTTTGAAAAATTCAATTTTTCCAACTGTTGAAATACTTAAAAATTATAGCAATAGGTTGTCGATCGCTTATATGAAGGTAGTTGAGTGCATCGATCGTATGCTCCAACCCCCTTCAAAAGGGCTCTAAATGGCCCCTGTCCGGATCACCTACAACTTTTCCTACAACATCCCTTACTCCACCTCTTACAAATATAAATAATGGGTCCACCATCATATTTTATGTTTGTGAGGGGTGGAGTAGGGGATGTGGTAGGAAAAGTCGTAGGTGATCCGGAATAAATGGCGCACCCACAAATCTTAAGAGATATACTCGCATGCATTCCAAAACATGTAATAACTATATTATAACACCCTAATCAATGTTTAATGAGCCTATTTAAAACTTAAATCATTATAGTATTTTTTTATGATGTATATACATCTAAGAAAAAGGAGAAATAAGGACAAGAATACCTACAAAGCTCGCGGCATATTCTGAAAGCACCAAACTTATGTGCCGTTCACCTTGCTTGCCTTGTACTTTTGTAACTATATACTACTCCTAAAATATTAAAATGTTTTATTAATTCATCATGATTAATGCATATACCATTGAACAAAAGTTCACCAAATAATTAAACACACTAATAAACAGTAGTAATAAGTAATGATATATAAAGTCAATATTATCATAATCAAGCATACAAATGTGAAATATACAATTATCAAAATAGGAATTGTTTAAAGAGAGAAGAAAAAAAAAAGATTAACAAAGCGGGAGTAGAAATTGCTAAAGAAAATCTCTTAAACAGAGTTGCCACCTCTAAACCAAACAGTACCTTATTCTCTCTCTCCACCAAAAACCCCTTCCTCAGCTAACGCCACTCATGCCGGAGGAGACGACGGCGATCGACTACGTCATGGAAGCGGCGTCCGGCCCCCATTTCTCCGGCCTCCGCCTCGACAGCCTGCGCTCCGCCGCGCCCTCTCTCTCGTCCCCGCGCGCTTCTGCGCCTCTCACTCCGCCGTCGTCCGCTTTCACCCCCGCCGATTCCTCTGCGGCTGCGCAGAAGCAGCCATTCGTGATCGGTACGTCTATTTTTTTTAATCTACGCGGCGGTGTTGGAGAAGTTGTTTTTGAATTTTGTTTTTTTGAGTGCTGTTGCCTGATTTTTGCTCTCGGAGCAGGGGTTTCGGGAGGAACGGCGTCGGGGAAGACAACTGTTTGCGATATGATTATTCAGCAGCTTCATGATCATCGCGTGGTGCTCGTCAATCAGGTTTGTTTGTGTGTGTGTGTGCGCGCTAACTGTTTCTATTGATGCTATTGTTGTTGTTGATCTTCATTAGCATATTTTGACAAGCAATTGAGATCTCAAACTTTTGATTTATCCGTTGCTATTTGTGGAAGTGTGATGAGAATTGTAGTCAGATGTGGCTGGGCTTTCAATATTAGATTACTGAACTTCAGTTGATTTCAACATCTAGTTTTTCTGAACTTGAATTTTCTGGAAATGATCTTAGAGAGGCTCTGTACATCTAACTATATATTTGTATATACATATCGTGTGGCAGAGTAGCATTTATAAAGCTCCGAGGTATAACAGAGAGAACTATTGCTATCAGTTAGATAAATCCCCTCTTTTTCCTTTTTTGTGCTCTGTTTGTCCAAATTACCACCAGATAATGAGACTGACTTCGCATCTAACAGTCGATTACTATCTTGGTTTTGTTGAAATTTATTAAAACATGTAATCCTGGTGTAATGCAGGATTCTTTCTACCGTGGCTTAACTCCTGAAGAGTTGGAATGTGTGCACGAGTACAATTTTGATCATCCAGGTACATTACTTCATGATCTCGAACTTAACCTTTAACTGAACTCTTCTGTAATCAACCTATTATGCGGCCTCTACATTTGTGAGAAAACTCAATGCCTATAAATATATCCTTGCAGATGCTTTTGATACTGAGCAGCTTCTTGAATGTGTGGGAAAGCTAAAGTTGGGACAGCCCGTCCATGTCCCAATATATGACTTTAAAACACATCAGAGGTGTTCGGAGAGTTTCCGCCAGGTAGACATCTAGAATGGTTGCCTGCAAATTGCGCTTTTGTTTTAATCTAAAACTTTCCTTGTGAATGCTTAGAATTTGCATTAAACATGGTACTACTGAAATAACAATATGCTGAATGTAGCTGGTATGTAAAAATGTAGAGTATCTTTTGTTTTCCCAACATGAAATTCCTGTTATTCCAGGTGAATGCATCTGATGTAATCATACTGGAGGGTATCCTTGTTTTCCATGATCAACGAGTAAGAAACCTGATGAACATGAAGATTTTTGTCGACACGGGTGAAGTTTGAATTATCTGTTCTGTATTTCATTTATTCCTAGTTGAGCTATACTTACAATTATGATTACATTAATTAAATTCAGATGCTGATGTGAGGCTTGCTCGTAGAATAAGGCGAGATATAGTGGAGAGGGGTAGGGACATAAACTCTGTGCTAGAACAGGCAAGCCTCCCACCCACCGTATTTATTTCTTGAATGCTTAAGATTAATGTTTTTCATTTATTTTATGCCGTGCAAAGATCAGGTCACCAATTTCTTGAATTCATTTATTATTTTTTGGGCATTTATTTGAGGTCCCCCATGTTCTGTTTGTCTACCTCAATTTTTTTTTAAATATTTCCTAGATAGAAGCACATGGAGACTAATAACTTTAATTCTTTAGTTTGGAATTAAACACTACTAGTTCTTTTTCATCAATTTGTACTTTTTTTTTACTTACAACCTTCATAAACATGTTTCTTTGACGATTATCCTTGTTACAGTATGCGAAATTTGTGAAGCCTGCTTTTGATGATTTTGTTCTGCCATCCAAAAAATATGCTGATGTAATTATACCTCGTGGAGGTGACAATCATGTTGCAATTGACTTGATTGTTCAACATCTTCGCACTAAACTTGGGCAGCACGACCTGTGTAAAATATATCCAAATGTCACTGTCATACAGTCAACCTTCCAGGTATACTTTCTAGCTCAGCCTTGTTATAGATTTCATTCTATCTTGCAAGCAATTGAATTTTACAAGATAATATGTTCCCTCCAACTTAATGTCAGATGTTTTTTAGTTCAGTTCTCTGGATTTGATGAAATGAAAGGAAAATGAGTGATTATGACTGGGCTGTAGCCTGTAGTAGAGCTTCATCTTTTGGAAATGCTATGAACACACTTAAGTAATAGTAACATCTAATTTCTGTTCATGATAGTTGATAATCAAGGACTTAATAGCCACTTTTCTTAATGTCTTAGTGCTGTTAATCAAACAACTGGATTTGGGACTTGTATCTGTGAATCTTATGAGTATAGTTTTCCTTATTTGTAGCAGCCTTTATTTCTTTCAATTGGATAATTGTGATAATTATGAATCTATAGACTTTGATGTCCGTGATTTTGTCATATGTGCTACAGATTAGAGGTATGCATACCCTGATTCGAGACCGAGACATTTCAAAACATGATTTTGTATTTTACTCTGACAGGCTTATACGTCTGGTAATTATGAACTCTCTTGATTCATAACATTACTGAATTAAGTTCTTCCCAAAACAGAAGTTTGATTATGATATTTCAGGTTGCGGAACATGGTCTTGGTCATTTACCTTTCACTGAGAAACAAATTACCACCCCGACTGGTATACTTGAGAACGTGATCTGTATTTTGTGTGTGTGTGTGTGTTCATGCATAATCCTTTTTGTTGTTGCGGGTTTGGTGCCTCTCGTTTTTGTGTTCAAGTATGCAGTGGTTGCGGACGTCACTAAATATATTATGGAAACCTACTCTATTGCAGGGTCGATATACACTGGTGTTGACTTTTGCAAGAAACTTTGTGCAGTTTCCATTATTCGGAGGTAATACTAAATGACTGTGTAGAATGCTCTGAATATGTCAAAGTACTGAAATAAATTTTCTAAGAGGGTAGAGCTTGGATTGGTGATGCTTACCAGCAGAATTTAGTAAATACTATATAACCTATGTGTGATATCTCATGTATTTCAATTTCATCTTCACCAGTGTCCACATTTCTTACTTACTATAGTAGTATGGGAGTGTATGCAAACTTTCCGCTAATCTCCTTGGAAATGAGATCATAATATCATCTTATCTTTCACTTGTATTTTCTGCAGTGGGGAAAGCATGGAAAACGCATTACGTGCTTGTTGCAAAGGGATTAAAATTGGGAAAATCTTGATCCACCGTGACGGTGACGATGGGAAGCAGGTTGCATTTCTGTTGCTTCAATCTCCTCATAGATTAGTGTGTACTAGAATGATAGCAAAATCTTGTGAAATGTTATTTTCCTTTCTGATTTCTCTTGCATAAACAGCTCATATACGAAAAACTTCCTAATGATATCCGTGAGCGCCATGTCCTCCTCCTCGACCCTGTCCTTGCTACAGGTAGACAAATCTACTCATATTTATCGATAATTGCTAGTAGTTGGTAATGATGTTTTCCCCAAAATTTAGCATAACAAAAATAGGGGAAAGAATCTCAAGAATATATCATGTGGCGTGAATTGAAATGGTGGAGAGTTGGGAGATGAGATCAATGGCTCTTCTTTCCCTTTGAGCTAGAGAGATGAGGAAACACATCCAAAATGTTGTGAGCTATCAAATCTTGCCTTGTCAAGATCCCAACCACAGGGAAAACCTACAAGTTGGCCAACAACAGACAGGTTAGAGTTACAATTTTCTTAATCAAAATGCAAGATTTATTTAGTTGTTGTGACTTACTCCTGCAGCTTGATACTTGGGCAGTACGAGCATGTGCCGGAGCCCGACTTGCCTGAACAGAACCAGGGCCTTGGCCACGGACATGCTTTCGACCACGGTGTACGGAGTTGTGTTGGTCAAGGGATGCAGGTCGACGTACATGTCCATCTCGTCCTTGGTCACAGTCACCTCCTGTATGGTGATGCCCCTTTCGGCCAGGTCGATGGACGTGAACTCCTTCCGCACCTCCCAGTCCTCTGTCCTACGTTGCTCGGGCCGGAACCACTTCTTCTTGAGGGCTAGTACAAGGTGAGCCCTCAATATCATCCCGTGTAGCTCATTGGCGCTGTTTGGAGACGAACCTAGTGGCGGAGAGACAGTGATCCCGCTGTCCACAACTGGGAACCCGTTGTGTGTCGTGTTTTTCAGGACCTCGACTATCCGTCCCACCCTCTCGACCCCGCTGAGGGTGACGACTGGTGGCTTGACATCAGTGAGCTCACCCACTGTTATGTTCCGCATCCATGTCTCAGGGTGTGCATCCAAGAAAGGCAGCCCTTTCAGCTCGAGGATTATCTCATAGATGCTCGGGTTGAAGCAGTCCCCGACTGTCTTCGAAATGAGCAAGACGAGCATTGTGATGGGGAGCAATAGGAGGTTGTTGGTGAGCTCGAGGAATATGACACAGAGGGAGACTGTCATTCTCATTGAACCAGCCATGAGGGAGGCAGCTCCAAGAACCGCGTATAGCCCTTGATCGATCTTCGTGTAGGGCGCCATGGCAATGCCGAGCATACGCCCGTAGGCCGACCCCATCAAAATGATGGGGAGGAAAAGACCAGATGGAACAGCAATGCCAAAGGTGATTAGCCCTAATATGCAATACAATGCAAAGAATATGGCCAGGGAAAACATGTTGAATTCCGATGGAGTGTTTATGGAGAAGATGTTCCTCACTGCGTCGTCGTTCGTGGTGAGGAGAAGCGTAGCGAGATCGTTGTAGTGCCCTTTAGGGCAGTTGAATTGCTTGAAGTTCCCTTCCCTGCCAGTCGAGGGGCACGAAGAGTCGAGCGGATCACAAGGCCGGCATTGTGCAAGGAACGGGAGCCCGTAGAGGCACACGGACGTGAAAATCGAGACGCTCAACGCGAGGACAAGCTTATGCATCTTTCCCTTCCTGTAAAACAGGCACAAGTGAGAAAAAACCAGAGCGCTTCTTGCCCTAATCAAGAGAGGGAATGGTGATCATACTTATTTATGACATTGTACACTTTGAGAACTTGGTGGAGAGCATAATTGTAAAGGCTTCCCAAAAGGCCACCAAGAATGCCGATCACGGCCACGGGGATGAGGTCGAAAGCATGATACCTGACCTCGACCCCACTCACGTCAAACATGATGAGCCCTCCGTGCCCAAACAGCCCACAGTAGCCCGACTTGCAGACCTCAATCGCGGCCCTAAGCACCACCACGACAACTGCTGCACTGAAGAAGGTCCTCCACAGGAGTGCACTCCTCCACCACGTAGCCACCTCCTCGAGGGCGAATAGGACCCCACCAACTGGTGCCCGGAAAGCAGCACAAACCCCGGATGAGGAGCCGCACGTGATCAGATCACGCCTGTCCCTATCGTTGTTGAAGTACCTCAACCAACGCCATTTGACCCGATAGTTGTCCGGCCCGCCTTGCCCCAGCAACGAAGCAATGCAGCTTCCAATGTGCACAAGAGGCCCCTCTTTCCCGAGATCTAGCCCGGCAGAGACAGCTCCGATGCTTCCAATAATCTACAATTCAAGGTAATGTATATCAGATCCCTGCTTCTATTCTATATTTGATGATCATAATCAAGAACATTCACACATCATTACATCAAACTAGTTGCATTCCCAATCATAAAAATACAGTAGCATTCCCAATCATAAAAACACAGTAATTATCATTCATCTCAAAATTTCATGGGAATTATTTGAAAAATGAATAGCACCAAACATATCAGGAGTGTCAACTCCATTGATATATGCTTTAATCACAGGAATTCTTGATCATGATCAACCACTTTGCACACAATATATCAAACTAGTTGCATTTCCAATCATATAGTAACACATAATTATCATTTATCTCAAAATTTCAAGGGAATTATTCAAAAAATGAAGAGCACCTTCACAATCAATGTTGTAGCACCAAACATATCAGGAGTGTCAACTCCATTGAGATATGCTTTGATCTCAGGAATTCCCGGGCCAGCCGCTGTAGGTGCAAATAAAACACAGAGAAGTGCAGCCACCAAGGTAAGAAAAAAATTTGCTCCAGCCATAACTAGAAATCCCATCATATATCTGCAAAAAAAACACATATTGATCCCCATCACACAACTTTTCTTACACAATCAAGAATCTGTTCAAAACAGAAGAAATAACTAACCTTTCTTCATCTATGTAATTGACCACAGCCAGAAGCTTGTATCCAGCTATATTCTCAACAGCAAGATTGATCAAAGTTGCTATCCCACCTGTGAGAATCCCAACCAAGAATGCCAGCAGCCATTTCATCAGTATGTATTGCAACACTTGAACTTTTGATCTGCTTCTCCAATCTTGCTTGAACAGATCATTCTCATTGATCCTGATACCAAAAGCCCACAACACAAATTCAAGGAAAATTCAAAACTTGTGAAGTTGAATTTCTGAAATTCTCAAGAAATCAAAGTGGTATTTTTTTCTTACTCATAATCCAAGCTCTCAATATGAGAAACCTTGGTTCCAACAATGGCGAGGGGGCTTGAGGAGAGGGTTCTGTTTCTCTTGAGGAGAGGGTGGTGAAGATCATTGCTTTCTGGGTCATTGAAATCATCATATTCTTGTTGATATCTTTCTGCTTCTGATTCTACAAACCTGTTGACCTCCTCCATCAGCTCAGTGGCCGAAGAGAGAGAGATGTTGGGAATAGAAAGTGCACTATTTCTTTTCCTCTGATATTGGAATATATATATACAAAAAAAAATAATGGTGGTATTGGGCAGTTAGTTATATTGTCTTCTTGCAAAGGATGAATGTGTTTTTGTGATTAATTCTGTTGTCGGAAAGCTGTCCCATAAATTTCTCCAAAAGGCTTTTACATTGGATGAATTTGTTGATTTAAAAAATCTTAACTGCAACTCTTCCTTTATTATCAACATAACACTTGCACCTTTTTAAATTCTATTTTTTGTATGTAGTGAAAATGATTGCTTTCAAGATAGGTTCAAATCCAAATAAATTGTACGCCAGTATTGATGAGGTAGATTGTTTGTTAAGGCTAGTAATCTATGACTTTGATTGTGCACTTGAAGAAGAAAGTTCATCATTCTAGCTACGCATATAACAAAATTACGAGGATATTGTTGAATCTATTTATATAACTATAAATTATGTTAGTACACTATGTTGATTTTGATTTGACAATAAATTAATGAAGTTGGATAAAATCTAGTAGTAACATCAGTTAATTGCTGCAACACATTTGTTTCCTTGAATTGTTGATTGCAAGTGGTGATGCTGTTTGCTCCATGTTGGAATTTTTTTAATATAATTGTTGTCATATATATGTCAAAAATAGTTCTATATTTACATGTTAGTGTTGACTGTTTCATAATAATTTCCAATTATTTAAATTTTGACCATGTGGGCATTTTGATCCTGCCAGATAAGCAGAACATGTGGATGAATCAAGTTGCGTGGATTTTCAGATCCAACGGCGGAGATTTAAGTGACCTTTCAAATGGTCGATGGGTCATTTTATCCAAAACTACAATAATTTAGTTTTTTTTATGAAGCCCAAATAAACATCAATCTCTACCACGTGTCATTGTCATTAATATTGCTAAGTAATTAGGTCCAAATACTCATTTAATTTACATCCAATTTTTCCCTAGATGGACACATGTGCAGTCTTGTGATTGGATCAAATGTCATTTTATTTAATTATAATCATCATTTTATTAGAGGACAAAACCATAAATGAGGATTCTTGCTTTATCTAAAGACTATAGTGCTTTGGAATTATAGGGTATTCATTAATTATGATTAGAAAATAAGACAATGCTAAACACATTGTTTTTCTAGGCGATACTACGTAATTTTGCATACCTTTTATTTTAAAATATACTCTCTCCGTTTCACTATAGATGAGACGGAACTTTTGGGCAAGGAGTCTAAGAAAGGGATGTTGGGTGTGTTAAATAAATAGATAAAAAAGTAAGATAGAGGAAAAGGTAGAGAGAATAAAGTATAAAGTGAATAAAGCAGAGAGGGTAAAGTAAGAAAGAGAAAAAAGTTACTCCTCATATATGGAAATACTCAACTATGAAGAAACTTCCAGATTGAAAAATGACTTAACTATAGTGAAACAGAGAGTAAAATAAGAAAAGGGAAAAAATTACCATATATAGAAATGACTCAACTATAAAGAAACTTTTCAAAATAAAAAATGACTCAACTATTGTAAAACGGAAGGAGTATTAGTTACTTCATTTATCTACTTTGGTCAACTGTATATAAAAAACACAATATCATCTACTCTAAAAAGTGAAATCGATTAACATTTCACACACGAAACCTTTGAAAAGTAGTGGGAAGAGGAGAATAAGTAGAGGATGATGATCACCCTAATTTTCTCTCTCTAGCAAATCTACAATTATTGGGCAATCACTTTCTTGAATGTGAAGGCCCATTTTAAACCTAGTTTGGGGCCACAGAAATTTTGTCCACCCACAAACCAGCTGCTTCACGTTACCATATTAATAAAAGTGCCCATTTTCCCTATATATGTGTTCTTACTTTTACACGTCTCTATATACAAATAAAGAAAATGATTTGTGATAAGATATGCTATTGTGTTATCCAAATTGGTAATATATGATGGGCGGTTATCAAAAAAAATTTATTATAAATTTGAAATGGCAGTTTGAGTGAGATTGATCAAGATTCGGATCCGATTTGGAATATTTATAATTACATTAATATTTTATTATGTTTGGATTTAATCTCAACCCATTTTAGTAAGTAAAATTTAACTAGGCTACAATTAATAAGAGACGTAGAATTACTATTATCTTATCTTCTTGGATTTAGATTTTAGAGGGTTGGTGGATAGAAACACAAGTTTCATGTAGTAATGATGTTGATTAAAGTGAATGGAAATAATCATATGTTTCAATAGTTAGGCATATACTTTCAACCTCCTTTTTAACCACCTTGACCTTTACATGTGGGTGTTTTATGTCACTTTATGTGATTGAATATTTACTTTTTCTATAGTAATATGAATTCCAAAAATTGAGGTCACGATATTACCGAGTCCCTTAAACAATTACTTTAAAGAAAAATCTTATCTCTATCGCAAACTGATTAATTTGTCACAATAAATATATAATTTGTAAGTTTATAATTTATAAATTCTATACATTATTCCACTAAAATTTGTCACTTTTTTCGTCCGTTCACAATAAATTAAATACGTCATTTTTATTTATAATAGTAGCTACATACTCGCAATAATAAACAATTAAAGTTAGACTTTTGGTTCATTCACAATTACAGATTAAAATCTATCTAATTAAAAATATGTTATCTCCATCAATTTTTTGTGGGCATTTATTTCAAATATTTTTATTTATATTTGTTGTCCACGTCAATTTGTGGAAATTTATTTATTTTTTCATCCTTCCCCTATATGAGGAGTTGGAGGTGGGCCCACGGGTGTCTATATTCTATTTTGTGGGTATTTATTTCAAAATATTTTTTTTAAAAATTTGTTGTCCACATCAATTTTTTGTTGAAATTTATTTATTTATTTTCCATCCTTCCCCTATATGAGGAGTTGGAGGTGCCACGGATGTATGTAATGAGTATTTTTGAAATTTCTTATTTTTATTGTTATAGGATAATATATTTTGATAGTCGGATTGACTTATTGATGGAGAATGGAGCTGTATACCTTGTGTTACAGCTTACAGCTTTTCACAACAGAAAATAATACTCCATTATTATATTTAAGACACACATATATGTTTTGGTAAATTGCCTCAACATCTTAAAAGTGTCTTAATTAATGTATTGTTAGTGATTTATGTTATTGTCACAAGTTTGAGTATTGGTACTTTCGTCATCATAGAATTTTATAAACGTGACTAATCCATATTAACCGTCTTGAATGAATAGTTGATCAGCTAATTACACATCGAAATGAAGTTCAAATCATGATACCTACTGTATATTAGTAATTACTAAAAGAAATACAACTATAAACTAATTAATTTAAATAATGCTTCTGAAGAATTCAAGAAGAATAATACTAGTATAAAATACCTATCTCACGCTTATCCAGTGAATAAAAGAAATATGGTCCACGACTGGAATATATATAGATTTTTTTAATATTAGGCATATTTGTTACATCTACATTGTAAATGTTTGATTCATTGTCAATATTCTTATCAAACCTACAATTTCATCTGACCCATACATCTGGAAATAAAATCTGACTAAATCAAATGACAAAAGAATCACGTGAATAGAAAAAAAGTGGATAATATGCTAAAATTAGGTCGGTGTTATTTTGTTTGATAATCATTGGTCAATCCATAACTAATTATGGAGTACTTTTTTTTTATAAGAACAATATATGTCTTTTTTGTCGGCAATTTAAAATTAAGTATGCATCTCTCTTAATAGTTAATACAGTACTACTAAAATCAAAGTGATTGAAATTACAACCGAATAATTTCCAATATATTCAATAATAATTTACACTTTAATACTTATTAGTATTCCTTTATCTAAATTCAATATGTTTAATGGATTTGCTTGTTGAATTTCTTAATTTATTAATGGTAGACATTGAATATTTAATTTATACTACTAGAGGCTAATAAGTATAGGTTTCTACTAATAAGTCATTACATCTGAATCATTGGACTTTCATTTAGTTAACTTTATTTTATTTATTTGTTTTCTGCCGTGCCATTATTTTCATGTTATATTTAAAATAATTAATGAGAGATGGAGATCAGAGACCCCATTCACTGCACGAGACTCGTTTCGATCTAAATGATTATCATAAAATAAAATGACAAAATGCAGTGCCACAACTTGAGGAGTAATTGAGTTTATTTTTTCAATCACATGAACGAAATATAGAAAGTCTGATACAAATGAAAGGACGTGTTTACATTTACAAATTCTTATGTTACAAAATACAGTAGTAATATTTAGAATAATGTAATCGCAGTGTATAATTAATTAATATTGGAAAAGTAAGACGTCGTCGAGTTGCCGAATACATTCAATCACTCCACGCCAAATGCCGGTCACACTTTTCTCTCACGCACATAATTCCTTTACACACGTTTACACCAAAATTTAGGGGAATAATTTTTCTATCTTTGATCAAATGTCTCATTTTAATTTTGAAATTGAAATGTTTAGAATTTTCAGTTTCATTTACTTTTTTTCATTTTGGATAAATATGTCTTAGTTTTGCTAAATTATTACACTCATATTAATAGTTCAAAATAAAATATTACTCAAGTAACATAGAATAGCGAAATATATGCAAACATATAAATATCATTTCATTAACACTTTCCACTCATTTTCCATTCACATTTCATAAAACTCAGTCAAACGACATTATAAACAAAAGATGGATGGAGTATTTATTTCATATGGTTAAAAAAAGAGAACTACTATATTCAACTGTAGAACCGAACCAAGTATAAATTAGGTGCAGGAGAAATAATGACTATATCTATAAATGATCAAAGCCCATCTACTGCACATTCTACGGATATTAGTGTTGTTATTTAGATACGTAATTAAAATTTGTAATTTACCGTTACAATTTTATTAAATCTTCTGTAAGCAACAAGCAGCTGCATGGGGTGAATCCACATAATTTAACATCGATTTTATAAATTTGATAGTAATTAAGAAAACCATATAAATTAATTTCATAACTTAACCTAAATCAATTAACAAAACTCCATTTAGAGAACAATATAATTTCCAAACTATCCAAGTTTTCATAACAACAATTTATTTAATTAATCAATTTTGAATCCAAAAGCAATCTAAAGGTAGAGCTCAGAAACCAACTAAATATAAACAACCACAGTATGCTAATGTTAACAACTACTGCATACATTTGTTAACCATCCAATTTCAAGCATCTCGATTTGATCAGTGGTAGAAACAATTATGATGAATACGAACCGACATCATCCAACCAGCGAATTCGTATCAAATCTCACATTACCAAAATCGGTTAAAGCAAACTGTGACTGGATTAGAAAGAAACGTCATGAGACCTCGAAAACTCACATTTCACTGAAGCAATATGAAAGTGGCGAAAAAGATTAGCAGAGCAGCATTTAATGATGAAGAAGTAAACAATGCGGTCACTTGGGAAGGACTCCTTCAGGAACATCCCAGTTATCATCATCGTCTTCCTTCTTGCTCTTCGAAACCTCTGGCTTGTCCTGTGTTGCGAATCTTGCTTGAGGTCGTCTGTAGATTATTCACGAAAAGAATATGATCAAGAAACATGGTTTCAGCATTTGCTGGAGTCTGTAATGAATCATCTTCAAATCCACAGAAATGCAAACATTGTGATCATTATGGAAGGTTCGTAAAAAGTTATCAGGTAACAGATGTAAGATCACTGAACACAAGCTGATTGTGCTACAGCATGCAGTGATGAACAGAAATCCAATCAATCTAACCAAATAAGCATCTATAGACATGCACAAGCCAATTGAGATAAAGCTCATAGAAGTTTAAACCCTCAAAACTCCAAACATGCAATCACTACGGTCTAAGCTTTGAGCAACAGGAGGGCCGTTGAAAATACCATGATGTCTTTCTTGTGTGAGGTCGTCTATTTAGATTATCCGAAAAGGAACTTGACCAAGGAATGCGGTGGAAAACTTTATGAAAATCTATACTGAACTATCACACTGGAAACATGTTTCCAGCATTGCAGTCATCATCCATGAAAAAACAAGCAGGTTCACTTGGGAACACAGAATCGAGTATTGAACGTGAGACTACATCCATCTTACCACAATAACGAAATGAAAGCCAATAAATGTAAATCTAAAGCCATGTCAATTTGAATAAAAACATAGCAGGTTCACTTGTGGCCACAGAATCGAGCATTGAGTGTAAAACGACATCCATCTTATCACACTAATGAAAATGAAAACCAATAAATGTGCATCTAAATTCTAAAGCCGTCCCAATTTCAATAAAAGTCCATTTTAGTAAAATACTTCAAAGCTTTGAGTTAACAGGGGGCTATTGACAGTGGTCAACCTCTCAGTCCAAGTGAACAGCATCTCAGAAGAAACTTCGGTCTAATTTCTAAACCCTTTGTAGCTTTCTGTGCACAAAAGCAAAGTCCCAGACTCCGAGTTCAACAGTGAATGATATGCAGATTGGACTACAACAGGCACAATTAGATACAATTCGACCAGAAAAAGGTAGGTTACTCAATCTCAAGAAATTTCTTGCTTGGAGCCACAATCTTGTTAGCAAAACCACAGATAACTCATTCTCCACAGCCAGACACACTTTGACCGCTTAATGGAATAATATATTCACAAAACATTATTTGGATGATCAGTAAAACAATTCTCCTAAAACCACTAAATTTTCAGTAGCATGTGCTTAATTAATCTGCCAACACCAATACCTAATCTGGATGATCAATTAGATCTCGCTCTATCTCACACACACACTCACAAATTCTAAACTACATATGTTATACATACAAAATGGTGGAGAGAAACATCATGCACTTCTTCAATCTCGTATGCATATTTGATTTCAATTTTGTACACTCGAGCATCAACTACAACTGCGTATACATCTTTCTCAAGTTTGCAAGCTACAATAGAATTCACTAGCTAGTTCAATTACCACTCGTTTTTCTTCTTATTCAATTATACCAAATCGATCCTCATCAAGCACTCACGAATTCTAGAAACATAGCAAATAGCAGAGCGCAAACAGCAAATATGAGAGTGAGAGTGAAAGAGAGAGACCTGCGACGGTTCCGCTTGGCAGCCTCGCGCGTCCTCCGCTTCTTCTCCTCCTGCTTGTTCTCGAAGTATCGGCGGCGCTTGCACTCCTGGATGATTCCGGCGCGCATCACCTCCCTCCTGAACCGGCCGAGCAGCTTCTCCTCCGGTTCGTGGTCGTCCACGATCACCTGCACATTGTACGCGGATCGGAAGAACATCGTGTTCGCGTGGGCGAGCGAGGGGCACACCACCGCCGAGCACGAAGGCCGCGACTGCGCCTCATTGGAAAGCACCAGCGGCTCCCATCCTGGACGCGTGTCCGACGCGGCGGAGAGGTGAATCGGCGGGAGTTTCAGTGCTCGTGAGGGCGGAGCCGACGGTGGTGGCTTCGAGGGGTTGAAGAGGGAGAAGAGATTGGCCAAGGATGAGGTCGCCATGGCTGAAATTTGGGGCTCCTAATTTTGGATAACGAATTACTAATAAATACGTATTTCGGAAATGAGCCAATTTTTTTCGACTAGCCCAAATGTTGAATATCACTTGCCCCAAATGACTTAAAACGCTAAAAACTAGTCACACATATTTTGTCAATGGCCCAAAAGATTTAGAAAACGTTTTATCAACTAAATTGCAGGAGTAGTATTCTATTATTTTAATAGTCATCGCTTCTCATGAGCAAAGGCTTTTGTGCGCATCAATGTCCCTAATTCTTTGAAAGTAATTTTTTGTTGAAGCATTCCCGCCTATTCACCTCTTCATGTCGCCTCCACAATGACACCACCTTCAGTCCACCCCTAGAGGGGTGGCGGAGCTATGAGCTCTACTATGGTGAAGGGTTGGGTACGGCATAACTCTAGCCATAGCCACGCCAGTTATATGCCAAGCGGAATCTAGTGGGGTTATGGCACATATGAAACTCTAGTCTTATTTCAAATATTCTACTATCTTCTTGCTAGTTGCTAAATCATGTATTAATTTGTCATAATTTCTAATTTTATTTTATATTTGACGCGTTTCAGTAGTGTCTTATGTATTGAACTTTTTTAGTAATTTATTATCACTCAAAGTTTTAGAAAAAACATAGAAAATAGTGTTCATTATAATATTCCATCAACCTCACTTCAAACATATAATTTGAAGAATAGTCATTTAGAGATATAATGTCTTCATGACATAATACTCCTATGTCATTTTGATATAGCTATATTTTATATTATGACTAATTTACCATAATGCTATATTAAGTAAATTTAAACCATTAGATTATGATTGTTTCACCTAATATAAAATTCTTAATACACATTAATACACTTCTTTATATATATACATACGACAAGATTGGAATATTAAAAAAATATTTAATTATCTAATATTAATAATTTTAACTTGTGTATAAAATAAATGCGTTATCTATTTTTGAAAGTAAAACGTTTTCTTTCAATAAAAAGTTTTCTGTCAACAAATTTAATAACATAAAATTTAATAAAATATGAAATATTAAATTTAAATTTTATTTATCAATACCAAATTTATAACATAATTTTCAATAAACAAATATGAAATTGTTTTAATACTCCATAGAGTTTCTTTTTATAATTTTCTTATTAATATATTATTACAACTTTTCTTCCTATTAAATTCAAAAAAACATAATAATTCTATGTTTTTGGCATTTTCAAACTTTATATATTCCTTTTAATTCAGCGATGATAAAACTAGTAAATTTTTTACAATTTTTTATATTTTACTCACTCCGTCCCGCTAAAGATGACACGTTTTCCTTTTTAGTTTGTCCCAACTAAGATGACACATTTTCTGTTTTGGTAACTTTCTCTCTCCAATTAATACACTCAACAACTTTTTTCCCAATCCTATTAAAATATTCATCTTTCTTTATCTCTATACTTTGATACTTACACCTACCTTCTCTCTCTATAGTTAAACACTTTAACCAATAACTCCTAAAATCTCGTGCCAGCTAAGCAATGTGTCATCTTAGCCGGGACGGAGAATGTGCAAAAACACATTATGCATTTGAGTTATAGTCTGATTTATATAGGGTTTTGTGATTTATTATAAAATGATTGTAGTTTTTCTTTTAAATTTGAGTTTAAGATATTGGAGTTAGATTTAAGGTTGTAAAAAACCACGGTATGCATTGGAAATTGATTGTAACTTCAAAATTAAAAATTGTTAAAAATTTTAAAAGTGAAATTAATTAATCTTATGATATTTGTAAAATAAAATAGTAAACTCAATTAGTATTAATATGTCATATATCCAATTTAGTATATTCAATGAAATAGTGAATCAAGCCTTAGAATTCTAATATTTTAGAAAAAAAGGAGAAAATATTAATTATATGACTTTAAAATGCTGAATAGATTAGTTAAGAATATGTAACTTTTTGTCGGAGGTTTGATGCAACGTTCCAATACCAAAGGATTTAGTTATATTACAATTTTGAAAAGTAATGAATTAAAATCAAAATCTTAAACTTAATTAGTATGAACAAGTAAAATATCAAATTTTTTAATTTTGCAAAGTTTATATAATATCATAAAAAGAAAAACAGAAAATATTAAATAATATTTAAAATATTAAATAACTGAGTTGAAAACACGTAATAAATTTTAAATAACTGATTTAGAATATTTAAATAACTGTTATCGGAGTACTTTTTATTGAGATTCAACATAACATACCAAAAATTAATGAAAAAATTAGTGAGACAAAGAGAGAATAAATTGTGAATAAATTTCCAAAAGAATACGTTAATTTAGTTGACGGATATGGTGAACATAATTTTAAATTTAATACTACTATTTTATAAAATTACATAACCATTAAAAAATTTAATAAATTTTAAATTATCAGTTTTATTAGTTTTTCATTATTAATTAACGAAAAAAAAAGATGGTCAAAGTGATAAATTTTTCCTTATCCTTCTTTTTTTTCATTTTTCATATTTTCAAGCGTACAAGTGAATTTTTTAAAAAAGAGTTAAGACTCAAGAGTGGTAAAATTGAAAGTGGGTCCAACTATTTCCATTTATATCTTGTGTAATTAAGCATTGGGATCTTAATTAATACTCCTATATAGGCCTGTCAAATTGGGTACTCGCGGGTACCCGATCCGAAATTTTCGGGTACCCGATCCCGAAATTCCCAAAATTCAATACCCGATACCCGACCCGAATTTGATTTCGGGTACCCAAATACCCGACTCGGGTATCCAGTCCCGAAAAATCGGGTATCCAGTCCCAATTGTGATTTTGATTTTTTTTTTTTTTTAAATTAACTACAAACTTTTAGAATTTATTTAATATTATTTAATTCAAATTTAATACAAAGTTGAAGTACTAATATCCAAGTAAAAATAACTACAAACTTTTAGAAATACAAAATTCTTATAGTAGCTCGAATTAAAGAGAAAATAACTACAAACTTTTAGGAATACAAAATTCTTGTAGTAGTTCGAATTTAAAAGAAAATAACTACAAACTTTGAAAAATACAAAATTCATAAGTTATAGTACATATTAAAAAAAATTTATCCATCCACAATAAGTCAATAACCATCAAAATTCATAAGTTCAAACATTCATCCTTTATAAATATCACAATTCAATAATTCATAAGAATCAAGATCTAACAATAATATCATCAAAAAATTCAAAATTATAAATATCACACGTCAATGAAATTAAAATTTAATTAAAAAATTTAAATTACATATCTTATATGCTAACTATTAAGTATTAATTAAATTATAGTTAAGAAGTTAAATTACATTTAGTTATAATAAAAATATAATTTATTAATTTTAGAAAATAAATCGGATAAATCGGATAATTCGGGTATACCCGATCGGATATCGGATAACCCGATACCCGATAATCCAAAATTCTCACTACCCGATCCCGATCCGATACCCGAAAAATCGGGTTTCGGGTATCCAATTATCCGACTTTTTCGGGTTTGGATATCGGGTATCCAATACCCGATATCCATTTTGACAGGCCTACTCCTATATATAGAGAATCATAAATGCAAGAGCAATAGAGTATACATACACACAATAATTTTAATTAAAAATAAAATATAATGCATGTCTCCAAAACATTTTTCTAATTTGAATTAGAAATATGAATTTAGTCTTTAATTTGTAATGATTTAGGGTCAAGCTGTTTCCCCATGGTATATTAAGGGCAGTTAATGAGTTCAGTAGTTCCAATTTATTTTTTGGATGATGATAAAGTATAATTGTCATAATCTCATCACATACAAATACAAATACAATCCCATACAAATGGAGAATGAGTGGAGTGGGGATCCAACCCATTTGTGATCTTAAGTAATATTAAAATAAACATTATAAAGATGCAAACACTACTTTACTTCAAAAGTATTCATATATGGGAAATTATTTTAAATGCTTATACATACGTAATGTCTTACGTCACATATGATGACAAAATAATACCGTGATGCTAATGCTTAAATCTTGAAGGGTTTGAATTTAAGATATACACCCATGCATGTTTATATTTGAAAAAAATGATAAATTATCAGAAAAATTATTAATTTTGATTAAAATTATGGTTAGTCCTACAATTTATTCAATATTTTTCTTAATTTTTCACTAGTTTAATTTGGGTGAACTTGTACGTAATCAGTGGCATATCCAGAATTTTTGGTTTGGGGGTGCGACATTTACATTGATTAGAACAAATTTCATTTTTTTTATTTTGTTATTATATTTTAATAATAATAACATAATAAATAAAATACCTTGAAAATAAATCTTTTGAACAAAGCTTCAAATATTTAAATAAATCACAAAAAGAAAAAAAAAATACACTCCAAAAAGTAACAGCTAAAATTGATAAAATAGTTATAAATCTTATATACAATGAAAAAAAAAAATTCAGTTATTTCTAAAATTGAAAAATACACTGTAATAACTATAAATGACATACTTGAAGAAAGAAGAATAAATAAACTATAAATAAATTGAAATATAATAACTATAAAAATAGAAAGAAGAATAAAAGAAATGCAGCATACATGGAAGTCTAGAGAATACATAATACGGTATACTTTAAAGACAATGCAGTAAGTGGGGATCTCAAACTCAGGTCTTTAACACAACCAAAACACATGCTACCACTGGATCAATGTAACTTTTATGAAATAGAATATTACAATATATAATAAATACGTAAGTTTTGAGGGTACAATTGTACCCCTTATTCTAATTGGATACGCCCCTGTATGTAATATGACATTAAAAAAATTCTATGAAAACAAGGCGGCTTATGCATTTTATCATACTTGTCACCACCCTTAGCAAATAACTCAACCACCTAATTAATTTGAAACACATGTACATCAAATTAACAATAAAGAGTACTTTATTACAAATAGAAAATTATAATCTCGATTCATGAGACGATTCTTAAACTTATATTCGAGCATATAAGAAACAAGTCGATATAATCATATGAGAGCCACATGATAAATTTCAATATGCATATCATTCAACATATTAATCTTACACCAACTTTTTTAATGAATAAGTAAACAAAAAATTAAAAGTCACATTTCAATGAACTCGACCTTTATATCTTTTACCTTGGAATTAACCACTCACCCTAAGGCCAACACACACAATTGACTCATGATGCAATTTTCGACTTAGGACACGATTCTCAAATTGTATATGAGCACATAAGCATATGTTCATATAAGAGCTGATACATCAATTGTACACTTATCTTTTTTTTTCTCTCTCTTTTTTTAGTGGATAACTAAACAAAAATTAGTCGTGTCGTGACAAAATTGAATCCGATAATTTATTTTTTTTAATTTCATATCACATCATCAACTCTTTGTTAAAGTAAAACGAGGACAAAAAATTAAATAATGAAAATACGAAGGTCGTATTTTCCCTTCCGGTGAACTAAATCCGTGGGCAATTGGGCTTAAAGTTAAAAGGGGTAAACAAAGTTAGGCCTGGTTCCATATTTGGATTGTAATATAAATTTATAATTGATGTTAATTTATTTAGGACATGGCAAATGCAATGCCACGCTATTGTGACAGTGAAACTCGAATTTTATTACAAAGGAGTGAAAAAGGAAACGCAAAATCCACCAACTAATCAGTGTGGAGACACAGCGCATAAAGTGTGCAGATTATTGTATTAATATAAAACACTATCTAGTGGTAAAAACAAAGTAAAGCTTGGTGTTATCCAACACATTCTATTGCTTCAATATTACTAGCTTCTTTGATACGATTGTTTCTTAATTACGAACACTCTTCTATTTTTTATTCCAATAACAGAACATGTATTAATATTTTATAATTAATTTACAACATTAACATCGCATAAAAAATGCTTCATAGTGAAGATATCTGTGGGGATTTACTACATGGAGTAATTTACTACTCAACTCTCAAGTGCCACTAATATATCACACTCTTACTATATTATAAAATGACTTAATTTATGTAGTATTACTTCTTTTCCTATCTTGTTTAATAAAATTTCATAACTCATTAATTTTATTCTCTTTTATTCTTTTCATTCATTTGTCTACTTTCTTTCACTTTTCATTGTGAATCTTACTCTACTAAGATTATTAAACAATCTTATAGTAAGTTTTAATTATTACTCTCTGTGTTCAAAAGAAATGTACAAATGAAATATCGCGAGAGCAGGAAAGAGAGATAATATGCTAATAATCTTTGCTATTATTGTAAAACATATTCCCTTTATCTCCAAAAAAATAGACAATAAATGAAACGACACAGATTTTAATGCACAATTATTAAAGTAAGAGAAATAGAAATAAAAAGTTATTGAAATATTAGTAGTAGAGAATTGGACCCACCTCATTAGAGAGAGAGAAAATTCATTAAATAGAATTGATCTATTTTTAATTGACATTCAAAATAATCAATCCGTCTCATAAAATTTGTCTCATTTCCTTTTATACACTCGTTTGGCAAAAATAAGAAAAAAATAATGTAGGTAAAACTATTCTTTACATTATTTTATCTCTCTTCAATTTAACTATTTATTAGTAATTATTTTTGCAAAATGAGTGAAAAAAAGGAAATGAGACAAACTTTTTGGGACCGAAAGAGTAACAAATACGGTTTATTTTAAAGAAATGGAATGAGCTGAATGTATCATTGCACATATACAGGCCAAATGCAGTATGAATGCTCAGTGAAATGCCCAAAGAAATGAACGATGAAAAACATCCATTCACACACACAACCAAGTCAGCACACTCCACTACTCTCTCTATTGTTTCGGTTTTTCACTTTCAATCACTCTGCTTTTGCAGAGCCAAAAACTTAAAAATAAAAGAGTAAAAATGCTTTTGAGAAATTTGAAGAACACATATTTTAATCCCTTTCGGCGAATGGGGTTTGTCCCATTACTAAGAAGAATCCACCATCTCTTCCTCCTTCCCATTATTTTATACCTTTACTTGCCTCAATGCTCGCACCTCATTTCCAATTTTCTATATATACATACACTTTTTCTGTATGTATATACTGGCACTTGTATTTTCCCTTTTCAGGGCTTCCAGAGTCACCTGATTACTCATGTGAACTCTAGCTTTTGAGCAGCATTCTTGAATTTTTGGGGTATGTTCTTCTTTTCTTCTTTAAAAAACAATTAATTTGTAATACTATATGCTAAGTATTTCCTGTTTATGTAAATATGGCTCATATTTATTCATTTAAATACTAGTATGGCATGGTTTGATGTTTTCCATTGATGCATCCTGATATTTCTAGTGATTGCTTATTCAAGTTCATAAAAAAATGGCCAAGTTCTTGAATTAATACTTCATCATAAATTGTTAAATGAAGCATATATTTAGCTGGAGCTTGATGTTTAGATCAAGATTTAATCTTTACCTATTTGTTTTAGTCTTTTAGAGCAAGACAGCTTCTGAATTTGGATAAATGGACTCTTAAATGTTGATTGTGGGGATCAAGATTTAATATTTCCCCATTTGTTTTGGAGTAAAGTAGATTATGAATTTGGATAAATGGATAATTAATCATTAAATGAAGCATATTTTTAGCTGTAATCTTTTTTCCATTAGTTTTGGAATAAGCCAACTCCTGAATTTGGACAAATGAACTGTAAAACGAAGCATTTTAAGCTGTAGTTTGATGTTGAGATCAAGATTTGATCTTTCCTCATTTGTTTTGGAGTGAAGTTGCTTCTGAATTTGGATAAGTGGACTATTATTAATCATTAAATGAAGCATATAATTTGATGCAGTATGATGTTGGGATTAAGATTAAATCTTTTCCCATTTGTATTGGAGTAAGCCAGCTTCTGAATTTGGATAAATGAACTTTAAAAGAAGCATTTTCATAGCTGCAGTTTGATATTGAGATCAAGATTTGATCTTTCCTCATTTGTTTTGTAGTGAAGTTGCTTCTGAATTTGGATAGATGGACTATAAATCATTTTATAAAGCACACTTTTAGCTGCAGCTAGTCTGATGTTGAGATTAAGATTTAATACTTCTCATTTGTTTTGGAGGAAAGCTTATTCTAAATTTGGATAAATGGACTCTAAAATGAAACATTTTTTAGCTGCAGTTTGATATTAAGATCAAGATTTTGATCTTCTCCCCTTTGTTTTAGATGAAAGCTTCTTCTGAATTTGAATAGAGTGGTGCTATCTCTCACTATGCTTCTTTATCTTGACCCCTTTTGGATAAATCGAACCAAAATGTTCGTATTCGTATATTGTTCTAATTCAATATTCGTTTCGAGTAGATGAAGCTGTGGAAAATTTTTGGTATTGGAATTGTTACATCAATGGCTGTAGGGAACAACATAGCTGATGAGGAGGAAGATGAGCACGATATCCGGGCTGGCGATCACCACTGGCTCGACTTGAACTTCAGCTACAACGACTGGATCACCCTCGGCCCATCCGGTCCGAAGAGGATCAGGATGCCCGAGAGCGAAGTCAGCCGTGTTTCTGATGGCTCAACCAGTGAAGAATCTCAGGATGCAGATTATGTAAGTGTTTCGTCTCTTAGCCACGAGGTCGAGAATCTGATCTTCGCCAGATTCCCGCGGTCCGAGCTTTGGAAGACGAGCGTCATCAACAAAAGGTGCTTGGCTCTCGCGAGGAGTGGTGAGCTTTACAAGATCAGGAAGGAGATAGGCGTGTATTCGCCCTCCGTGCTCATGTACGCCTCGGGACAGAGCACTTGGTGGGAGTTCGACCGGGAGTTTAGGTCGTGTAGGAGGCTCCCTTTCTTCCCTTCAGCCCCTTCCTTCCTCAGCGGTGACAAGGAGACGCTCTGCGCTAGCACGCACATGCTTGTCTCGGGGAACGAGATGGGGGATCTCGTGATTTGGAGGTACGAGCTAGCTAAGAACGAGTGGTGCAAGGGGCCATCGATGATCACACCGAGATGCTTGTTTGCATCGGCTACTTGTGGTAACTACGCTTATGTAGCCGGTGGGATGGCTTCAGGGCTGAACGCTGAGGTTTTCGATGTTGTAGAAAGATACACACCTGAATCTGGCTCGTGGGAGCCGCTCCCTAGTATGAGGAAGCGTCGACATCTCTGCGCTGGCTGCTACATGGATGGGAAATTCTACGTGATCGGGGGAAGGGACGGGGGCGTGGAGCTTACTTGTGGCGAGTTTTTTGATGAGACAAGGAACACGTGGGAGCTGATCCCGGACATGCTTAAGGACGACCCGGTGCAGTCGTCCCACTCCCCGCCTCTCGTTGCTGTGGTCAACAACGAGCTCTACTTCTGGGCGTCTTCGTCGAACCACCTGAAGATGTACCTGAAGGAGAGCAACACATGGAAGCAGCTAGGGCAGGTCCCGGTGAGGGCCGACTGCCACAGGGGTTGGGGAGTTGCGTTCAAGTCCTTGGGAGACGAGCTGCTCGTGATAGGGGCGTCCGCTGCCTATGGCGATCGGGTGGCTGTGTACACGTGCTGTCCGAGCTCGGCTGAGTCGGGCGAGCTGAGCTGGAGGGCTTTGGACAGTGGGAGCAATTGCCTTACCAACTTCATCCTAAATTGTTGTGTTATGGTTGCTTGAAAAATGGGTGATTGTCCTTGCTATTGTAGATGTTGATGTTGTATTTTGTGTTTTGTGTGTTTTTATTATGTCAAGTGTTTGATCTTGAATTGCTGGGATTGTTGCCTTCTAGTTTTGTTTTGTAATGTTCTAAAAATGTCTAGTAATTTACTATATATATACATGGGAATTAAATCCTTTTTTATGTTACAAGAGATTCAAGCAAAACATTTTTAAAATCCATCTTTATCCAGGAGTAACTATACAACAAACGGTGAGAAACTGCGAGAGATATAGATATAGATAGAGCCACTCTTGTCAAGTAAGCATCGTGATACCAAATAAGTTATGGAGATATTTTTTTCAATTTATCCATGGCATTTACTAGTAATTTGAAATTTTGTAATATCATATATAAAAGCATAAACAAGAAATGTAAGATAAAATATACTCCATATATGGAGTGAAACAGAAAAAGAAAATGTACAGAGAAAAACAAATAGTGGAAAACTGAAAAACCTGGGTTAATATACAAAATGAATCTATTAACTTTGAATATTCCGAAAAGAAATAAAATCAATTAATTTGTTTTAGAAAACACAAAGAAAGAGTTCGTAATTAAAAGTTGGACGGGCCATGCTTGGTCTTCACTCTTCAGACCTCAGCCTAAAAAGCCCGAGCCCATATCAATTCAAATTTTGATCGGGCCCGGCCCATCAGATTTAAAGCTCATTGTATGAGAAGACCACCAGAAAGCTGATGAACTCGAAGTCGCTAACTCGCCGAGCTATCAGAAACGGCGCGTGTGGTAGCCGAATTCATCAATCCGAGCCCTAGTTCTTCGTGTAAGATCTCTTCTCCGAGCTCTAATCGAACGTAATTTGTGTTGATTTTATAAATGCGGAACAGCTAAGACAGCGTAGGTTGAATTGGAAAAGTGTCATCTGTAATTATCAAAGATGAATTGTTTTTAGTTTCTGGTTAAGCTCCTTTGGTTTGAAGAAGTATTTCTTATGCGATCCAGCTTCTTTTCTTCCGTGTTAGTCGTTTTCTGTTGGATTGATGTGTAATTTCCACGAGTTTTGCGGGATTTAGGGTTTCTGAAACACACTGCCTCGTTTATACTGGTTATTATGATGTGATTTTTTCTTAATTGTGTTTGTTGCACTCAGTGTAGCTTAATTTATCTGATGCGTGTTTGAGTGAGCTGTTTGTGCAGTTGTTTCTTGTGATGGTTGGACTATTTGATTTCTGAATCTCATATCACTGAAAATCAGGAAGGCTTCTGGAAATGCTTTGGTAAAACTACGGATTCACTCGGTTTTAGCGTCTGCTCGTAGATATAGCCATGGCCGCGAATAACAACAATCTTCAAAAGAACATTGGGGGTTCGTCCCCTTTTGGGAATTCTATGCCTGTGAATCCATCACTACAGCAGCAACTGGGGTCTGGATTTCCCGGGCCAGTTTCAGTTTTCAGAAGCTCAGGCGCAAGCGCTTGCCCAGGCCCAGGCTCAGTCGAAGGCACAAGCGCAAGCTCATGCCCATGCTCAAATGATGGCAGCTCATGCACAACTACAAGCTCAGTTGCAAGCTGCTCAGGGGCTTTCGTTTAACCAGGGTCATCCCGGAGGAATGGCAAACTTGGGTTCGCAGTCTCCTTCTCTTTCAGGAGCTGGAAGCATGGGATTGGGAGTCAAACGCTTCCCACAAAAACCACCTGTTCGTCCACCAAGCTTTGTGACATCTAATGTGGCCTCTCCAATGCGGCCAATGGATGCCTCGGCTGCTGCTCGTAGGAAAAAGCAGAAGCTCCCAGAGAAACAGTTACATGAAAGAGTCGCAGCTATTTTGCCTGAGTCAGCTCTCTACACTCAGCTCCTTGAGTTTGAGTCTCGAGTGGATGCTGCCTTGACAAGGAAGAAAATTGATATCCAAGATGCCCTAAAGACTCCAACTTACCTTCAGAAAACTCTGCGTATTTATGTCTTCAACACTTTTGCCAATCAGATTCGCACCATTCCTAAGAAACCAAATGCCGAGCCACCTACATGGACTCTTAAGATTATAGGGAGGATTTTGGAGGAGGGAATGGATGCTGATCAGGCAGCAATGATGCAGAAATCTAACCCCTCGTATCCAAAGTTCTCCGCATTTTTCAAGAGAGTTACCATCACCCTCGACCAGAAAATATACCCTGATAACCATTTAATTATATGGGACAGTACTCGAGCACCAGCTCCTCATGAAGGTTTTGAGGTCAAGAGGAAAGGAGAACAAGAATTTACTGCAAGCATAAGACTAGAAATGAATTATATGCCTGAGAAGTTTAAACTTTCAGCAGCTTTGACAGAGCTTTTAGGTATTGAGGTTGATACTCGTGCCAGAATTATGGCTGCGGTATGGCATTATGTTAAGGCTCGAAAATTGCAGTGCCCAGATGACCCTTCTTCTTTCAACTGTGATCCACCACTTCAAAGAGTATTTGGGGAAGGCAAAGTCAAGTTCACGTCAGTCACACAAAAAATTACGCCCCACCTGTTTCCTCCACAGCCCATTCACCTGGAACATAGGATAAAGCTTTCAGGAAATAGTCCTGTAGGAACTGCATGTTATGATGTATTGGTTGATGTTCCCTTCCCGATACAGAGAGAATTGAATGCTTTGTTGGCCAACACTGAAAAGACAAAAGAGATAGATGCCTGTGACGAAGCAATTTGTGCTGCAATAAGAAAGATCCATGAGCACCGGAGGAGAAGGGCATTCTTTCTTGGATTTAGTCAGTCGCCTGTAGAGTTTATAAATGCACTTGTAGATTCTCAAAACAAGGATCTGAAGCTTGTTTCTGGAGAAGGTAGTCGCAATGCAGAAAAAGAGCGCAATTCAGATTTTTACAACCAGCCATGGTATGATTTATGTTTACATTTATACATTCACTTGAACATCTTGGTGTTTTTGATAATATTATCTCTTTGAATTATTATACTATTTCCTTCCACAAAAATACACATCATGCAAGATTTACAAATTAAAGAGAAAAACTGGTCTGAATATTATTAATGAAAAATAAAATTTACCTCATCATATAAAGATATTTAACATAAAAAAGATATAGAGACTAATTTTAATACCATTCCAAGATATAGAGTAGTATTAATTTTTTTTAGCAATAATTTTGGGGGCATGCACTAATAAATTAGTTCATTTGGCCAACAAAGCGAGATACTAGCATTAATTTTTCTTCTACTAGGAGTATTTATTTATTTTCACGAAGAGAAATCTAAACTTTCTAAAATTTAAATCTGCTATTTAATTTTCCTAGGAAAAATATTTTAAATTGAAAAGCATTTTGGGCCAAACAGCCAAATGTGGGCTTATATAAATTGAATACACACTGTAGTGATAGATTTCGAATTGAATAGCATCGGAGTGAAAAAAATGGCGGGAAATGCGACGATGGCTGCCGCGGAGGCGTCCAAACCGAAGGTCGACGGCCAACCGGAGGTGTGCTGGAGGACAGAAGTCGATCACAACCTCAAGCGGCTGCAATCGCTTCTATTTGGCGCGGACGTGGCTCTGGAGAAGGGCGATTTTGGCTCGGCGCAAGCGCTGTCCCTCTCGCTCATAGGCTTCCTCGACTCTCACTCGCGAAGTTCGGTAGATGAGGCCTTCATCCGACCTATCCGCCGCGAAGCCGTATCCAGGCTCGGCTCGGCTCGGAAAGCCTCCATTCCCGATTCCGATCGGTATGGTTTTCAGCTCTTCTATTGAGTGGAGTGGAGTGGCGTAAATTAGGCTTGATTTACATATGATTTAACTAGGAAATCATTTAGATCTGTTTTGTTTATGGCTGAAACTGAGTTATTATGTACTTTGTTTTCTATTATAGATTTCGTTTCCGGAAAGGAAAATGTATGTTTTATATGAAGAATATGAAGCTCACTGTTGTTCGATAAGTATATTTTTTAATTATGTTCTAATTTGCACGTTTAGCTTGACGACAATGGATGAAACTTTTTATCGCATTCTGATGATTAGTTGGTGTACATTTTGTTAGAAGTGGCGAAGAAAAAGAAAAAGAAAAATGAAACATGCATATAACCTAGTTTGAGTATCCTCGAGTAAATGAGATTGATCTTATCTTTTCAGTCACAGACTAAACAGAGTGTCATTTATGATAATAATGAATTTGATTTACATTCTGTACTACTTCAGCCAAGCATTTGCGCAAGCAGGCAAAGATATAGGCCCTATATTTCGAAATAAGGCTGGTATTGACTTAGAGAAGATCAAGCAGTCGAGGTATTTCCGGTCACTTTCCCAAGAGTCATGTGAAAGAACTGCGTATGGATTGGTAAGTTGTGTGTGATCATTGTATGTTGAACTAGTTTTACTCATAGACGGGCATCCAACTTGTGTTTGCTTTTGTACAATGTTGAAAATGATTTTCAGTAATTACATGCTGTTTCTGAAACCTTTTCTTCATTTTTCTCAGAGAAAAGAATCTGCCAAGCAGGAAGGTGTGAAAGCCTCAAAAACTCTTGTACAGTCAAAACTGACTTCCTTGTATGGAAATGGTTACAAAGAAACTAATCCAAATTTCATGAAAGATAAGCACTCTGAGGATTGTGTTGTTATTGAAAAAAATCATTCGAGTCACAACTTTCGGCAGAACCATTCTATGTCTCCCATCACTATAGCTGAGGATGGGGAAGGAGCTTATGGGGTTAATTTTAGGACCAAACGCTTACATCGGGAAAGTAGTAGTCCTAGAATTGAAAATGTAAAATCCCCGTCATGTGAAGAAGCTGATGTTGATGCTCCTGGTAAAGGATTTGTTACTGCTAGAGCAAAACTGGTATGCTCTTCATGTACTGAGCTATCTTCAATATTCTCTTGATTCTGCTATTATTTTTTATATCACGGGCAGTACCTTATCCACTACACTCATTCTCCAGTGTAAATTTATTATGTATTAGAAGGCGACTTTAGTTTACTTACTGTAATGCCTTTCTTTTTATCATCTGAAGCTGATTCTGGTAGTATGTCATATCAAGTGTTCTTATCTTTTGTTAGAAGTAGATGTTGATCTTTCTTCTACACATTGCTCAAGTAACTAAGAGTACATCGGTAACTAGAACCTTGGCTGCAGCATAAGCTTTTCTTAATAATCTAAAGGATTCCAAAGTACATAGTATAGACTATAGACCTATGTCTGTAATCAGACTGATCAAATTCCGTTTGGTCTGTCATGCCTAGGAAATGGAGGCTAGGCAAAACAGAGGCTTAAATGGATCCCCAAGTGCATCCATCTCACCTCAAACTGATGCTGGAACTCAGAGAGGCTATGGAGCCAGATCTTATAACTATACCAGACGTGGTGTCAGGGGTAATTTTGTTCCTCCCATCAGGTCAAATGGGAATAACACTGGCAATACGACTTCACGAAATGCTGGGAAGAATGAAGATACATTAGATGACTCAACGAAAAGATGGTATGGTATATATCAGTTGACTTTTGAAATTTCTAACTTTGGTCGAATTGATCTGTGTTCCTTAACAAAGCTTCACGTATCAATAATTGTTAGAGAACACAACATTATCCCTCCTTCCCCTCTCCTAATTGATGGGAAGAGGGGAATTAGTACTTCCTGTTACTCATCGTGCAAGGTTTACAGTGCCATTGTGTATCTTAATGTAGTATGGAGTTGCTTTGTGGCCCTGATGGTCAGCTTCCTGAAAAGTTAAGAAATTTGGAACCTCGGCTTATTGAGCATGTCAGCAACGAGATCATGGATAGGGATCCCAATGTCCGCTGGGAAGATATTGGTAATGCCAAATTGTAATAAGATCCTCTATTTTTTAGAAATATATTCCTCTAGATGGTCTGACTTTTCCATGTGTGCATGTGTAATACTCGAAGCTGGTTTGGATCATGCAAAGAAATGTGTAACTGAGATGGTGATATGGCCTCTGCTGCGTCCTGATATATTTAAAGGTTGTCGTTCTCCAGGCCGTGGTCTTCTCCTTTTCGGACCTCCTGTAAGTGTATAATAGTACTCTATGAAATATGTTTGCCAGATAAAACAAGATTGCTGCTTATTTCATTTTCTTCCTTGCTACAGGGAACTGGTAAAACTATGATAGGAAAAGCAATAGCTGGAGAGGCTAAAGCCACCTTTTTCTACATATCAGCCAGTTCATTGACTAGCAAATGGGTATGTTTTTGTGCTGGAACCTCTGTGATTGGTTACACAAATTGAACTAATTTAGTTGAGAGTTATATATACATTTCTTTTTCAGTCAGAATTGCGGAAATCATAGCTCTGAATAAAATATATAGGCAACAGATATATGTAATACATAGAATCTTATGATGGTTATGCTGTTTTATTGACAATCATAGCAATCCTATGGCGAACCAGGCATGATGTCTGGATTAATTCTCCAAGATAAATTCTTATGCTATATTATACGGACACAAGTAGCAATGTCTAAAACTGATGTTCTCGATGATCACATTCAAATTGATGGTTGCAGATAGGCGAGGGTGAGAAACTTGTAAGAGCACTTTTTGGTGTTGCAAGCTGCCGCCAGCCTGCTGTGATATTTGTGGATGAAATTGACTCTCTTCTATCTCAGGTAACATGGGATCCTCCTATTAACAAATTTGGACTTCCTATAAAGAGAGTGAAGACTCATACCACTTTGCTCCTTTTCTCTTGCTTTTCTTTCTTTGTTTTTGTCTACCTGAAAATTGAAGTTGTTTAAAAGTTGAGTTGATATAGGGTGCAAGAGTGTCTGATATTGTATTTAACATTTACTATGATAGATGTCTGTTTCAGTTTCGTAAAATATGTCCGAGTTTAGGTTCTTGTAACGATGAACAACTATATGTAAAATAATATTTTGTTTACCCTTGTGGGAGCATGTTCTTTGTCATGGTAATATCAGAATATCCTGGGTTCTACATTATCTTTTCCTATTTCAATTACTCTTGAAGAATGACAATTTATTGTTTGTGGCAGCGTAAATCAGAAGGCGAACACGAATCCAGTAGGCGATTGAAAACGCAGTTCCTCATTGAAATGGAAGGCTTTGACAGTGGCAGCGAACAAATTCTATTAATAGGTTATTGCTGCACTCTTCATCTGCAATGTTTTTACTTAAGATTTGTTACATAAAACAACTCGTAGCTGCTAAATTTTTACAGACAATTTAATCTGAATCTGAGTCATTAAGTTCAGGAATCTTGTATAGACACTGCTAGTTGTTGCTTGAATATGGTTGATCATTCCAAAAAATCTTTTTATCTGCATGCTTTTTCTTATGTTTGTGATTATATGTGCTTATTTCCTAACATCACTGATACAGGAGCAACTAATAGACCTCAAGAACTAGATGAGGCTGCGAGACGACGACTGACAAAGAGACTGTATATTCCACTCCCCACTACAGGTCCACAATAAAACTATCTGCCTGATTTTGAACATCACTTTGCATTAACCTTAACTATTTTTCTGTTTCTCAAATCTGATACTCAGAAGCAAGATCCTGGATCATAAAGAACCTACTTGAGAAAGATGGACTGTTCAACCTTTCAAATGAAGACACTGATACTATCTGCAGATTAACTGAAGGTAGAACTAACCACTAAACAACTACTCCCTCCCCCTAGCAATAAGAGTCTCATTTTGCTATTTTGGTCCGTCCGTCGTTAAATCATGATCCACACTCCACTAACTTTTTTAACTTAAAACCTGTTTTGGAGTAGCTTTTTGTCGAAATCACATTCATCATTTCAGATTGTTTTCAGGCTACTCGGGATCTGATATGAAGAACCTGGTGAAAGATGCATCCATGGGTCCGCTTAGAGAGGCTCTTAAACAGGGTATTGAAATCACGAAGCTGAAAAAAGAAGATATGAGGCCAGTAAATCTTCAGGTAACAACACCATAGTAAACTAATTCTCCTTCCGTCCACTGTCTTGTCTTGGCAGTGGACAGTACGAGTTTTAATTCAAAACTGATAAAGTAGGATGAAGATGAGAGAAAAAGTGGTTCACATTATTAGAGTTAAAAAATTACCAAAATGGAAGTTGATTAATTTATGCAAACGACCCAAGATGGAAATAACACGAGTGTTGCTTGTGCACGGAGGGAGTATATCATAATGTTATGTGTGAGATTGTTCCATGACCAATTTGAGACCAATCTCTCTCGATTTAAACTATTTTTTCCAGTATCTTTGGTGGATTTGAATTCTCATACAGTTAGTTGACATCTCTCTCTCTGTCTCTCTAGGACTTTGAGAAGGCGTTGCAAGAAGTGAGGCCATCAGTCTCACTCAATGAACTGGGAACTTATGTGAAGTGGAACGAGCAGTTTGGCAGCTTGTCGCTTTAGGGGCCATCATTAAATATAACGAATTGAAATCTGAGCTTGATATAAGATGTGGTATGTCCTTCTAATAATATTTTGACAAATAAACATATACATTGACCCCACCTCCGACTAGAAGCATATATGGCTATGCAATATATGGAAAATTTGGATATTCCACATATAATAATCCATATATATAAACATAGTTAACGGAAGAAATTTAATTTGATTTGAAAATTTTGAATGTCTCATATATATAATACATATAATATATATGCACACATAAATTAAACATACTTCATCATAATTTAGCAGAATTGATGAATTTTTTATTTATTTTTTTAGTTAAGTAATATGTTCTTAAATTCATATCTTATTTAATTCTTGCAACATAATAATTTAGCAGAATTGATGAATTTTTTATTTTTATTTTTAGTTAAGTAATATGTTCTTCAATTCATAATTCTTGCAACGAGATAAATTTGTAGTTATTATAAATTCTACATAATTAGTTTTTTAAAGTTTTTACTTTTTACTTATTGTTGATATCTTTTAAACAATATAATCTCCTTTTAATTGCATAAAAATAAGCTTTTGAATTTGTTAATTATTTTTATTATATATGAACTATCTTTATATTTTATTGTGTGAAGTGATAGCAATAAAAATGAAAAAAATACCATCAATTATGTGCAATGCTAACAATAAATAATAAAAGCAAATACTATCATATAAATTGGTCATTAGACTTTTTAAGTTTTATTTCTACACAATAGCAGCAATAATCATTTTTTAAATTGATGTGAAATATTTAAGTGCATAGAGAAATAAAGACGTGAATGAGTACATATATGTGTATTTATGAGTTATGACTGTATGGAGTATGCAAATTTACCATATTTTGCATCGCCACGTATGCTTCTAGTTAGAGGTTGGATTAATGTATATATTTATTTATTAAAATATTATTTGAAGGACATACCACATCATATTTCCACATGGTATTCCTGGACCACTGAATATTTTCTCATATTAGAGGGAACAAGTCAATACACAGACACAAGATTCATTAATTGTTCACTTATTTAACAATTGACAAAATATTAAATTATGACATTTGAATTTTGTTGTAAATCATATGATCCATGTAGAAAATAAAATTATTTTGGTTCATTTTAGTGATTTATGAATATTAACTTTTTTTTTTTTAATGATATTGACACCTAATATCATGGATTTTTAAAAAAGTTGGATTTTTTCCTATAAACTTTGAAATTAGCAAATAATATCACGAACTTTACCATGTGTTTATTATTTTCCACCAGTGAAAAAATTACGGCTATATTAAATTTGGAGGGTGTGCTTCAAGAAAAACTATTCTCAAATATTGAAAATCTTGAAACTCTCGAAGTTGTTGTCGAGAAATTACGAAAAAAAATCCTTATTATCATGGTATTATTTGCCGGAATTTTTTTATTGGTGGGAAATAACAAACTCGGGATAAAATTCGTGATACTATTTACAAATTTCAAAGTTCGTGGGAAAAACCCAACTTTTTAAAAATTCCATGATATTAGGTGTTAATATCCCTTCTTTTTATTACTCTATATTAATAAAATAACAAGTGTGTCAATATGTATTAAGTAATGTACTAAGTACAAGACTATGGGAACAAAGTGGTGGTACTAATGGGACAAGTAAATATTAAGCCAAATACATGATAATTTATTGATATACTACACTATTAGTCTAAATATGTTAATTGTTTTACAAATTGATGAGTCAAGACAGCTTTATAATGATTTATACACATTTATAGTGTCTGTTGCTTCTGTTGAGAAATATAAAATCAGGTTACATTAGGAAAATAAAGAGTACGTAACAGTAGGAGCAAGTAAAAGCAGAAGAAGAATGTCCGATACTAATTGAAAGAAACAATGATTCATGCCATACATAACTTCAAATATTAATCATGGAAGATGTCTTGGGAGCTGCTGTAGGTGCGACACTTCTAGAATTATTGGAGGAGTTGAATGAATACAGAGATTTGAAACGTGGAGCTAGAGAAGAGTTTGAGGAGTTCCTTAAGCAGGATCAATACTTTGAGAAGTTGGATCTCATTTATCAAGTGCAAGATGCTATTGAGTTTTGGCTTGCAAAGAAAGAGTTTGTATCGGTAACTTTCACCGAATTGTTTATCTTTTGCCACTAAAATGGAACAAGAAATTATGATGTTTAGGCAGCAAATACAGCCAGTTGCAGACATGATAGGGCAGAGGAGCTAGGAAATCCAACATACACCCGGTACCAGCTCGCAGATCCCCGTCGTCCCCGTGAACAAGGTTTAATTTCCCTTGTTTTCACTACTACACATTTTCCCCCTATTTTTTACTGGATTATTGAGGATGACAATGTGTTTGGCTGATACAATAATATTCTTGCCTTGCCTGCCTTAGGTAACTCGCACTACCTTAACCTTCCTTCCTTTCATAGAATAATAGCATTTGTGCTAAATCCAGTAAGAGTAGTATCACATCGTAGCATTTAATTACAATTATCAACCCAAGTGAATGTCAAATACTCCATATAAGAGTGCTAAAAACTAAAACTATGGATTGATTGAAATTAGCCTATGTACATTGTATGCATTTCAAAAAACATAATTCCAAAATGGCAGGAACTTGATTCATATCTTAATCATGATATATATACTCTACTACACTACTCATAAGTTTGTTGTTGTAATGCACATCATTATTCATTATATTACTACTATTGAAATGTTAATAAGCAACCAACCTTATTTTCTCTTGGTTAATAGGAAGCTCCATCCCCATAAGGCTTTGTCAAAAACACTGTATGCTTTCAAGAGGAATATGAGATTATAAACAAGCTCTTGGATGAGAAGTACGGGCTTGACGTCATCAGCATCACAAGTATGCCTGGTATCGGGAAGACAACTTTTGCCCGGAAGGCTTTTGAGCATGAAAAGTTTGCCTCAGAATTCAAATTCCGCTTTTGGATTGATGTCACTGACAATTTCAATAGAGTGGAGGCTCTTCATTCCATCCTCAAGAAAATAACCGGCGAAGGAGAAGCAACGTGTCCCAAAGATGAGAATTACCTGGTCGAATTAGTTCACAAGAGCTTGGAGAATACAAGCTTCTTGCTAGTCATCGACGATGTTGGGAGGCTCGAAGAATGGGATCAAATGAAAGAAATTTTGCCCAAGGAAAAGGGCAAAGTCTTGTTGCTTACCGGCTATTATGATGTTGCTGCCGGAGCTAACATTCACATAAAGCCCAACCATTGGGTGGTCTAAGCCAAGAGGAGAGTTCTTCCCTATTGAAATTGCAAGTTTTCGGCAAGCTTGAAGATTGTGATGCAGAGCTAGAAGAGGTGGTGAACGTTGTAGTCCAAAGGTGAGGAGGAGTGCCACTGGTCATCTTGGTGATTGGAGGAGTCCTAAAAAAAATCTTTGCACAGATCCGCTCGATCGTTGCAATTAAGAGAGGATAGTCAAAGATATCAACGAGGGTGAATGAGGTCATGCAAGAAGAAGGTTATCACAAAATATCAGATTCTTTGGACAAGTTTTACAGAAAGCTGAGCCGACAGAATCTGTTTTCTATACACGGGGTTGTTCTCCAATTTGGATAGAGAAGTTGACACATACAACTACTACTACCTCCCTCCCGCATTAACTCCCTCCCGCATTAACTGTCATATTTACTTTTTGGCCATATAAGAGTGCTAAAAACCAAAACAGTAAAATATCGATTTCACCCCCTAAACGATGTCAGATGACCAAAATCCATCATATGCACCGTGCGAATTTCAAGTCATTCTGACGACGTGCGAATTTCGATTCCAAATGCCGATTCGCATGCACCGTGCGAACTTCAAGTCATTTTGACACCGATGGTTTTAGCCCGATTTCTACATTCGAACTACATCATATGTACTATGTATTTCAAAAATAGAATTTCAAAAAGGCAAGAACTTGATTCATATCTTAGTCATGATATACGCTATACATCATTATTCATTATATTAGTACTACTGAAATGTTGATCAGCAACCAACCTTTCTTTCTCTTTGTTAACAGGAAGCTCCGCCCCCATGGAACTTTGTCAAAAATATTATATGCTTTTAAGAGGAAAATGAGATTATAAACAAGCTCTCGGATGAGAAGGATGGGTTTGACGTCAGCACCGTCACGTGTACGCCTAGTATCGGGAAGACAACATTTGCCTGGAAGACTTTTGAGCATGAAAAGGTTGTCTCATAATTCAAATTCCGCTTTTGGATTGATGTCACTGACAGTTTCAATAGAGTGGAGGCTCTTCATTCCATCCTCAAAAGAATATAACCGGTGAAGGAGAAGCAACGTGTCCCGAAGAAGAGAATTACCTGGTCGAAAGCTTGGAGAATACAAGCTTCTTGCTAGTCATCGACGATGTTGGGAGGCTCGAAGAATGGGATCAGATGAAAGAAATTTTGCCCAAGGAAAAGGGCAAAGTCTTGTTGATAACTGGTGATTATGATGTTGCTGCCGGAGCTAACATTCACATGAAGCCCCACCATTGGGTGGTCTAAGCCAAGAGGAGAGTTCTTCCCTATTGCAAGTTTTCGGCAAGCTTGAAGATTGTGATGCAGAGCTAGAAGAGGTGGTGAACGTTGTAGCCCAAAGGTGAGGAGAGTGCCACTGGTCATCTTGGTGATTGGAGGAGTCCTAAATTGAATCTTTGCACAGATCCGCTCGATCGTTGCAATTAAGAGAGGATAGTCAAAGATATCAACGAGGGTGAATGTGGTTCTGTAAGAAGAAGGTTATCACAAAATATCATATTCTTTGGACAAGATTTACAGAAAGCTGAGCTGACATAATCTGTATTCATTCTGTACACGGGGTTGTTCCCGTCATATAAAATTTAGACTCCTCCAATTTGGATAGAGAAGTTGACACATACAACTACTACTACCTCCGTCCCGCATTAACTGCCACATTTAATTTTCTGCACTCGTTTTGTAAAAATGATAATAAATAGTTAAAGTTGAGAAATAGTAAAATAAGAGAGAGAATAAGATAGAGAAAATCTTATTTACATTATTCTCTCTCTTACTTTACTATTTCTCTACTTTAACTATTTATTACTCCCTCCGTCTCATAATAATTGTTATTCTTTTTCTTGAATTTATTCCAATCTCAATAAACATCAATAAAAAAACATTTAATTATGTCTTTTATAACAAAACTTTCCAAATGAAAACCTACTCCACATATTAATCATAACCTTGGCATATAAACTTGCAAAATGTCATAAAACCCAAAAAATTTGGTCAATTTTTGATCAAGCACACAACTTATAAAAACGTGTACTATTAAACAACATACTACGTGCATAAGACGAACATACTGACCATCTCCACTTCTCGTAGAATATATACACAATACCACTAGTATATATTACTATGGAACATAGTAAATTTAACACTAGTAGTACTAATTGTTTTGTAAGTTGTGAGATTCACCATATATAATCAAAATTTAGTGAACAATTTTCAATCTTGAAAGTTTATCTCTTTCTTGAGAGTGCTCTGTCAACATTCATTTTAGTTGGAAAAAAGCAGTAGATTTCTCCCCTTTTTGTCTTTTACAGTTTTTCAACATGAGACCATCTTGCAATGGAGGAAGAGCAGGGGTAATATGGTAATTCCACTCCAATTAAAGATGGTAGAGAAAAAAAGAGAGAGAGCAGTGGTTGTTTGAAAAAAATACCATCAATTATGTGCAATGCTAACAATAAATAATAAAAGTAAATCCTATCATATAAATTGGTGATTAGACTTTTTAAAATTTATTTCTACACAATAGCAGCAATAATCATTTTTTAAATTGATGTGAAATATTTAAGTGCATAGAGAAATAAAGACGTGAATGTGTATATATATGTATATTTATGACTATGGAATATGCAAATTTATCATATTTTAATATAAAATAAACATAGTAAAAATGAGTAAGACTAAAACATCCTTGGATTTACATTTAAGGTTAAAAGTGAGGGAAAAGGGTATAAAAGTCTTAAAATAGTGAAAAGGGGTCTGAAATTATATTATACTCATACGTAGAGTCTTACCATGCATTTTTTTAAACATGGATACCTCAAGCGTTCGGCTTGTCATACGTAGGAGTCAATTTTATAGTTCACTCTATTTATTAAAATATTATTGAAAGAACATACCACATCATATATCCATGTGGTATTCTTGTACCACTGAATATTTTCTCAATATTAGCAAACTAAATATTTGTATTGCAATATTTTAAACGATTTGTGGTATATATAATAATAATATACTCGTGGTGTATCTCAACCGATTATCAGCAGTAAATTTGAACAAATTATTTAATTAAAAAGCTATGTTAAGCTGTAAAACATTAGAATTAATATATTTAAAAACATCATTCAACTATATATCTCAACCGATGATCAACAGAATATATATCTCAATTTAAATCGCACCAAGAAATATTATTATAATTAAAAACAGAGTTTAACACAAATTTTGTGCTAGGAAAATAAATATTTGAATTTTTTTCTATTTTGTTTTGTTTTCTTGTTATTTTTTGCTACAAATTTATAATAAAAATATTTAATTGAGTGTACCTCAATAAAACCTTAAAACAATTGCCCAAATCCAGAATCCGAATCTCCCACCACTTCTCACTGTCAGAACTATCAAATCGCAGCTTCGATAATGGCAGGAAGCGGCGTTGGGAACCCTAACACAGCCCCCAAAATACTGCTAGCAAAGCCCGGCCTTGTCGCCGCCGGAAAATTCAATCGAGGCGGCGGAGCCGAGGAGGACGGCGCGGCGCTGCGCTCTCGCCTCCCCTCCGTTGGGTCTCTGAATCTCCTCTCCGATTCCTGGGATTTTCAGATTGATCGATTTCTACCGGTCAGTAGCATCAAATTGGATTTCCCTTTTCAGCTTATTTTACTGAAAATATGGCATTGTGCAGTTTTTGACGGACAACACTGAGTTTACCGTGGTGGGTGTGATTGGCCCACCGGGTGTGGGGAAATCAACCATTTTGAATGAAATTTATGGCTTTGATTCTTCCTCGCCAGGTATCTGCCTTTTTACAACTCTTCAAGATTCAATTTTTGGTGATTGATGAAACGCAACTTAGTTTCTCAGGGTTCGAGTCATCTCGGGTAGATGGTGAACCATTATCCATCCTCTTTTTATTAAAAAAAAATAAAAAATCAATTTTAGGGTAATTTGTAATTGCTAGTAATACTTTAGCTTTATGTATTCTCACTGAATTTCTATAATTTGAGCTGACTTTACTTGACTTATATCCCATTGAACGGTTAGGATCGTGGAAATCCAAGTATCGAAGATAAAAATAGTCAATTGTGTAGGTTATGGATAGTTTCGAATGTAGAAATTTTTGTAGTGTTCTTTTAGTTCGAGGGGTGTTCGGTCGTAAGTAGTTTAGGACAGTAAGAAAGATGGCTGACTGGCTGAGTAGTTAGAGATCGTTGCTGGCGTTATATAGTGTGATGTCATATTCTAATATTATGTTGCAGAGTTTAGATTTATGGCTTTCGTTTTGTTTTGGTTACGTAGTTTCGTTTGAAGTGTTAGGGAAGCATTCTTTTATGTAGAGTAAAATTCTTTATGCGCAGCGAAAAATGGTTGAGAATTGGTGATTGTGGCATGATTTGTTAACTATGGCGTAAAGATTATATTTTATGGTTTCAAATGTAGCGTTTCCTTTGTTTTTGGTTGTTTTGGAGGCGTTTGGTCGTTGATTGCTTACAAACAGTAAAATCGGCTATGAACATTAATAGAGATGGCTGATATTGGAGATTGTGGCAGGTATGCTGCCTCCTTTTGGCGTGGAATCGGAGGAAACAAGGGTGATGGCTAGGCATTTAACGGTAGGAATCGAGCCCAGGGTCTCCTCCGAAAGGATCATACTTCTCGATACACAGGTTATTTCACATGTTAAAATTTATTGCAAACGGGATACGTGTAGTTTGTACTTTGTAGGAATGAGTTGTGAATAGCCCCTTCGTTTATGATATGCAGCCCGTATTTAGTCCCTCGGTTTTAGCAGAGATGATTAGGCCCGATGGGTCATCCACAATCTCAGTAATAAGTGGCGAATCATTATCTGCAGAGCTAGCTCATGAGATGATGAGCATACAGGTAACTGCCTTCCAAAAACATGACTATTAGAGTTGAGCTTCTTCGTCTATGCCTTTCCTCGTAGTTCTAAGCCTATAATGAAGCAATTAAGGTTCGTACGAAATCATTGATGGAGCTAGTGTTTTTTCTATCTGTGCTGCAAGGACTCATTCTAGCTTGGCGTTCTGCTTGCATCTGTTTGTCATATTATCATCGTGGTATCTGAGGGAGTTCACGATGCCAGCATGTGGCGCTTGATGATGACGGTACCCACCTTTTTTTATACTATTCTTCATTTTTTTTCTTGATTAAAGTGATTATCAATATCTGTTTGAATTCTTTGTTTTTAATCGGAATTAGTATATGTGTACGAGCCATTAAGAGACAGGGTTATATGGTGTTTATTTTGGGCAATAGCTTATTTAGAATATGGTAACAGCACTGCGCCTAAACTTACGAATTTCGCCCAATTCTGGTTTTGCACGTGAACTACCAATTCTTACTCTAAACAACGTAATTTGGTGTCTGCGTCGATCCAGCTAGCCACAATGACATCAATTCATTGGAAATTGACAACCATGTGAAAAATTTGAGCTATTTAATGTTCGTGTATTTGGAGGCAAGTTTTTCCGTTCATGAGAAGAACCGAAATTGGGTGAAAGTTTGATTCTTAGAATAAGATAGGGTAATCCATAATCCACCATATACATTGATAGATCCAACAAGTTTTGATTTTGTTTGATCATTTCGATACTCTATTGGGGATGTCAATCGGGCCAACTCATCGATTCCCGGGTAACCTCTCCTCTGGTTGCGGACTAATTGGATCAGCCCACGAGTTTTGTGGCTGCACTGACATCCTTATATTTGAACGTATCGTATTTATCAATCTTATCCATGATTCAAAGTAAACGTCCCCTTATATTTCTCATACTATTGCCTTTCAAGCAGGTGAATCTATTAAAACACGGCATACCCGATCCGTCTTCCACGACTCTGTCTCATCCACAGAGCTCCGACAAAGAAGCTGCTAACAAGCCTCTGGTGGAGAGCGGAGACGAATACATGGCTGCTCCCATTTTTGTGCACACGAGGGTCCGCGACCACGACAACACTCCACAGAACTCTCAGGCGCTGCAGAAAGCCCTCGCACAGTGCTTTGGCACGTCCCGGTCTGTGAGTGAAGGCCAAGATGCAGCGAGAGGCGCTCAGGACAAGAAACTGTTTCTTGTCCCGGCCAAGGGTAAAGATGGCTCGTCTAGGCCGCTCTACGAAAGCTATGCATCTGCCCTTTGGAAAGTGAGGGATCAGGTCTCCTCTCCCTCTCTCCCCCTCTCTCACTCTGTGTGCATTTGTGTGAAGATGTGGGATTGCTTATGGCCATGAACCAATTTTCAGGTGTTGTCGATGACCACGTCGTCGTTTTCACGGACGGTTTCAGAGCGTGAGTGGCTGAAGAACTCCGGCAAGGTATGGGAGCTGATCAAGAATTCTCCAACTATTGCAGATTATTGCGCTACGCTTCAAACATCTGGTTTATATAGGAAATAGCTCTCTGTCGTATTAAATCAAGCATTAGTCACGACTTTTCATATCAATTTTCTCCATATTTTTTATACTAGACTGAAGTTTGATAAATTGGGTTATTTCTGTATAATAGCGATATTATGAGCCATTTTTCATACGTATGATTAAAATTCGGGTTATTTAGATGTAACTGGTGCTGTAGTATATATCAAAATGAGTACTTTTAGTTATTATTAGTAGTTGATTTCTGTACCCTTGCACATTGTATTGTTACATATTTTAGCTAAAAAAAAAGAAATTGAAGCCTAGTGGTTAGAAAATTCATGCTATATATCAAATTCGAGTATGTAATTGTCTGTGCAATTAAAAATACACCGTAGGCGAAGTCAACTATTCTTCCTCTCTTTTAGGTACATTATGTCCTTACAACGATATTTCTTATAGAAGTATTATAAAATTTTATACAGTATTATTTTGTGAGTTAAGTACAATAACAATTAAGAAAAATAAGTCACACATAAGGAATCAACAATTTAATTAACCGTGCCGACCACTAATCATCGACTCGTAAAGCTTTCTTGGCTCGACAAAGGTCCAATGGATAAAAAATTTGGGTTTTTGGTGGTTCCGGTTTGAATCAATTTTGTAAGTCCCCTCTAAATACATAAAATTTTAAATGGACTTTTTACCCTTATCAAATGGATGCCTACAATATAACAGCAGTTTGACCTTCCTAACCTTGTAACCGACATTAGATCTCATCTATGTCGGGGGTAAAAATGAGAATGCAAAGTAAACATATCAAAAAGGCGATAGTAAAATAATTGCAATAATTGAAAGTATAGGTGGGGAAAACATGTTAATATTATACTCCATTTTGATTGGTTTAAATTTTAAAGAAAAGGCCCTTTCATAGTTGTATTATCACATTTACACGTACCTCTCATGAAGTTGTTCCAAACAGCCTGTTCATAGCATTCTTCCCAACTTGTCAACTGTTGATTAAGTCAAAATAACTCAGGGAAAGAGCCTTCCATCTTCTTATATTTAGAGAGACAACATCAAGTCTAGAGAGAGAGAGAATTCAGATGAAGATAAGGAATATTTTCATCACATGCTTATGGTTTGCTTTAGCTTCAGCAGGTAAAAAAAACTTCTCATTAATCAAACCAATTCAATCACTTAACTCACCATTGTTTTGTTTCTTCTCCTTCAGATACTCTGCAGAATTCGGATTTCGAACTCCCACCAACTGACTGGAACGAAACATCCTCTGCATTCTTTCAACTGAACGGCAGTAGCATCCCGGGGTGGACACACGACGGCGCAGTGCAGTATGTCACGGCTGGAGGTGAGCTGTCGCTGCCGAGAAACGGGCATGCTATACTGCTGCAGGAAGATGGCAAGATCAACCAAACTTTTGTGGCTAATGGGGAGGAAATGCAGTACCTTTTAACGTTCACTTTGGGGAGGAGGGCTCAGAAGAACTGCACTGCCAACGCAAGCCTTGTGGTTTCCGCGCCGGATAGCTCTGCTCAGTTTTCGTTGACGCTGAAGTATGGGAAAGAATCGTGGGAGGTTTACGGGTATCATTTGGGGAGCTGGGGAGGTGGAGAGTCTGTAAACTTGGTTATAGAAAGTCAGGATATTGATGCAGAACCCGAATCCACGTGTTGGCCTGTTGTCGACGCGGTTATGTTGAGCACTGTGGGATCACTCAAGCAAGGGGATGGTATGCAGCTCTCTATCTTGTATTCCTGATTTACTTCACTTTGATGAGCAACATAAAATCTTACACATACACAAACACAAACACACAGTAAATAAAAGCTGCAATCGGGTCAGGTTGAGTGGTAGTTTTGCACTATTCAATTGATAATATGCAGACAACACACACACACTGTAGCTAGTCAAGAACTCAAGAACATTATGATACCAAGAAAGATGCATATTTTAATATTATGCTTCTACTCGGCCAAAACTTACTTTTGTTGGGTCGTCACAGATAATCTGCTGCCAAATGGTGGATTTGAGCTAGGGCCAGCTTTCCCAGATTTTCCCAATGATGGAGTTCTATTGGATTCAGAACCAAGTCTGATTGAATCTGCTCTGCAGCAATGGACTGTAACAGGAACTGTTAAATACATAGACGCAAAAAACTTCTTTGTCCCAGAAGGAAAGGCTGCTGTTGAGATCGTATCAGGAGTCTCTGCAGGGGTGCAAACAGCTAAACAACTCGACCAAGGATCAGATTACAACTTGGAATTCATGCTGGGAGATGCAAACGACTCTTGCTCAGGAGTTCTTGTAGTAGGGGTTGCAGCAGGATCATCAGCGCAGAATTTCACAATCCAGAGCAACGGGACTGGTTCAGCCAAGAAATATGCAATGACATTCAAGGGTGCTGGGCCAAGTCCAACCTCAATAAGCTTCCATAGCTACACAACTACACAGAGAGACGATGGTGTATTCTGTGGCCCTGTCGTTGATGGTGTAGTTCTAAAAGTTTCTAGTGGGCACAAAACATATATGCAATTTTCCTTCCTAATGACTGTGCTACTTGCAACAGTTCTGAAATTAGGCAAGCTAATATAGCCAGATATTAGTTCCCAGAGTGTTTTCATCGTTTTGTATTGCTTACCAATGTATTGTACATTTGGACGGAACTCGGAAGAGAACAACTGAGTCGGTTGAAATTCTAAGAAGCATACATGCATACAAATAATTAAAATAGAAACTTCCAAAAATATGGTACTCAAAATATATAAAACATTCCAACATCATATACATCTTATAATCATTTGAATATTTCGATAGTGTTGAACATAACTTTTTACTTAAGGTATGGCAGGTGCATAGTATATGTAATATGACCTGATGGGGCGAACCCAAATCTGTACTATGGGGTAAGCCCTCTGTGACATTTCAATAACATACAGTACAGCTCCATGCTTATCGAACTTCGATTTAAGCCTTCAATCATCTACAGAAATAAAAAGGAAGAACATGTGATGGTATATAAGGGTGGTGGTGCATAAGTGGACATTCCAAATAAAGCAGAGAATTGCACTCTGATTTGTGCCTGTACCTGTACAAAGACTCGAGTATCCTCCGCTAATCCTGTGTTATGTACTGCTAATCGTTTTACACAGAGTTACTCCACTTCACGCGCTTAACCAAAGATTGGTACTCTTGACTTCTAGACCATTCATCAATCTCACGTGCACGGAGAACAGGAAGAGGATGGGAAAGTTGCTTCGTTTGAGCATTTCTGAGCAACAGTGTTGAACAAGATGAATATGTAGCATGGATTCAGAATCGGGATTCAAGCATGCCATCAGCTTACCTTATATACCACCCAACTGCGCTAGAAGACGCCTTTTCATAAGATCGTGCTTGCTCCAAGAATGCATCCACATTTAACTGATCCGCCATTGAGGGGCAGCCACCAGCTAGTTTCATCAGGACAGAGATGACCACCTCTTGTGAGGGAGGGCATGAAAGGATGATTAGAGAATAATAACTATATATGATTGTAAAGTGATAAAATAATTCTATTGGAGACTTCTCGTGAAAGACAGTCTAATGGGCCAAGACCCACCAGACAGGTCATGACCCAGAAACACTAAATCAGCAAAATTACTAAAATTTCTATGGAGATGAACTTGAACGCAATTGTATCTACCTTTGGATCCCGAGCAACCAGAAGAGCTGCCCTATCACAAGTAAGTTCTGCTGCCCGAAGCCAACGGAAAAGCTGTTCTTCTAATTGTTGAGCAATAAAACCACCAATACCTGTGATGGGGCAATCACAAGGCTGACCATTTTTAACAATCTTCATAACTAATCGAAAAATGTCAACTGATCTGACAATGTAGAACTTACCAGGCACAGAATATGCTCCAACAGTAAGAATATTAGCAAATGTAAGCCATACACCATGGTCACACTTGAGATGACCCAACTCATGAGCCAGAACAGCCTGCATATGAGACGGAAAGGAAACATCAATACACTGGAAATTTCCACCCTATACGCTCCAAATATGTTCCTGAAAAGATAGGGTTTTGAGCACTGCTAGAAGTAATATTAGTTTACTTGACTGATAGAATGCTGACCTGCAACTCCTTTCTCGACAAAAGCTCCACTAAGCTTGTATGAACAACAACAAAAGGTTTCTTCCCACTGATGGCCAAAGTGTATGCATTAGGCACGGGGCTTTGGCGTAAATAAAGGTCCGGTGCCTCAAGGTTGAGCATACTGGCAGCCTCTATCATCAACTCGTGTAGTTCAGGAAGCTTTGAAGCAAGAAAATAAACTTTTAGGTCGGAGATCCACATTGAAGCTGCTAAGTTTTATGCAAAAGGAAAACTAAAACTGGCATGCAGTTGGAAAATGAATGAAGTTTAATTATGAAAGTCGGGAAGCAGAAATTTAACTCCATCAGAAACAACTCAAAGGTCCTCCCTTATCAGAGAAACTCCTATTATGTGTAAAGGAACTTTTTGTGTTTGTGAGTTGCAGTCGGTTCAAATTTTTATCCAACCTGAACATGAAAATTGGGAAAAGTGGAGTAAACTCAGAAAGATATACACCTGATTCTTGGAAACAAGAACAGATGTCCCTATATTCTCCAGAAGCATGACTTGCTCAGTGACAGATCCTGGAACCATAAATTGCAATCAACATTCAACTCATATCCATCAATTGGCTACCACGATGTATATTGCATTACCATCTCTTTTAAAAGCTCAAGTTGTTGGAAAGACAACCATCCAACATAAACTCTTCAAGAACATTTACCTCGGGTGATAGATAGAGTTAACAATACATAGGATCAAGTATTTGAAGGATTACATGATCCATAAGTTCAAAACTGTTCAGTCATCAAAGTAATCAACCAATCCTTGCACATAAAAACTTTTTGATGAGCAGAAGATTAATGATACATCAAATCAAGGTGATGATGAGATTCCACAACAGAAACTTGTGAAATCTCTCACAATCAAACATCTTCAAAATAGTGGTATTCAAAACGCATTTCTAAAAATCTCACTCACAATCAGCGAAACAGCTTACTAGCTTAGTTCTCTACTACCTCAGAATCACAAGTATAGCTAAAAGACGACAGCGCATCACATTAGCTACTAAATCAGAAATAGGAAATCCATTTCTGATAGCAAAATTGCATTACCTAATAAAGCTTTTCCGATTTCATTTAATCCCGGAATCGCTTTCAAAATCAGCGTATTCTGAAACAGCATAGAAAACATTAATAAAAATCAAACAGAAGTACGAGAGCTTCACCAACAAGAATCGCCTAAAATTAATTAAAAACTAAATTACTTGTCGATCGAGAGGATGTCTGATATCATCCGCATCAAGGTCGCGAATAGCAACGGACGAAGCAGCTCTACAGACGAAATTACCACTTCGCCGCTCACGCTTCAGCTGATTCAGCTTAAATCCGGCGGAAAAGGTGATTAGCGGCGTATCTGCGGCGCTGGAGCAGAAGCTAATCGGGGAGAGCTTCACCGAGAAGTTGAGGGAAGAGAGAGAAACGGCAGCCATCGGAGGAGGACGGAGAGATAGAAGCAGGCGCACGTTAGCTTATGCGGTGAGGAGACTGTTCCGTTGGTGTAATGCGCACACACGAGGGCAGTTTTCGTTTTGTTTTATATCGCCGTACGTTTCCGTCCACAACCGCAATCCTGGTAATTATTTGCCGCCATTTCGTTTTCTGTTGACTTAATAATTATCAATCCGATTTTCATTTAATAACTTGTTAATGAGTGGTTCATACAATTAAAATATTAACAAAAAAACTTGTATCAATTTTCAATCTTTTTAAGAAGCACAAATATTTAGGACCACAATATTATTTTTCAATCTTTTTACTTTGGTATTTTACTTAGGAGTGTGTTTTGTTTGATCGCCTTGCTAATATTGTTTACTTTAACTTTTATTATTTTATTTGAGTTAAAAGATTTCTCACATTTCATATATAGCATTCATATTATTCCCTGCCTTCATCACCAATTTAACAAATCCATGCCGCCTTCAATTCTTAATTTCATTGCTACGATCACCATTATTAGAGCATCCACATCGGGCTGCTGTCCAGCAGTCCGTCCGTCCGTGCCAGCGGTATGGTGCTGTTCTTTTTATAAAAAAAAATCAAAATTAATTAAAAAAAACATTTAAAAAATATATATATTACCACTTCCCAATAAATTATATCCGTTTTCTACACACTTTTAATTTATTTTTCAATTTTTTCCCCCCAAAATTCACATTTTTCATCTATAAATACCCCCACTTCAACACAAAAAAATTCTCACCACACTAGACAATTCCATCTATTCTATCATCTAAATTCTCTCATCTATTTTCTCATCAATTCTCATCTATTCTCTCATCTAAATTCTCATTAATTATGTAATTTTTAATTTGTAGGATTTTAATTATGTATTTTTTTATTTTTTAGGATTTTAATTATATAATTTTTATTTTTTAGGATTTTAATTATGTAAGTTTTATTTTTTAGGATTTTAATTATGTAATTTTTTTTAAAATATATTTTTATATTGTAGAAATGTTTTTAGTAATTGAAGTATTTAAATTGAATAATAGAATGATGAGACCCTTGAGCTTGCACTTGCGGAAGAGCACAGATATGGGTGTTGTGCTCTTGTCTAAGGACAAGGAGTAAAAGTGGGTCCGAGTCCACCTCCGTACTCTTATTTAAGAGCACGGATGTGGATGCTATTATATTGCTATTGGGTCATATATCCTTCCCAATATACTAGAATTCTTTTGTGTTGTCATAGCGTTTTTCCCACTTATCATATATAGCATTCATTTCATTCCTATGCCAACACCACCAATTTCACAAGTCCGTGTCGCCTTAATTTCTTACCTTTACTTCTAATCGTGTTTTCTCACTTTTCGTATATAACATTCATTCCATTCCCATGCCTTCATCACCAATTTCGAAAGTTTGCGTCGCCTTCAATTCTTACCTTCACTACTACGACCAACATTATTACGTCACTATTGTGTCATATATCCTTCCCAATATACTTGAATTGTTTTATGTCATCATTGCATGATTGTCGTCGTGTTACTTGCGTATAAGGCTTGTGTCCTTATTGTGTCATCAACTTGAATCGGAACATGGCATTAATGGGCAGCTGATGCACTATTTATTAGTACTAAAAAAAATTTGCAAGTATACAAGGTAGATCTAGTATAACTAAAGGGCAGTACTGGATATCGAACACAGGGAATAATATTGCAACTGTCTATCATATACTAAGCATCATATACTATCTAGAGACACAGATTTTTAGGTTGATTAATTTATAAATAGATAGAAAGAAATAAACAAATAATAGAAAACATAAAACATAAAAACAAATAATACAAAATAAGCTAAGAATTTTAGGAACCACAAAAGCTAATATCCAAAAGACTTCCTTGAATTACGGTCTCTAGAGTTACTAAACTATCACAAATGTAAAATTATATCTTCTCTCAAAGCATACAATTTGTAGATTGCTACCTAGAACTGAAGTGTCCTTCCTAGAACTAAGACAACAACTTCTAAAAGCTTCTAAGATAAATTTGCTTCATTCAAAGCCTCAAATCTCTCGATTATATTGGCAAATACGTCAATTTCTCCTCTTTCAAATTAGACTACTCACTTCTCAGTTCTTGTAATAAAATCCACATGCATTCATAAGATGGCCAATCAAACAAATGTATAAGCACAAGGGAAATCGAAATAACTACAAGAGCTAACAAGGAAAACCAATTGAATAAATAACTTAAAATCATAGCATGTTTACCAAAAATTCTACAAAAGATGTTTTAACTCATAGACAAGTAAAACAACAAAAAGTACTAGACATGAAGAAAAACAAAACAAAACCCAAGGTTGAATCATGCAATCTTCAGTCTTCTCTTGCATGGATCTGCAGAGCTCCGCTCCAATGGAAGAATTATATGTGGAATAGATGGAGAGGATTGAAGGCTCTGAGATAAATACTATGAATTAGGTTATGAGGTATGTATAGGCTAGAAAAAGATTTATAATTGGTAAAAAGTACCCTAAAAAATAATGGAAAAGATGGTAAATTCGAATTCCTCAATTAATAGGAGAGATTTGACAACAATTTCTTTTCTTCCTTAATTTCCGCCTAATTTTGACTGTACTGCGCAACGTTCGTAAAATGGTCATAACTTTTTCCACAGAACTCCGATTTAGATGCTCAAGGTACCCACGTGAAGCTATTTCCAAGACGAAGAGAATGGTATATATTTAGCACTGATTGGACTTCAAAATCGTTGGCAGATGGGCTCGAACAGAGGCTGCTGAACCTTGACACTTTTTTGCACCTTTTTTTCTATCTTTTTCTATCATTTATCAACAAACAAGTAAAAATACCAAAATATATAATATACGCAATTTAAGAACATAATTTGCAAGATTGACATTTAAAACGAGCCAAATCTAGGCCTTAAAAACATGCAAATCCCGTGTTTATCAGCGGCTTCATCCCCATCTCTTAAAATTCAACAAGAATGTGGCCGCATGTAAATTTTAGAGAGAATTTGGAATAAGGGTCTTAATTCGCTGACCTTTCGAAATTAAGGATTAAATTCGCTGACCTCTCAGAATATGAGTAGTCATGTGAATTTTTCAGAATAAGGATTTTTCACTTTTTTATTTTTTTTCTCTTCATTTTTGTTATTATTTTCTTTATAATAATTATAAATTGACCAAACTATCCATTACATTTTACCCAATTTCTCAAAAATTCAATTGAAACTTTGCTCCACTCCACACCGAGATTGTTCTGCGCTCCCCGCCTCCACCCTCCTCTTCCCTCCGCCTCACACCTTGATGAAGCTTCACTTTCATCCGATAAGTTCCTATTTTCCCCTCCATCAACTCCCAACCCTTCCTCACCATCACTAAACCTTCTCCCATTTGCAGTCTCATCAAATTCACCCCCAATTTGCACATTTCTGTCCCTAATATTTTTCATTCCGCTACCAGTCACAGCCCCATTCCCCCAACTACCTTCAGCATCAAAATTCCCTCCCAAATCAACACCACCACTCACAATACCTTCAATTCTCTCGTTCAAACTCAACGCGCTATTATCAATACTCGACGCGACTCCGAATCGCGAATCTTATTAAATTCAGAATTCTCACCGCCAAGTTTGAAGCTTTTCAATGAGCCGAAATCAGAAACGTTCAACAAGCTACCTCGGAAGCTAGGGATCCCCGTTGTTGAGCTGGCCCTGCAGTATATTTCGAACTCCAATTCGCCGCCACAAGATGACTACTGAGATAACTCCGGTTTGGAGTTGAAGCAAAATTTCAATTGAATTTTTGAAAAATGGGGCAAAAATGTGAGGGTAGTACGATCAATTTATAATTATTGAAAGGAAATAATAACAAAAATAAGAGAAAAAATATAAAAAAGTAAAAAACCCATATTCTGAAAAATTCGCATGACTCAAACCCATATTCTAAAAGGTCAGCAAATTTAATCTTTACTGTCGAAAGGTCGGTGAATTGATACCCTTATTTCGAAATCTCTCTAAATTTTATTAGTTTTTTCAAGCAAATAATTCAACCACATCGTCAATTTAAAACATGGATAGACTAACTCACCATATAAGAATAGGGGAATCGTAATAATTCTTCACAGGAAAACGAGAAAAATGTTTAAGTTGATAACTTTTACGTCTAGTTTGAAAGTTGCTTGACGACTCAATATATGACAGAATTCATGATTTTTTCTAGGCAACATGCCATCTGCTTGTACAAAAAAAAGGATAAAGTCATAAAACCACTCTTTTTGAAATACACAGCCCATAAAATATACTCATAAGCCCAACAATAGACAGTTCCCAGTTGAGAAACTTGTGGTAAATATTGGGCCCGATAATGTTAAGAGGGCCCGAACCCGAATTCGGTCCAGAGTTAAAAACAAGAAATAGCCCTAACTTCACCTTTAGATTCTTCTTCTCCGAATTAAAGTTAGAAACTGTAGCAAAACTGAAGAGAATTTGCACCAATCGACCAAAATAATGGAGTTGCCCAACGATTTCGATCGCCTTCTTTTCTTCGAGCACGCTCGCAGAACCGCTGAAGCAACCTACGCCAAAAACCCTAGCGACGCCGATGTCAGTATACACTCCTTCCACACACTGTGTGTGCGATTTTTCATTTTTCATTTTTCATTTTGTTCCTCTCGTTGATTTCAGCTGTTTTAATTTCTCAATGATTGTTCGAGGATTGCTTGTTTTCAATATGTAAATTATTGTTCGAAGTCGAGTGAGTGTGTAATTAGTTTTTGGAGTTTGTGATTTTTAGGGTTGATTTGTTTGAAATTTTGTTGCAGAATCTGACAAGATGGGGAGGTGTGTTGTTGGAGTTATCGCAGTTTCAGAATGGGCCGGAGTCGAAGGAGATGGTTCAAGGTAGAAATTCTGGTGTTATGCTCTGGTTTGATCCATCATTTGCTCTTGCGTTTTGTATTAGCTGTGTTCAGAAATTTGATTTAGTAGAGTTTGCTAATATAGTAATACTAGAGTCGTGAAATGGAAAGGATTTGCAAACTGAAGTTGATAGAGCCTGGAATTGATTTGTGAGTAGTTTGAAAAAAGTGACAGAGGAGCTGCAACTCTTACTAGTACACGTAGGATAGATACGAGTCGTTAGTTGATAGAGTCTGTATTTGTGCATAGTTCTGAATTAGTATTCTCAAAATGTGTAATACACAGTTAGAGAGCTATATATCTTTGAATTGTATCTTTGGGGGTGTTCAGTTTATCCTAGATTGTATCTTGGTATTATTTTATCTAGGAAACCGAACACCACTTGAAGGACGGGTAGTATTGGGAGGGTTATTTTGAGAAACAAACTCTCAGCTGCTTAGTTATTTTGTAGATGCTATTGACAAGCTGGAAAAAGCACTGGTAATTGACCCTAGCAAACATGACGCACTGTGGTGCCTTGGGAATGCATATACATCTAGTGCATTTCTGATTCCCGAGCTGGAGGAGGCTAAGGTTTACTTCGATAAAGCAACTCAGTACTTTGAGCAAGCATTTGAACTGGTATATATGTCTACAAGGAATTTTTTGTTTGTGCTATCATATCTCTTTCTGAACTGCTATTTATCTAGTTATTATCTCGCAGGAGCCGACGAATGAACTTTACAAGAAATCCTTAGAAGTTACCAGCAAGGTACATTTGCTTTTCCTACCCTTATATGCTCTTTTAAGGATCATGGCTTTAATTTATAATACCCTTGGAACAAAAGATTATAAGATGGCATTGGCATTGGCAGATATTTTTATTGTATAGTAGGGGAAAAATAAAAGATTTAGTTTCATTCTTGTCATCATAGTCCATGGATATGCTAGTGCCAGAATATATGTGAACCTTCTCCAAAACTTATCCTCCAATACATAGTAGTTTGTGTGGCTTATGCCGTTATGGTTTGTCGATTCAAGTTCAGCCTTCATCTTTGGTCTTCACGTACTGCATGGACAGATTTAAATGTTAATTAGAATTTTCATATTTTTGTATGTTCCATGCGAGGCTGAAGATATGGATCAATGGTTTTCTCTTTAATCTATTTACCACTGGTTTTACATCCCAATATTTTAAATTTATTACTATTAACTAGCATGGGTTATGTATATCTATGACGTGTGGTATTTTTGTGCCCTATTTGTCTAGGAGGAAAAGAGCCGTAATGTAGCCATTTATGGTCAATTGATGAAATGCTCTTTCAAAAAGATTGTATCCTGGACTCCTGGTGCAACTGTGAAATGAAAAGTTTTGTTTTTATGTGAACTAATGGGCTATATGTATATATGATGTATCCTATGTGTTCTACTTAGGCGCCTGAATTACACGTGGAGATCCACAAGCATGGGCTGGGTCAGCAGGCTATGGCAGGAGCACCCGCATCATCATCGGCCAGCACCAAGGTACATGGCATATTCGTTGTTTTGATAGGCAAAAACTTGGATATTTTGACTTGAGTTTGGCTACAAATTACATTTTGTTTGACATGTGGAGATCTCTCCTTCAAACAAATTCCTCAGTCCTTGTTCTTTTCTTCATATTCATGCCAACTTCAAGCCTCCTGATCTTGAAATTGGTCACCACTTTTAACACAATCCTCACTCATGAGGTTATAATTAATGTTTTTCCACTTTGAAGGTTTTCCCCCTCCATAGTTCACTAAGTTCACCAACCTTTTTATCCCTATTAGCTGTTGTTGGATTTCCCGTCTGTTGCTAATAAAACACTTGGTTCGTTATAGCAATCCTCATTTCACAACTGAAAACCTTTGTTATATGCAGCAGCAGAGTACAAAGACGAGCAAAAGTAGTGATCTCAAGTACGACATTTTTGGATGGGTAATCCTTGCAGTTGGTATCGTTGCATGGGTTGGATTTGCAAAGTCGAACATGCCTCCACCTCCTCCTCCAAGATAAGCAGCTCGCATCATCTTGGCACCAAGAGGTACTTAGCTCTAGTAGATGGGATAATCTTGAGAAAGCTTATGCTCCTTATCCGTTGAAATTTTTACTAGTTCGTTATTTTTGTGTAACTCATCAGGCAAAAAGATCATCTCTGCACTTGTTTTTAGTTATATATAGTTGGAAGCAGACTTCGATTGATCTTGTCCATTCTTGCTTTTAGTTTGTTGTTTTTAGTTGTGCGAATAAATTGATTGATGCTTTGGTGTCTTCTTTTTCCTTTTCTGAAATTTATCAGCTATAACAGAATTCGTCGTTATGTTGGACGCTACCAAATTGCGTATTAAAACTCGTGACATTTTAAAAGCGGTAGTATATTATTATGGGATAGAGGGTGTATTAATTTTGGATATTAGTTTCTCTTTTTGGTTATGCTTTTGTTACGTCCCATGAGATTAAATTAATCAGTTATATATTTGATTTAGATTTGATTTACCATAGCTACCAACAATTGTGGCTTGGCCATCTAATTTATTTTTCTGTATCAGTCTGCGCCATTCATATATTTTGTGTTTATTTTATTTGAGTTCTAACTACTCCTCTTCTGTCCCTGAAAATTTGACTTATTTTCATTTTCGTTCATCACTAAAAATTTGTCACCTTTCACTTTTACCATTTTAGCAGTGGATTCTACATTTCACTAATTCATTCTCATTCACATTTTATTATAAAACTAATATATAAAGTAGGATTTATATGTCATTAGTTTTTTAAATTCATATTTTATTATATTTCTTAAAACTTGTATCAAATTAAATGGTTAGTTCATATTTTATTATATTTCTTATAACTCGTATCAAATTAAATGGTACTCCCTCCGTCCCAAGGTATTAGACCAACTTTCCTTTTTGGGATGTCCTAACATATTAGACTCATTTCCTTTTTTAGCAAAAAGCATCTATCTTATTTTATTCTCCACCTACTTTTTTCTCTCTTATCTCTCCTACTTTTTCCCTCTCTCATACTTTACTCTCTCCACTTTAACTATTTAAATATCAATTCCTTAAATCATGTGCCCAAAAGAAGTGAGTCTAATACTCCGGGACGGAGGGAGTACTAATTACAAATTAGGGAGATGGAGGGAGTAATTTCTTTTGTATCATCTTCTCAGTAGTAGGAGTAGTACTTTTGACTCTACTGTATAGACTCATTGCATTATTAATGAGTGCGACAAGACCACATATCTATATCCATGTACTCCACATATTAATGAATGCGACAAGACAACGTATCTATATCTATGTGACAACATATCACAATCTATTTACATTAAAAAAACATCATAAGTAATAAATTTTGATCAAATTTTACTCCTCATTCCTCAATTTAAAAAGCTGTAGTAAAAGAATTATGATTTCATATTCGTAATATATTAGTATTGATTTTAAATTGATAACGAAGTTATTTGGTAAGATGTTGAGTATAAATCATGAATCATAGTCACTTCTTACACAAAACATTGAAATTTTGTATTTGTTTGATTTAGCGTATGCGTGTGTCAAAATAAAAATGTGATGAATTAGCATTGAGAAAGATGATAGAATTAAGTAGATGTGATTGCATATATTTTCACCTAAATAGGCTCTATCTAAAAATTAGTCCAAGCGTACATATTTTTGAGCGCCATAAATGAAAAGCTTAAAATCAGACAACCGACAGTTGTCCGGCAATGGCGTCTGTAGCCCCCAGCCTAGTAAAACACGTGCGCCAGCATTCCACTCTGCATTCCTCCAAAACCTCAAAACGACGGCGTTACGCCACTTGCATTCACAAAGACTGTTTCAGCTTCATCCAGCTGCCAGTGCTCAGCCCCACGCCGCCAAGGAGGACAAGGTTCCGCACTATGTTTTCCGACAGCGTCCTTGTCAGCGACCTCATCGCCGAAGGTGTGTCGGGAGGCGTCGCTCTCTCGCTGCTCAAGCTGTGGGAGCACACTGCTAGGAGACGCGTCTTTGACCAGGTTTATATTTAATTGTTGCTTGAAATAGGGTTGAGAAACTGCTTTTTTTAACTCAATTGATGCTTGATTAGGTTTTAATCTTTGCTGTAGAAACAAAAACATGGTGTTGAATTGAATGTCCAATAAGGTTTACACTGGATGACTTATACTAGTAGTATTACTATTATACATACCTGAAACAAGAGCTCTCCAATAAATGTGTTTCGTATTGATAACTGGATCGACAACACATGTATGTATGTGTAATGGCTTGAAAAGAAACCTTATAAAATGATTCAGATGAACTTGTATAGTTGTATTCTATTACACGTGTATATGTGCGCGTAGCAGATCGAGATGATCTATTTATAGAACTCGTACACAACTGTCATCACAGACTATCACTAGACATAACTAATTAACTAACAGTCGACTTCAACGGCTAACTTCAAAGATCCATCTCCAACAATAGCTCTATTATTTGTTTGGTGTCTATGTTTGAGAATCCCATATTCAAGCATTTATTAGTCTCTGTATGCTCTTTCTGAACATATTTTTCTCTTGTAGAAACTAAATAGGAAGCTTGTTCACATAACTGTGGGACTAGCATTCATGCTTTGCTGGCCTATGTTCAGGTAACACTATCTTTCCACTGATTTAGTCGACGCGGTGTATGTCTATCTAATTGAGCTCATCATAGATAGTAGTATGTTACAGTTCTGGCCGGCAGGGAGCACTTTTCGCAGCTCTCATTCCCGCTGTTAATATAATAAAAATGCTTCTGACCGGACTTGGTATATTGAAAGATGATGCAACCGTCTTGTCCATGACCAGATATGGGGACTATAGGTATGTCTCAAATGTCATACAAACCAGTTTGTCAAGAAGAAACTGTCTAATGGTAGAATAGTGGCATTCAAGTTTTCTTGGTACTCTCCGAATTCTCATGTTGTAAAAACCACATTAATTTTCTGCGTGTCGTTGACAAGTGTGCAAAACATAGCCTGTTTTTGAAGCTTCAACAGCATGATGTGTTGATGCTGCAAGCAAAGATGATTCGAAATCAAGAGCTGCTTCTAAGAATCCGAATAAGTTGATTTAATCCCAATGTCGATTGTCTGTTCAGGGAACTCCTTAAGGGGCCATTGTACTATGCTGCCACAATCACTCTAGCCAGTGCCGTTTACTGGAGGACGTCTCCTATCGCAATTGCAGCAGTGTGTAACATGTGTGCTGGTGATGGTATTCTCTTCTATTCGACTTCTGGTTCCGCACGATTAGTTTCTCCAACGTTGTTAGTCGGATAACCACATTCTTATCAGGTATGGCTGATATTGTGGGACGTCGTTTTGGTGGCCAGAAACTTCCCTACAATCAAAACAAATCAGTCAATGGCAGTATTGCAATGGCGAGTTTCGGTTTCTTGGCTTCTCTCGGGTAACATACTCTCCCTCGTCCTCGTCCTCTGCCTTAAACTTAATGACATTTATGTTCTGAAAGAGACGTATGCCTCAACAGAATCATGATGTACTATGCATCTTTCGGGTTCATGGAAGAAAGCGTTAAATTGGTTATTGGGTTTTTGGTAGTGTCTGTGGCTACTGCTTTAGTTGAATCACACCCTTTCAGCACTGAGCTCGACGACAACTTGACCGTGCCACTGACCGCGGTTTTGGTTGGCAGTTTCGTCTTCTGAGTAGGGCGATGTAACGGACTACGATTGCCACGAATGTGAAATTTTTTTAGCCTAACCTGTTGTAGGAATTTCTTCTTGTAGTTGTAACTTGTGGTATTTAAAACTGTTGATTATTTGTAAATTTTGTTGAGCAGCAAAAAGACAAAAAGATTAAGGGTGTCACTGTTGAAGAAAAAGTATTCCCTACGTCCTATTTAAACTTAAGTGAATTTAATCAAAAATTAGTTTTATTATTTATTGTATTATATGTAGCGATAAGTAAGAAGTGATATATAGAAATTTATATCGAATCGTAACATGATTTTGAGCTTGATTTGAATTAATTATACAATATTTAGTAAGAAAATATTTTTTTTTCTTAAATATACATATATATCAAGTAAAATTAAATTTTTTTTTCCAAGTATTGCAAAATGATGAGTATGAAATTTATTTTAAATCAATTAATGTTTATAAAATGATTTTCAATATAAAATGTTGAAAAAAGTTCAGTTATGTACGTTAAAAACTACCTTTTAACAATTTATTTTCTCGTTAGGTAATTATTTTGTGCAAACAAAGAGTTTATTATGTAGTATTGCCACGTCATGATGAACTCGAACTCTAGATAAAAACTTTAACTAGATCTTAATCTTATCTTTAGATAAGATTTTTGTGTCGGAGCAAATGTTTTTATTACAAAAATGCACATATGTGAAATCATACAAATTTATCGCGAGCAGCATAATTGTTTTAAATTGAAATTGTATAATTGAAGTATCCGTTTTCAAATTTTACGAGGTTGGTAAAATTTGAACTACTACTAGTAATTTATTTTCGTAAGGAGTAAAAATCAGGTGGTTGTAGCTCACATACTCCACCAGTGTCGATAAGGTAAATGCAATATACAAAAATCCTTATCTTTTTCAACTGTAAATTGAGTTGATTTGCAGAGACAACAATGGCGGCAGTGAGTTTGAGTTTCAATCTGGCGGGGGCGTTCAAGGGGCTCTCCATCGCCTCCAGCTCCTCCTCTTCCTTTTTCAGAGGCGATTTCGGTTCGATTCACGTCGCTCAGCACGCCGCCGTTCTGCTCCCGATGAAGCCGCCGCTGACGATTGAGTCGGCGCACAAGAAAGGAGCTGGAAGCACTAAGAACGGCCGCGACTCGCCGGGGCAGAGGCTTGGAGTCAAAATTTTCGGCGATCAAGCGGCCAAGGCTGGCTCCATTATCGTCCGCCAACGCGGCACCAAGGTCTCTCTATCTCTTTCTAATGCAGCCTTTTTTTTGAATTTAGGTTTTATTGTGAAGATTAGGTGCGTAATTCTGCATTGGAGCATTGTGATTTTGAATTTTGATTCTCTGAACTGTTTGGAGTTGGCATGGTATGAGATTAGGGTTTATTTACTTTATTATTGTTGGATGAATGAATTGAACAATTGGAGGATGCAAATGTCATGCATTTGTGAATGTCGAACCTTATTAGAGTTATTTGTGGATTGGAGGATGAAATATCAAACTAGCTAGGTTGTTTGAAGGGCTTGTTTATGAATATGAATAGAACAATTGGGATTTGGGGGATACGGATTAGTGCTATATGCCGTTGGACAGTGAAAGATATTGAACGTTGGAGCGTAGAATTGTCGAACCTTATTCGTGCTATTTGTTGATTTCTTGGATGAAATGTCAACCTGCTATATGCAATTGGAAACAGCAAATTTTATCTGTGATAATTGCAGTTAGAGGGTGAGAGATTGAATCATACTACTATTACTCCTATTGCAATTGGAAGTAGCAAATTTTACATGTGATATATGCAGTTGGAGGTGAGATATTGAACCTTATTACAACTGCTATATGCATTTGGAAATGCCAAACCTTATTGGTGTGCATTATCCTTTTTGTGAGGCCTTCTATTAGCTTGTTTGATGGATCAAGATTGTCACTGTTATAAAACTCTCTTGGTGCTGATTGCTTAAGATTTCATGAAAAAAACCCATCTTGATTTCTAGTGTTTCAAGAACTTAGCCTATGCTGACAAGAACCTCGTCACAACCTCACGGCTTACACTTGATTATCTTCATCTTCATTCTTTCAATTTTGTGCAGTTTCATCCTGGCAACAACGTTGGGCTCGGCCGGGATCACACTATTTTCGCCTTGATAGATGGACTAGTGAAGTTCGAGAAGTTTGGACCAGACAAGAAAAAGGTAAGCCTTTCATCTTCACAAACTTGCAACTTGTGTGAATGCTCAATTTCACTCAAAACTACTGCTGCAATAAACAGATTAGTGTCTACCCCCGTGAAGTGCAACCCGAGAACCCCAACAGTTACAGAGCACGAAAGAGGGAGTCGTTCAGATTACAACGCGAGCGAAGAAGGGCTAGGAGGGATATTAGAGAAGGCATTGTGGCTGAACCTCAACTGGTTCTTGCCTCTATTCCTGAAGCAGATGAAGATGCAGCATCTTGTTGAGTTTGGTCTAATTAGATATTGCCTTTTGCCTTTTGAGTTTGTGTGTATTTAATTTACATTTGGTATTATTTTGAGCAAATTTCATTGTATATCAAGAAAGAATGAAGGCTTGGTTAATTACAATTTTTATTAATCACACAACCGCAAGACTAATCTCATACAACAATCAATCATTGGTCATCCATATCTTCCAAAGAAAATGAGGAAAGCATTACCAAATACAATAAAAAACATCATACTGTCACTCAAATAATTTGATCCTGTAATCAAAGAATATATCACAAAGCTTCAACCAACCAAACTTTGCTGCTAGAGCTTTGATTGGTGAAGAAACGATACAAACAACCAAAACAAGATAACACTGCATTAAACTGCAGACACGGTAGTATTCATCACCTTACCTCCGAGAACTTCCGTAGAGGTTACGGTACACTGACTTCGTTCGATAGACAAGAATCAAGCTCAAGATGACGGCAACCACACAGAGCCCCGACAGGGTCAAGGAAGTCACGCAGAAGCAAATGGTACCTTTGCATTTTAGTGTTTCTTCAGCTCTCAAGAAGTTTGGGAACGAGAAGGATATACCACGAGGTATGTAATTTTTTCCGTGAGCTTGTTTCTCTGCTTCACTGTCGTATATGGAACTCGCGAGAACACCTGACATTATCAGAGAACCTGCAGGGTTGGCAAGGGTGAGGAAATTGTATAGAGCTGCGAATTTTTTCAGACCAAACAATTCGGAGGCTGTAGCAGGTATGATGGCCCAATGTGCTCCATAGCCAAGGCCAACGAGGAGAGTTCCAACGTACATCGAGCCAGGCCATCCCATAGCGAAGAGAAAATGTCCAATCGCCATAAAGACTTGAGCAACGGCTATGGCTATAGGCCTTGGGTATGCATAGTCACTTTTACAAGCAAAGGAAATCGAGTGAGAACGAATATGTGATAGTTATGATATACTGCTATCAAGGATTTAATGATGAGAATCGATGAGATTTGTTACCTGACGACTATCTCAGAGAAGTAGCCACCACCAACGCGGCCTAGGAAGTTAAAGATGCTGATCATGGAGACGAAAACTTGGGTGTTGTCATACCCGAGAGACTCACTCATTTGGCCCAAGTTATCAATCACAGTCAAACCAGAACCGGAACCTAGCATAAGAGAGAAAAAGATAAGCCAAAGATCAGCCTTAACCAATGCCTCCATCATAGTGAAATCCTCTCCACGGTGTGGCCTTCGTTTCTTGATTCTCACTGCTCCTTCGGCAGCGGCTTGGGCAAGTCTCGACTGAAGCTGAGCGATTCTCTTTTGCCTCTCCGAAGCAGGAAGGAGATCCACTTCTTTTGGCTTTTCATCTTCAATTTCACTGAATATGATATCTGGAGACTCATCTCCGGATCTGCTCGACTGTTGATTATCTGGGCTGAGAAGTGACTCTTCTTCGGGTGGTTTTGGGTCTCGGAAGTTCAAGGTGATAGGGATGACAATAGGGAACAACAGAAGGACAAACAGAATCAGAGTGAAGATTGTAACGACAGTCTCGCTCACGGAGACAAGATCTTGTACGAGCATGACCCCCATCAAATAAGCAGCCAAAATGATGCAGACACCGTAAATGGTTGTGAAACTGTACCCGTCAGACGATCTTACTTGCTTGTGACCTCCTACAGGCCTGATGATGAACATCAGCGCAATGGCCACTATTGTCGGACCAACTGCAATCATAAATATCAGAGAAGCTTGGTCGGGAGAATGCAACAATGCATATACCTGAGTCAAGATTGCTCCACTCAGCCCAGCAAAACCCTTGAGTATCCCCACAACTGGACCTCGGTTCTTTGGGAAGTTTTGCACACAAGACACGAGTGCAGCTGTATTGAAATAGGTCTCACCATTCGTTCCCACAAATATAAGAATGCACATCTGCATATATGAAAGGATATAACAGTCAAAACAGGAAGAGAACCGCGTCCCTACTGAGGAACCGGCTGCAACTATAAAATTGCAAGAACTTTTAACAACTAGAAAGATGCCATCTTCTGCTTCAAACTTTCATATCGCCAATTGTCAATTGATCAAGGCCACCAGAAAAATTGACTGGTCGGCTATGCCTTCAGACGATCAGTCAACCATTTACATTTCCACTTACACAGATTTTAGAACTTGTTTTATTGCAGATAAAACACACATTACCATTAGCATATGATCCTCAACATCTCCACAGAAACAGAAAGTTATAAACACTTTTCTTCAGTTATAGGTAGCAATAGCATCTTTAAGAGAAAAATTCATAGCATTTCATGTGGATATGAATTCATCCCATGTCTAACAGTCATCAATACATCTTACTATCACAAGTTCTCAATAAACACATCCAGAAAACAACCGATTCCAGATAAGGTAAGATCGATTTCATTAATCCTCAACGAACAAATTGTCCCAGGACAAGCACAAACATCAACCCAAAACTAGCTAGGAAAAGAAGAAGCAAGAACTTGAACTGAAAAACAAAGACCAAAATCATTCCACACTAGTCACAAAAACATCAACCTCAACAGCTGGCATAATTCAAGTTCAACGCCTTAAAATCCCCAAAAAAGGCCCAACAACCAAAATTTCATATTCAAACCAATTTAACACACACACACACACATACACAGAAAAACACAAGATCTCGTTCAAAATCAGTAAAAGGCCAAAAGTCAATGGATCAAAAAGTGAAGAACTTGACAAAAAAAAGGGGTAAAAGAAGCACTCACGGCCCACAACGGCAAGACAGGAGTTCTTCCAGTGACAACCAGCCACACCCAACCATATCCAATCAGATTCTGAATCGCCCCAACCAGCAAAACACCCCACAGCGGCAGAAAATCCGTTAAAATCCCAGGTAAAAACCCAACGCTGTCACCCAAATCCTTGGCCACCCCCAATCTCGCAACTTGCTTCTGATTATAGCTCAGATTGCTCTTGATCACCGGCGATATGCTCCCGAATACATAACCAACGCCGCCGCATGATTGCAGCCACATTGCAGCCACGAAAACCAGCCACCGATTGTTATAGAAGGACGTGAACTTCTCTCCGAAACGGCCCATCATTTCGCTTTCCCTCTTTACAATCAGCCCTCAGCTGAATCGGAAAAGCTTTGAGCTCTTGTAGATATTTTTCTCTCTCTCTCTCTGAGACAATTTCACAAACAGTTGGCGTGTGTTTGAGCTGATCTGCTATCTTCTTCTACAATAAAAAGGGGTTAAATAAATGCTTTCCACATCCACATTTTTCACGATTGACTGTGTGGAAGGCGTCGAACGACAATCGTTGTAGTTTAGTGGAACACTTCGATTGATACTGACACACGATTTTTAATTTTTTTATTCAATTTTTTTTGTGATTATCGTACAACCAAAAATAGAATGAAGATGACATTTAAATAATTAAAGAAAAATCATGAAATATCTTCATTTAAATAATCCTGAAATGTTATGAGATTCGACCAATCATGTTGTTGTAATCTGAATATTACATTACGTAATTTTATCTTTTATTAATTGTGTCATCAATATATAAAATGCTGTCATTAATTATGTTTGAAATAACATGATTAATTACTATAAGTATACTATTTTCTTTCTTTTTTTATCTCTTATTTTCTATATGAAATAACATTATTCTGAATATCAATAAAAAATTACAGATTATAAGTAGATGAGAAGATTAAGAAAATATAAAGCTCGTGTTTTAATATTTCAGTTTTAAAATTTCATATGATTAACTAAAATTCAATCAAACTTTAATAATTTCAATACTAGCCCATTTTAAATTGATGTGTGTTTTTCAAGTATTATATACATTTATTAGTAAGAGAATTAAATTGTTAAAAATGAAAGATATTAATGATTATAAATCAAAATGAAAAATAGTGATTTGGATGAACAAAGTGTGATTATTCATATAATACATCCATACGATCAAATTAAAAAGAGATATCATGAAAAAATAATTCTATTTTTTATTTTGAGTTATCCATAAAATTAGTCTTATGTTCGATAACTTTTTGACATTTTTCTTTTTCTTCTCTCTTATTTTATTGATGGTTCTCTTTTCTAACTTTATTAATTGCGGATTTAAACTCTGTCGTCCACAAATATTGCATGATTATTTTTGGAGCAAAGGAACAATATTATTTACTTATTATTTACACTAGATCAAAATTTCCATGGAAGTAGTGTATTTGTGTGTATATAAATAATGAATTTCCAACGTGTTGAATTTATCGAATATATCATGGCATATTCTCATACTGTCATACAATAATTATTAGTCACACTACATTTGTCAATTTTGTATTTTGAATAAAAACCAAACCACTTGACGCCTTGATGGATAATCCCTATCTTTTTCTCAACAACTTGATAGAAAGTTGAGATTTTCCGAATCAAGTGCTAATAAGTTGAAAATTTGTGCTTTTTATTTGGCTGTGACAAATAATCTAATCTACAACATATATTTTCTTAGGTTTTGAATAATTTGAGAGTTTTAATTGACTTATAATTCTAAAATTATGTCGGATTGCATTACAGAACATTAAGGAACGAAAAAGGAGGTCGACCGACCCACCTTTAGTCCAAGAATACAGCTGGAATATTGCAGAAATTGTCTTTAGATCCTGCGACAATCAAGCTTTTGCCCTGATTATCCTTTTTACGTGATTTAGATAGCTAAAAAAAACTTCCTTAACTTATATGGTGGCCGACAACGCTAGTGAGTCGGCAACGACCCTATTTCACTGATAAATTTTGACCCTACTACTTCCATTTCTTTGGATGTGTGTCAATGTACACATTCACAAATCATTATTAGATACTATCATTTCTAAATTGATGCCATATTTATATCAATAAGTCTATGCAACCAAATTTTGTACAATCAAAAATTGGTTTATTTGGGAGAAAAAGTAATGTATATATACATTTAATTAAAAAGTATAGACATACATATAGTATAGGGAACGTGCATAATATTACGGTATTTGTGTATAATTTTCAAATTTTTTTTGAACCATAAAATGTAATTAATGCATACTTTAATTCAAATTTAAAAAATAATAGAGAAATAATTCAAATATAAAAATAAAAAATTGAAAATGAGGCTAAAGACTAATAAATTATTTTTAATTTGTTAACTAACTATATTTATTATTTTAATATTTAATTAACACATCAAAATAGCTAATATAATATTGTTTTGGTGGTACAAAATTTAATAGTTTATCATTACTCTATTTATATTACTAACACAGTAACACCAGCCGACAATATTACTCCATGAATGTGTGATATATGATTATGTTGCAACCTTTCTAACCACTCATATTAATCACGTGTTGTACTTTTTCTATATACTTTATTTTCATTCTAAATTTTAATATAATAATATTATAAAATTTTCATTAACATTTTCATTTTACTTTACCGTTTATAATCAATTTATAAAAACTGTTAGATATACACTTCCAAATTCTATAGAATTAACTTGAAAAACTTGTGAGCCATATTAATGACACCAGCTTCTCAAGCAGAGATAGGCTCCAAATACTAATCCATAATATTATAATCTTAATTTCCATTCTTCTATTAAAATCGATGTCCCTTAATTACAATAAACGCTTCAACTTTAATTTGTAAAATATCTGACGAAAAACCATGACAGTGCAACATTGATGTATCTTAAATTTTTAAAAAGTCATAGTATAAGTGAGAATATGTCAAATATTCGTAAATTTACAAGCAAATTACCTCCATATAAATAAAAATAATTTGTGGAAAAAAAATTTAAAAAACAAAATTATATTTAAAATAAAAATAGACAAAATGGCAAAAGTTCTTATATTTTCTCACTGCTCCAACATATAACATCATCAGTTCATCACCTTGTATGCTCTATATCCATAACAAACAGCTTTGGGCCTTTCATATACTACTATCCTTTCAATGCATCACTCTTGGAGGCATTTGTATTACTCCATGTATTATTTGTTCTTATCAATTTCACATTCAAATATCATATCATAGATGATACTTCTATATGTATATTGTACATAAAATTTAAAATATCTGTAACCGTTGCTTAGGAGTATTTTATTTATTTATTTCACGTTTATAAATTATATTACTTCTCTATGTGTATTATACATGAAAAATTAACATTTATATAATTGTCACTCCTTATTAATAAGAGGTAAGCTACATATGAATAGTTGAGGCACACATTAAAACTGCATTATACTAGTATGAGGATGTCTTCATAGGTATCTACATCGATAAAATATTATATTATTACTACAGTTAGGTATCATTTTTAAATAATAGTACGATATTATAGAAAAAGGGATACAAAGTCCAAAATAATTAAAATTGTGAAAAATTATACTAGTAGTAATTAATATGGGTTAGGTATCATTTTTCAAATAATAGCACGATATTATGGATGAAAGGGGTCCAAAGTAATTAAAATTTAGAACTGTATGCTGGAAAATAAATATAAAAACCTTAGGAAAGACGGATAACACCATATTCAAATTTATAATTTCACTAAGCTTTATAAAAGAGAAAAAGATTTATTAAAATTTCGTGATGCAAATATATATATTATATATACCATCTGATATATTTCACCATCACTACACCCAACATTTGGTAAATCTTTATTAAAAAAAAAATGATTATGGTCTAACAAAATCTTATAATTAAACGAATGAGCATGTTGAATTGTGGTCTGAAAAAGACCACACTAGTAATTATTATTTTCATAAAAAGACGATGAATATTATTTTTGGATAAGCACATCAATTGTTTAGGGCCATCTGCCGAACTAATTTACATTTCAAGGAAAGAAGTCCAATTAAGAAACGTGCAAATCACTCGCTAGTGAGGTCGTAAATCATGATTCATGACTTCGCATATGTCTACTAGGAGTAATATTTTTAGATTAATTTCATACGCATTATTTGTTGCAAATGGTCACAATCCAAACGAAATTGTGACAACCCATTTTTTCTATAAATAAAAATATAATTAAATTGGCGAGCATAATCCAAAAAAAAAATTTTGAAGATAAAATTGTCATATTTTGTAATTTGTCTTCACCCAATAGGGAATTTAAAAAGTAAATATAAAATTTAGGCAATTGAGCAAAGCGATAGCCGATAGCTAAGATCTCTGCATCGTTGTAGTAGTATCTACTAATAAACTTTCCATTTTGTCATTTTCATCCGTCTACTGATAAATTTTCCCTTTTGTTTAACTAATTTTAGTAATTGACCACACATTTTACTAACTTTATCTTACTCACATTTTATTATTAAACTAATATAGTATAAAAAATATGATTTATTTTTCACTAATACAGTATTTTCAATCAACTTTCTATTATATTTTTAACATTTATGTCGGGTTAAAACTCCTCTTGTATTGGTGGACGGAGAGAATATGTTTTGTTGGACGGCTATAGGTACTTATCATTTTATCATATATATGAGTATAAGAGCATCCGCAATGGTGCTTAGGCCAGCCATAGGCCAGCCATTCTCTCCTCTGCCACGTCAGCAACACTAAAAAAACCACCTGCCTTACGTTAGATTTAGGCCAGCCATAGGCTACCCGCAATAAAAATAATTCAAAATATACTACATTCTACGGAATTAAAATTGCGATTAAAATACGGAATTAAATTTACGACACATATACGGGGAAAAATAATCCATTCCATTAAAAAAA
>NC_062968.1:25406408-25464185 GCF_023119035.1 Salvia hispanica | reverse complement strand
TAGAGTCCATTTGTCACGCTATTCTAACTTGAACTATGCAAGAAATGCTTTTCTTATTTGGTTATGCTGTCGCCTATCAGCATGGAATCTTCTTGGTATTAACTATGGACGATTAATTTATTTAATTGGTCTTGCCAAACCAAATATTGAGCCAAACTTACACAATTGAGTTAGACGAATGTGATCGATTTTTATCGAAAAATCAATATTCCGATAAACTGATGGAACAGAATCGAGTTTATTGAATGGTGTCGGTCGATTTTCAATTCTGCAATCATAATTAGTCATTAATCAACATTGAACAAAATTTAGCGGAAAATATGGAAGTTGAGTAGTAATAGTATTAAATTTTGACTCAAATATGATAAATTTGATTTCCCAATTCAGTAAATAATAATACAGTAATACTCCATCCTCTCTTAAATATAATCTAATTTTTCCAACTTGATCCGTCAATTAAACCTAGTCCACTTTTATATTTATAAAAAATTTCACAACACATTAACGCTATACATAATCTTATTTACAATATTTTTAATATTTTCCGAATTTTATTCTCTCGTAAATAAATACGTCTAATGACGTTCAAACATTATTTTAAATATTTTCCCTTTTTCTTCTCTCGTACAATTGGCTATTAAAAGTTAAAACTCGACCATTAACATCCATAAAGATTATTTTTAAGTTAATAACATTTAATTGCTATAATAGATAATACTCCGTAATACACAATAAATAACCATAAAGTGTGATGTGAATCTCAAATAGCTTTCATTTGACAACAATCTCTGATAGCTTCATTTGATAACCAATCTTCAACTTTTCATATTCTCAGCTCTATATATTTCCAGCCGTTTTCCTTATCTCAGACAACTACTATAATTTTTGTTGCATTTCAAGAGAGAAGCCCGAAAATCATTGAAAGATGTCGGATTGGGGCCCGGTATTCGTGGCGGTGGTGCTGTTCGTGCTGCTTTCACCGGGCCTGCTGATTCAGATACCGGGCGGTAACCGTTACGTGGAGTTTGGTAATTTTAAGACAAGTGGAGTTTCGATTCTTGTTCATGCCCTAATTTACTTTGCTCTTATGTGTATTTTCTTGTTAGCTATTGGAATTCATGTGTATATGGGCTGATTCAGATACCAGCTTCTCTTCATATTTCTTGATTATTTTTTTCATGCTTTGTTTTGGATTTGAAGTTGTATTGATTTATAGAAATATTTGTGCATTTTCTTGATTTGTGATTGGAGGATAATTGTATACATATCGAGGTCTGAATTCATATTGTTCCATTGTGGTGATGTTTGTATCAATTTAGTTAATATATCAATCGAAATATAAACACTGTCTTCTCCTTTTTAAATGTAGGATTGCAATAATACCTATTTATTTTTAAATTGTCCACTCTAAAATGAGTTCTTTTTAAGAATTTGTGAAATATTTTGAAAATTTTATAACGAGAATATAAAATAAAAATATCATGCATCATATATCGAAGGTTGTGGCGAGGCCAAGTATTTTACGTTGACAGATTAAGATTATACTTAAAAAAAAAAATCAATTAACAAAATTTAAGCAATCGTAAAAAATACCAATTTTATTATAATAGTTTTTTACTGGAGAAATAATAAAATATAGAAATAATTACCAATATGATTAAAGCTGCTCATGTAACAAATTTCTGGTTATCAAATAATTGTATGTCTACTGTACCATTCTCTCAATCGCGTTACATTTGTGTGGATTGATTATAGATAATTAGATACTAGTAAAAATTAGTATATTGTATGTCATATGAATATTGAAGACATGAATACATGATATGCCATAAATATAATATCATGATATTCAATATACAAAATGTGCAATGTTGATGGGAAAATATGAGAGAGAATATTTAAATGCACTTTTGAATAATCTTTGAAAGGTAGAGTAAAAGTTAACATATAAAGAGGGAAAACAATACTAGTCATACAATAATGTCCAATCATTTCCAAATACAAGAGATTAGCCAAGAAACAAAATCAAAATATTCCAGCAACAATTTCTCATCCTCCCTTCTAATTAAAAAAAGGTGCACCAAAACAAGTTTAAACAAACATAGATAAAAAATCAAAGATTATTCTTATTCTAAGACATCATTAAAACAAGAAACCAGGAATGCTCTAACCAATATTCTTTTCTGCGTCCGCCCTGACGGGAAGAATGTCCCTAGGCGTAGATATGGATGTCGAGCATAACGAGGAACAAAACAAGAAGCAAGCCATAAATCACAGCATGCAAAACAATGGCTAGAACACTTGTTTTCATGTTAAGGAATTCAACTGGCTTGTTCTTACCAGGAAGCTGCAAAACTAGCCCTGGACACAGAAATGCAAATAGTGCAGTGGCTATCATCACTGCTGCAAAATCAATCATTTTTACTATTTTTGAAAAAAAAAAGTTTTTGTGTTTGTGTGTGTTTTTCTTTTTTTTGATAAATTATGTGTTGTTGCAAAGATATAAAGAGCTGCTGCAAGAAGAAGAATATCTAAAAGGGTGTGTGGGATAAATTGGAGAGGTGAGAATCCCATAAAAGAGAAGTGGAATATTTAAAAAACAAATGCTACTTCAACTTTTTATCTTTGAAAGTTTTGTTTATCTACTCTTTCCACATTTTTTTCTTTTAGATATCTTTGGATTATTTTGGATTTTAGGACAATTTAATTTGGATTAGATTTTTTTTCATAAAACTTCTAATTTGCAGAGTGGTTCGGATTAGATAAAAATCTGAATAGAAATTTGAATGCTCATCCCTTGTCCGGTTTTATAGTAGTAGCAAATATTGAGGTCTACAGTGTTGGGACTGCAACATTAGTTTGATATTGTCCGTTTTGGGTCAAGCCCGCACGGATTTTCTTTGGGATTTGTTTTTGGATTGGGATTTGTTTTTGGATCACTCTCAAAAGGTCTCAAACTAATTGAGATTGGACATGAATTATATACACCTTTCAACTTCCCTCACTCATCCGATGTGGGGTGGGTTTATAACCCAACAGTCTACTCCATTTTGTGTGTGGAGATTTTGTGCAGTTATTATGACTATAGCTGGCCAAGGATTTGGGTTTTCGTAAGGTTGAGGTTGAGATAGATAGCTTTGTCGAGATATCTACGATTATGAGATGGTATGATGTCTCTATTGATTATCGATTCATCGTGCAAAAGGTGTGAGACTTGATGAGATTTTAATTTGATTTAGTGGTGATTCATCATGTGTGCAGACTGCAGAGAGTGTAATTTTTTTTGTGGATCTTCTATCGTGTTTTGTTTCGTTTTCATATTTGTTGCACTATGATATGTCAAGTGTTTTTTATATTCGATAATTTGATCTGAAATTGAGTTAGGCTGCTGTTTATTACTACTCAATAAAGGAATTGGGCCGCATTAAATATGTATAGCCCAATAACTCACAATGGCCCATCCCAAGCAAACAAGCCTGCCGGCTCGGCTTGACAAAGATATTATTATTCATTTACTATGATTATAAATATAGGTGACAAATCCAATGTTCACTTAGGCATTGTTTACAAAGTATTCCAAATAATACTGTACACTTGATTCTACAAATAAAGCTTCAAACATAAAACTCTCCAAGTACATCAAAGCAAGGCAAACATAGTACTAAGGGAGAAGAGATAAAATGTCGGCAGATTTGGCACCGATCCTTATACCGGTGATATTGTTCGTGCTACTGTCACCTGGGTTATTGTTCCAACTCCCTGGAGGCAGGAGGGGGATAGAGTTCGTCAACATGCGGACGAGCGGCCTCTCCATCTTAGTGCATACCATCATCTTTACCGCTATACTTTGCATCTTCTTTCTCGCCATTGGAGTGCACATATATGTTGGGTAGATGCTCAATTTATTTGTTTCACTTGCCCTACCTACATTACTTATTTATACTTTCTCTTTTTTGCTATTTGGTTGGTTTTGGATTTTTACCTTTTCATGTATCCACAAGGGCATGAATTGGAGTTTTATCTTATAATTTTAGTATTTTTTTTAATCAATTTTGCAATGAATGATTTCATTTCATTTTACCTTGGGAGTTGGGTCAATATATTTGTGACATAACGCGTATGTACTAAGGGGTGCCAAAATGGATACCCAGGTGGGAAAGCCGACAGGTATCAAGTACTACGTACCCGATACAGCGATACCAATTTTACGGGATCGAGTACAGAGTCAAGTTATAGAATTTAGGATACGTGAATTACAGATATACTCCCTCCGTCCCACAAGAATATGCACTCTTTCATTTTTAGTCCGTCTCACAAAAATATGCATTTTCTAATTTTGGGGACGGAGGGAGTAGTTCTCAATTAATACACAATTTACATTTTAGGGTGTTTCAAAATTTGATTTAGGGCTCAGTTTTATTATGTGACATATGACGTGAAATATTTGAAAACGAGAGTCAATAATGCAAATTTGTTTTATTTTGTTTACAATGGAAGTTGGTGACAAAATAAATCGTCTCCAAATATGGAGGATTTAGATATAGACAAACATACAAAGATATCCTTAATGTTCCAACACATGGTGCTCTCGAATCTTCTCCAACCCTTACATAGGCCGGCCGCACCATATCTTATCTTGAATAATTCCACACTGCAATATAACACAATAATAGTTTAATATTTATTTTTTTATAATAACCGTTTAAATCGAAAAACTTGATGAAATTATGACAAATCCTATGAATTTTTAAAATAAAAAATACTATTAAATGTGAAATTTAAATTTTTCTCAGTTGTGACTTCCGTAATAAAATACTAACAATCTATTTTCATTAATAATTCAAATGCCCCTAACCCTTAGGCACGAGTTGGTATCACGATTTTCCCTTCTAGCTCATGGAGATAAATTTGTGATAATTTGAAGGAAAGTCATTGAATGATCAACAATAAAAAGGAACACAAACATTTGGAGTTAAAGTTGATGGCTTGGATTTCTGTAGGTAATTGTGTCCTTGTTTGAAAACCTGGGTTCATAAAAATAAAAATAGAAGAAAAAAAGTGATACTGTAAATGGACAAAATAAGATGAAAGTTTGTGTTATTACTAACCTGAGACAAAATTATAGGAATGAGGTGCAGGCCAGAAGATGGCGCGGCTGATTCTGGACAAATTGGAGAGAATTTCGACAAAATAAAAGAAAAACATGAGCGTTATGACGAGCGGCATGAGCGTGATGCCGACCACGAAAGCCACGAAGCTGAAGAGCATCAGAGCGACGGAGATCCCGATGAAGAGCAGCCCGAAAGCAGCCGGGGAGATCTTCGGCTGAGAGAGGCGAGGGATCAACGAGAGGCGAAGCGGCGGCGGTGATCGGAGGATGTCGGTCAACATCGAGCACAGCTCCTGTAGAGCTCTTGTTTGCTCATCGGTTTCACTCATTTCTCTTTTGCTTCTGCTTCTGCTTCTGCTTTCCCTCTCTCTTCAATTGAAGAAGGAAGAGGGGAAACTGGGAAAGGATAAGATGATGCATGGGAGTCCATGCCGCTTTATCATTTTTTTATTAATATGTTTTAATTTATAAAATACTAGTAATAAATATTGTTGTATAATTGATTCATTCTACATCAAAATTTGATCATTTTTTTTCCGATATTTATTAAATACTCACACTAAACATAAAATTAGTCCCAAGAGAAAATGTGATCGGAAAAACAAGACATACTAAACACTTTTCGAGCACAAAGAATGTATTGTATTATCTTGGTTAGATTTTTTTTTCTTAGTTCTTCTCAAGTGCAACATCTAAAACTTCGAAAAAAGGAAGAAACAAGACCGGTGATATAATTCCAAGAATCATGTCATCGGAAATTCAAATTAAAAACTTCATGATCTTTTATTTTAATTTTGAAAAGGACGTACACGCTTTTCAAAAATTCAGAATTTGGTAAAACTTTGTCATTTTATTCTTTCGTTAGTTGATTTTATATATTTATGTGTTTGTTGACTTGTTCCATGATTTTATTATTTTATATGCTCGGTCGTTTTTTAATATTGGCAAACAAAATTTAAAGAAAAAGGAAATGGCGATCAAAGAAGGGATAAATAAAAGGCTGAATTAGCCCAATAGCCCGTTAGGATAGCGGGCCAGGCCCGAAATGATTCCAGTATTGAATTCCGCTTCTCCCCCAATTTTCTTTTCTTCCAAGAATTCTTCATTTGTTCAAAACCCTAGAAATCTAATTAATTGATTTGTGATATCACGAAACGATCAGTCTTGATCTCTATTCAGTGGAATTAATCGTATTGGAAAGAAAAATGGCGCTGACTAATTTCATACTTACTGTGGCCGGAGTGAGCGCCGTCGTGCTGCTGCTGCGGAGCGATGTGAAGCAGTCCGCCACCATCTTCCGCCGAAACGTCCGCCAAATCCGCAGCTGGCTCGAGGAGGAATCCGCCTCCGCCGCTAAGTATGCACCGATAATTGCTTTATTCTCTACGAATTTTATTCATGCCGTTTTTGTTAGAATTCGTTTGCTACTGTGATCTCTTTACTGCGTAATCTGGGGAGTGTGACTGAAAATTTCCTGTCTTTTTTTTAATCGGCTACTAAATTGAATGAAGGGAAATAAATTTGAATATATCTGAATTCTGATCATTCTAAATGTTTTGTTTTTGGTATTGATTCAATGTGATGCTGATTGAATTTTCTGACCAATTTTTTGGGAATCCGATGCTGACTTCATTGATTATCACAAATTTGCATACTTTATTGTTCATATTAAGCAGCTATGATGAACTGCTGCATGATATTCTGGAATAGAAGGTGTTAGAATTGGATGAGGGATATAAAATTCCAATTTTGGATAGATCTTTCGATCAATTCAGTAGCGGTTAATAACATGGATCTGAGTGTGAGCTGTTTTTTTTCTTTTTCTTGTAAGCCTAAACAGAAGCAAAATTTTGTTTTGATGTTATTGCAGGGAAATAGAGAAGAAGGCAAAACCCAAGGAAATTTCAGAGAAAGATATCCCCAAGAAAGACTAAGCGTTAGGTTCAATTTACGTCTAGCACAGGTGATTCTTTTAAATGTTTCTATGGAGTTTCATGTGAAATCTAAATAAATCCTTATTGCACGTCTCTGAAATGAATATGTGCTCTTTAAGAAATCTTTAATGTGGTTCTTGCATCCTGTTGCTAAACTATTTGTAGCTCCCGTCTTTGTCATGATCGTTAGCATCACAACCAACTAAGCTTTAATGTGTAGATTGTAGAATCTACAGCAGAGGAAGTGGATCTGGTGATTAGTGCCTCTTTTTTCCAAGCTGGTTGAGTTTTGGTGTTTTACTGCGACTTTGAACTGAGTTGATCAATATGAGTGATTTTACCTTGGCCTCGTACCTATCTATGTTCTCATGTTTCAGGATTTCCTCAGCTCTTTATGCTCGTCACTTGCTCTTAGTTGTTGATCCCATAGTTGGATTTTCTTGTTACATAAACGTCATGTTCAAAATCATGTTTTTAATTAGTAAGAGTGGCATGTTCAAAATGAGTCGAGTAGATATGAGCTTCGTCACTGGTCTTGTTGTGTCGGACGATAGAGGTTCAGTTTTTTGTAATGTAATACTACTACTCCATATTAGATCTGGTGGTGACAGTTAACAGCTGGTGATAAGCTAATATATGAAACTATGATTACAAGATTTTACTTTTAGTTACACATATTGTTGCAGTTAATATATTGTTACAGGTTTAATATACTTGAGACATTTCTTTTGACCCAACTGTGTTGAAAGCACTCTGCATATGTAACATGGAATACTTTAAATGTGTTTACAAATTCATTGCATTATCTAGAAAAGTACTACAAAACATGACTATTTCAGTCATATCAAACATGACTATTTCCCCCTCAAAAAAAATCATGTTCGAATAAATTAATGAATCAAGAGATTATTATTTCTGGTTGAAATTTATATTTGACACACTACACATAAATAATCTACGTACAATCTTCGACATGATATATATGTTGCTATCATGCTATGTGTACCTGAAATTGGATACTATAATTTGAGTTACGCAACATTATTTTCAAACACTAGGGTAAATCTGCATCTGACTGAGAATTTGTTCGAAATTGTCGCTTGGTTTTTCCACCGGATGTGTGTGCTTCCCTTCATATGTTGTGACGACGATGCTCTCGTCTCTCGATAGCCTTTGGACTTGCTTCTTCACGTTGCACCCCTCACGAGTGCACCGGTAGTAACTTCTGCCATCAATAACAAATTCGTCACTTCAATAATGCCTCACTTCATCGGAAGGAGAAGAATTCAGTATGAATAATAAATATCGGTGTAAATGAGAATTATTTCTAGTATTTTTATACTCTCACATTTCTTTTTGGAATAATGAAGCATTTGGGTTCGATCTCAATAGGAACACTCATCCACAAAAATGAAATTAAATGAACCATCTCTAGAACTCCATAAAAAATAAATTCAATGAATTTTTTTGTCGGATTCGAACCCTAGTGTTGCACTTATCCAGTAAGAATATGCATCGACATACTGCAATTCTTCGTGATTGAAACTAGAAATGTTTCTTTTCAAAATAAACATGATTTTATATGAATATCCTCATAGAGAACACTACATTGAGCTTATATAGTTATTGCATTCGTCAATGATTTCACTGCACTAAAAGAATATGAAATTTATTGCCTCTAGATATAGTTATTGCATTTCGATTGCCTCTAGCTTATACAGTTATTGCATTTCGATCGCAAAGAACAACAATGAACAACATCGCATGGGATCGAACTTCCTATTAAGTTATACCCATTTGTTCATTGCAATTAATTTGACGACAAATGCAGTGACTTTCCACATCAACGTAGTGTTCTCACATAATTCTTAAATAAACATAATCTTCACGATAACCAAACTTATATATTATATAATACTCCATCCCCGCAAAAAATAGTCTTATTTTGCCATTTTGGTTGTCCACAAAAAATAGTCTCATTTTTAAAAATAGAAAATTTATCTCTCGTATTTTACCCATTTTTTCTCCTTCTTTCTTATCAATTTCTTATTAAAACTAGTACCATCCACAAATAAAACTATTTTTTTTGGACTGAGAGAGTATAATATATACTACTAGGAGTATTTGTTACCATCTCTACCCTATATATTACAATTGGGACCATTTCATGTACTAGTATATAAAACTAATGAATACCGCCGCGCCGCCGCAGACAGCGGGTGGCGGCGGGGGTTGGTAGACAATGGAATGTTTCCACTAGTTTCCCTAATTAAGGAAATCTTTCGTGGTAAGAATAAGACCAGTCAAAACTATTCCCTCCTAATTAGCAACATGCAAATACAATTCAAATCCTCCAATCAAGCAGCATCTACACTTCTCGAATCACTCATTTTCTTTTAGAAACTTTTTTCTATGACAAATTAAACTAAGAGGGTGTTTGACTAATCTCAGTTTTAGATTATGTCTAGCTCTAGCATCTTATAACATATTTCTAGAACTTGTAACATTTCAAAATCAAACGTATAAATTATCTAAATCACTTCATATTGCGGTCACAAATAATGTTACATAAATCTTTTTAAGGAAATGACGATCACGCTTTTAATATGAAACTCATAATTGCCGGAAAAAATATGAACTTTGGTCAAATTCTAATATGTCCCGCAACTTTAATATTCAGTCGGAAAAACCATGAAGTTTGGATTTATTCTAAACAATCCCACCACATAAAAATTTGGTCGTCTAATAGTTGATGTTTTTCAACTGAAAGAACTGTTTTGTTTATGAATAGACGACATCATTTAATTCAGCGGTGATGAATAAACAACACCGTTTAACTCACCGATGATGACGTCTACACATGATTTCTCAACTTCCATATCGCACACAATTTTACCAAAATTTTCGCTTTGGGGATAATCAAGAATAAATTTAAACTTCATGATTTTTCTACCTGGTTTTTAAAGTTGCAAGACACCACCGGAAGTTGAGCAAACTTCATGATTTTTCCAACAATTTGCCCATATATATATATATATCATATATGTGTGTGTGTTTTTATATATACCTAGGAACTTTGTGTAAGGCAAGGCATGCAATATAACATTTCTCTTATACCAATATATATATATATATATATATATATATGTGTGTGTGTGTGTGTGTGTGTGTGTGTGTGTATACCTAGGAAATTTATTGTTCTTGACTGCTTTCTGGCCATATTTCCGCCATCGATAACCATCATCAAGAATATCAACCGAGCTTCTCGTCTGAAACGAAAATCTAGGCATTTTCACTTTCTTCTCACTCTTCTTCTTCTTCTTCTTCTTCTTCTTCATCATCATCATCATCCTATCACAGTTTTCCTCAGACAAGAATGCCCTAGGTTTTTCAGCCACGTGGAATCTCTCTCTCTTGATTCCCATATCAAAACCCTCCAAGAGAGAGGAAGAAGAAGAAGTGGGAAAGTGATTAGAAGAGTGATCCTCCATTTTGCAGAGATTAATTAGAGAAGTGATGTGTGTTTGTTTTGGAGAAAAATGAGAGATAAATATGGAAGAAAGTGTGGTCCAAATATGGAAAAATAGGGCGGCTTGAAAGCCGACAAATAATTATGTTAGTATTGGAATATTTTCGTTGTGTATGAAGGAAGGGCTGACGTCAGCTGGTGTATATGGTCCAAGGCCTATTATTCTTTGTTGAGTTCTTTATTTTGTTTGGAATTTGACCATTTGTTACTTATACGAAACATTTTGTAGTAATATTAAATGGTGATTAGCTAGGTCTGCATGGGCGGGTCGATTGATTCCATCGTTGGTTCGTGAGTTATCTTTGGGAAATTTCATAAATTGGCCTCCGCTTCCTTGCAAGGTTTGTCTCTGGCCCAAGTCTTCTCTTATTATTGTGCGATTTCCACAACCCAAATTAACTACGACAAACGCCTATTCCAACGAAGCAATGACAACTGACGACCTTCTTTGGTCAACTAGTTTTGACCCTTGAATTTTGTTTTCTGGATCTGATACTAGAGAATGAGTGTGATCTACAAAGTTAATAATACTAGCAACATTTATTTGAATTTCTACAAATACAATTTTGGTAGATTACATGGTTTACCATGACACTTTAATAGTACTTCATATGCTTGTGACATAATGTCTCGATTTGATTACAATATAGTTATCCTGACACTTTAATACTTTATATGTTTGTGACATAATGTCTCGATTTGGCTTAGTGTGAGTTTTAAAAGATGTGACGAAAAGTGTGCAGAAAATATTAGTAAAAAGTTAGTACTGGAGTATTAGTTTTTAATGAGCAGTGATCAAGGTCTAACTAATTTTAAGTGTATAAATTGAGAATAAATCTCAGCCACATGTTATCTTAATCCAATGACTAAAATAAGTAAATAACATTAGTTAATCAAAATTGCATAGGGGTATTTTAGGAAATCAACTTTGTTCTCATATTTTCACATACACACACCATTCACGCTTACACACACTCTCTCCTTCGCTCACGACGGAGGTGGCGGAGCACACTTGCACCTCCTCTCCGGCGACACCCTCCTCCGGCCTGCCTGCCTCTCACGGCTGCCTCCCTATCTGTGGCCCCCTCCTCCGGTCTGCCTCTCGGGGAGTACGGCTCACCTCCTCTCGCGGGCACCGACAATATATCTACACCTGTGCCGTCGTCGCCTCCTGCTCCCCGACTAATTTGTTGTAATCTCCATTGCACATCAATCTCCATCGCCAATTGAAGAATCTTCATCGCAAGAACTGATTTACTCCATCGTCAATTATCGATTTCAGAATCTGCAAATTCGCTATACTCACGCAGATTCTATAGATTTTTATCGCTAATGCTGATATTTTCCCTATCTCCATCACTCACGTTGATTTGTTGTGATCTCCTAGCCAATTATACAATCTACATAGCTTCGCTCACGTTCAACAATCTCCATCATCAATTGCAGATTCTTCATCGCAAGAACTGATTTCTCTATCGTCAACTGTCAATTTCACGATCTGCAAATTTGCTATTTCACACAGGCCACATGTTTTCAATTGATCAAATGGACTCGGTATCAATTCTATAAGAAGCCTAATTCGAATCTGATTCATCTTCGTATGAAGTGAATATTTCTTATAATGAAGTAAATCTGACTTACAGTGAAGTATAATGGTTCCTAGGTGTATGGTATATATCAGTAACTAGACATTATGAAGTGAAGTATAACAATTAGCTTGTACACTGAGACATTATGAAGTAAATATTTCTTATAGTGAAGTACAATGGTGCATAAGTATATGGCTTAAACTGAGACCATTTGAAGTGAATATTTGTTATAGTGAAATAAACATTTCTTATGGTGAAGTGAATATTTCTTATAGTGAAGTGAATATTGTGATGTATATTATGCATATAGTGAACTAGTATATGCTCACAGTGAAGTATATTGTGCATATAGTGAACTAGTATATGCTTACAGTGAAGTAATTAAGCATATAGTGAACTAGTATATGCATACAGTGGAGTAAATTGTGCCTATAGTGAACTAGTATATGCTTTCAGTGATGTATATTGAGCATATAGTGATGTATATTGTGAATATAATGAGTTCCATTTGTTGAGGTCCTTGGATATCTGAGGTGAGTTCCACGTTAGGTTTGTCCACCTTCTCTTTGCTATGATGGTGCAGCTCTGGCTTGTCGTCTTCATCATCATCGATAGTTATGATTAATTTTGGTGTCAAGGTGAAAGAGTGGCCTGGAGTCTTCATTGTACGGCTTCCAAAAGATTTGTTGGGGTAATGAGGCGAAGTGAGGACTGCTCATGTTGAAGAAAATGCAGGAGAAAATGGATAGTCCTAAGTGGTGGTTTTAGTTCACTTCTTACATGTATTTAGTTCACTTTCCAATGGTTTTAGTTCACTGTTAATGAGTTTTGTTTCGTTGAATTTTTTTTTTTTTTTTTTCGTTCAGCATACTTATTTTGGGTACACTATAGGTGCGAATTATTTAACTGCTTTATTCAAATGAACTACATATTTTATGTGATGAGGTAATGCAACTAATTTGTTTTCCTATTAACTATAATCTAGTTGTTGTGAAGCATGAATTCATATAATGAAGTAATAAGTTATGATAATGAAGTAATATAAATGATCTGTTTATACAGTAGGTTTTATTATTAAAAATGAAGTAATAAAACATTATAATGAAGTAAATGACTCTAACAATGAAGTAATAATATATTATAATGAAGTAACATCTTTAACTGGTGTGTTGTTTGCACATTAAAATGAACTACATATTATTTTTAATGAAGCAGTAAATTGATAAGATGAAGTAATAAATTATGATAATGCAGTAATATAAATGATCTGTTTATACAGTAAGGTTTATTGCCAAAATGAAGTAATAAAAATGATAATGAAGTAATAGTCTATAAATATGAACTATATGTTTACTGTTTTGTATGTGTTTAGGATTTTAGAATTAAAATTAACTGCTGCATTATTTGCATATTCAAATGAACAACATATTTTATGTAATGAGGTAATGCAACTGATATGTTTTCCTATTAACTATAATCTAGTTGTTGTGAAGTATTGAATTCGTATGATGAAGTAATAAGTTATGATAATGAAGTAATATAAACGATTTGTTTATACAATATGTTTTATTACTAAAATGAAGTAATAAAACATTATAATGAAGTAAATGACTCTAAAAATGAAGTAATAACACATTATAATGAAGTAACATCTTTAATTGATGTGTTGTTTGCACATTAAAATAAACTACATATTCTTTTTGATGAAGTAGTAAATTGATATAATGAAGTTAGTTATGTCTTTAATGAAGCAATAACGGCAAGGTGCATTTGTCCAAGGTGGTGACTCGGCAGCAGAAACAAACACGGTGAGCAGAGGCAGCGCGAAGGAGATGAAGATGATGTAGCTTTGAACGGACATAGGCAGCGGTGGAGTTAGAAAACTCCGAGCGCAAACTGACGGTGGCCGCGGCGGCAAATCTGCAACAATGGCACACCGACAGCGGCTCTGGTGAGGTGACGATGCTGAAGGGGTGCGATAGCCGTGAGAGCCTGGCGGTCGTGAGGCGGTGAAGTTAAACGTATATAAACAACTAAGAAACACGATTGAGAAAAATAGCTAGAAAAACGTATATAATATTCACTTCAGCGTTTGGAGATGGAAGAAACGATAGCTGGAGGCGGAGGAAACGACGAATGGAGGTTAAGGAAATGACGTTTGGTTAAATTCTAGAGAGTAAAGAAGAATAGAAGAAGAAGCTCAGACGAATTTTGAAAATGAATATAATAGGGTAAGTGATTTTAACCTTAACTCATTTGTTGAACGTCTATTATACCCCTACATTGTTGCGGTGAACTAATTCTCTCTTGTAGTGAAGTAAAATTTGGATTAATTTTGAAATCCTATGCTGAATCTTAGCCCTTGATTTTTTAATTTTGTGGTTGAGATTTGTTCTCTAGTTATACATTTAAGGGATAGTTGCCCTATATCACTACTCTATATATATATATAGAGAGAGAGAGAGAGAGTTGTGATCAATGTCGAACCCTTCTTAAAGACCGAACTAGAGACCAAATTTGGGCCACTCATTTTTCTTTATCTTATGATTATGATTAATTTAGAATTAATTTAATATTTTATTAAATAAAAATGCTTTTATATTTTTTTTAATTTTTTTTTTTAGAATTTTTTATTTTATTTTATTCGACAAAAACTTGCTGGAGTAAATAATGAACTATATTCACTACATAATGAACTAAATGAATATATGTTATGAAGTAATTTTTCGCATTCATTATATACTGAATTTACTTCAACTGAAAGATAATTATGTCATAACACATTATGAAGTAATAAAATAATAAAATAAAGTAATAAACTAATGAAATGAAGTAGTAAACTAATGAAATGAAGTAATAACATAACTGAATGAAGTAATAAACTAACGAAATAAAGTAATAACATGACTGAATGAAGTAATAAACTAACGGAATGAAGTACTAAACTAGTAGAATGAAGTAATAACATGATTGAATGAAGTGATAAACTAACGGAATGAAGTAATAACCTTAAACCCAACTGAAAGATAATTATGTCATAACACATTATGAAGTAATAAACTAATGGAATGAAGTAATAACATAACTGAATGAAGTAATAAACTAACGGAATGAAGTAATAAACTAACAGAATGAAGTAATAGCATGAATAAATGAAGTAATAAACTAACGGAATGAAGTAATAGCACGACTGAATGAAGTAATAAGCTCATAACAATAACATAACTGAATGAAGTAATAAACTAACGGAATGAAGTAATAACCCTAAACTCAACTGAAAGATAATTATGTCATAACACATTATGAAGTAATAAACTAATGGAATGAAGTAATAATATATATATATATAGAGTATATATATATATATAGAGTTGTGATCAATGTCGAACCATTCTTAAAGACCGAACTAGAGACCAAATCTCATCCATCCATTAATCACATCTAATGGTTATTAATAATTACACATTAGCTGATTTTTTTATTTTGTTAAATTGACACAAGGGTAGTTTTGGAAGAACCAAAATGATGCAGCTACGTGTATACACCTCTTCCCTTCCCAAATCCAATCCACTTCTCTCTCTATGTTTCTCTCTCACCTATCCCCGGCGCAACTACCTCCATGGCCTCCCCCGCCCCACCGCATCCGAGTTGAGGAAGAAACACCACTCTGCGGAGTGGATCTTCGATCTGGTGGAGATGGAAAAGCTCACCGACTACACATGGAACGAGGCATATAGCGTCGTGGAACAAGCTAATGGCGGAGCAGAACCGATTCATGGAACAGATTCGCGCTAGTTTCTCGCTGCATCACACATCTATGGGGCGTGAACACGGATGTGGTGCAAGCAGCGTACGATCTGAATATGATGATGTCGGCGTAATGGGTGGTGGTGATGGGGAGGATGGTAGATAACATGGTGTTGCACTTGCTGTTCAGCATAGTGTAGGTGGTGCATAAGAAGATAATTGATGAGGTTAGGAGAATGGGCAGGAGGGGATGCTGGACGAGTTGTCGTCAGTGGTTGAGAAGAGGAAGAAGCTGCAGAGCAGCGTCACCTACTTCAGTCGTTGCGATTGATTGGATGCATTTCTGAGTGGAGAAGAAAGTCTGGAAATTGTCATTATTTAGATTTATATATTACTTCAAACACCTAGGCTATAACTTCTTTCAGTTAGATTATTACTTCATTCACCTAGGTTATTACTTCATTTGACTAGGTTATTACTTCATTTTCTGTTCTATTACTTAATTCAAATAGCGCTAAGGATTGAAGTAGTCAGAAAGTTTCACGACTTGAGAAAGAAATAAAGAATATGTCCAAGCCTGACTGTTAATGTGTCAAATGTGGCGAGGTTGGTCGGCTTGATTCAAGGAATTGCGACAAGATAGTGAGGAGGAGGAGGAGGAGGAGGAGGAGGAGAAGAAGGAGAAGAAGAAGAAGAAGAAGAAGAAGAAGAAGAAGAAGAAGAAGAAGAAGAAGAACTGATGAGTTTATTTCCTTATAGTAAATTATTCATTCCAGTAGGTTTCGTACTTCATTCATTCATGTAGTTATTTACTTCATTCCAGTTGTTTATTACTTCATTCTAATTGTTTATTACTTCACTATACTTTGAATTTGCATTTATTTAAATTTTGGCACACATTAAATCAAATAGACTATATGAAGTGTTTTATTAATGAAGTATTTATTCTTTATAATGATGTATTCGTATGCTAAGACTGCACCTGCCTATTAATCATGCTTGTATGTTCAATACTTCATTGTCGTAGTTTATTACTTCATTCCATTAGTTTATTACTTCATTCCAGTAATTTAATAGTGTGCGTGAACTAAAATTATTTGAATTTTCTCCAAAATAGCCAACTATTTCCACAGTAGGAGAAAGTTGGTAAACCACGCCATGCTCACTATATAAATCCCATAACCAAATACAAAATCTCAATTACAAAAAAGAAAAACACAAACTTTTCCAATACAATAAATCATCCAAAAATGAAACACCAACGCATCTCAATAGGATGAGCCATGATTCTGGCCATCGCCCCTTTGTTAGGCTTGGGGATAGCCCATTCAGCGACTGCACAAATGTCCTCATCAATAATGCCTCAACTACATCTCCAGAAACTCTTCATCCCCTCCCCCGATTTGATTTCTCATTCAGCTGTGAGCTAGAGGATTTTTCCCCAACATTTTGTTCACCTATATACAAGAAACACATAACAACAATTCAACATTTGAAACATAGTTTATATTACCTCAGTAAAATAGTTTGTAACTTCATCATTTAGGTTCTTTAGTTCATTACAAACATACTTTACATCAAAATATGCATACAAAACAGGTCAATTTATATTACTTCATTCCATGAGGTTATTACTTCACTAATTAAGTTATTTAGTTCATTCAATGTAATTTCTTAGCAAAATATGCATACAAAACAGTGAATTTATATTACTTCATTTCATGAGATTGTTACTTCATCAAGTAGGTTAGTTTGTTCATTCAATGTAATTTCTAGCAAAATATGCATACAAAGCAGTGAATTTATATTACTTCATTTCATGAGATTGTTACTTCATCAAGTAGGTTAGTTTGTTCATTCAATGTAATTTCTAGCAAAATATGCATACAAAGCAGGTCAGTTTATATTCTTCATTTCATGAGGTTATTACTTCATCACGTAGGTTATTTAGTTCATTCAATTGTTATTTCTTCACCAAAATGCATACAACACGGTTAACTTCATCGTATGAATTTACAATTTCATTATGACTAGGTCATAACTTCATTTTTAAGAAATGAAGAAAGTCATAAACTCGTACATATATACCAACAATAGTGGGTCTATGATAATAAATAAACTTCACAAAAAGAAATGCATATATTGCTTGATTCGGGCTAGAGAAGCTTCGAGAATAATTTGTAGTCATCAAGTTTGATTTTGAAGGATTTCTGGGGGAAATCGTCGTGGTAGATTGAAGGAATTTTTCAGAGTGGAAAAGAACAGATAGAGACTGTGTTATATGTATAGTTTGCGAAGAATTAATTTTGTAATGAACTAAATAACACACATGATGAAGTTATAACCTCAAAGAATGAACTAATATAAACTGAACTGTATCGTATGCATAGATTACGAAGAATTATAATTGTAATGAACTAAATAACGCACTTGATGAAGTTATAACCTTAAGTAATGAAATAATATGAACTGAATTGTGTTGTATGCATAGTTTGCGAAGAATTATAATTGTAATAAACTAAATAACATACTCGATAAAGTTATAACCACATGTAATAAAGTAATATGGACTTAATTGTATTTAATAAGGTAGTGAACTGAAGTAATAACTCACTTGAAGTTTGATGAAGTAAAAAGCTATTGTGATGAAGTGATATACTTGTTGAATGAAGTAAATGCGCGTACGAATGAAGTAGTGATCACTCTTCCGTAAACTTCATCACGTAAATGATTTACTAGTTCATTTCGTTCGTTCATTACTTTGAATCAACATAAAACAAGACAATAACTATTGATAAGTGATTGTCCAACAGAACATTTATCACGATAATCTTAATCATATGTTATATATTTTGTTTGGTAAGAGATTGAAAGGTTAATAAATAATAAAACGAAACGCAAAAAAAAGTATTTCATTAGTAGAATTATGTGCTTTTGAAATGAGATTTTATTTTACCTCCAAAAATTTAAACGACAACAAACTAAATGAATATATCATAATAAATAACGAGGATGTGGAAATACCTTAATAATGCATGCACATATAGTTATCTTTAAATGAATAGGTTCAGCATTCACATATGAATACATCATAATAAAGATAAAGTACTTCATTGTTAAAACAATTCATACAGTCTATTCACTTTAAAGTTTGCAAAAAGTTTAAACAGGTTCAAATTCAAAGTGGAATGAAGTAATAAAGTACCGAAATGAAGTAGTTAACTACTGGAATGAAGTATCAAACCTATTGGAATGAATAAATACAATCAAATAAATGTATCACAACATTTTCAGAAAATCAAAATGCTAACAAAAGAATATCACTAAAACAACTCTTCACTTATATTTGCTTCTTCTCATATGTTTTGTCGCAATTCCTTGAATCATGCCAACCAACTATGTGGCATTTGGCACATCTACGACCAAGCTTGGACAAATTCTTTATTTCTTCATATGGCATATCTACGACCAGGCTTGGACATATACTCTATTTAGAAAATAAAACAAGACACTGGTATAAAACATAAAAACTAAATATTGTTAGTCAAAAATCATAATAAACACAAATATGTAATATTGAGAATGAATAGATATTTACTTCATTCCAGTAGGATTTTACTTCATTCAAAACCATTATTACTTCATTGGACTACGGGTTTACTTCATTCCAGCATTTGATCAAACAAATGCTATATACATTCGAAAAGCAAAGTTTCCGTACGTTTTCACTATCTATGAATTAATTAATAATGATCAGTTTAAAATTAGACCATCTATAGTTTTGGTTGAGCAAGCATATTCAAATCCCCTAGTCGAGTCGACATTATCATCAAGCATAATATATTCATCTTTACAAGTGCAAGCTTTCCAAAACAGTAGTCAAGTCAGAAACAAAAGCTAAGCTCACAAAGTGATGAAGCAAGAAACATGATTGATAGGCTATATCATCTTCTTCACTCTCTGTGTCCACTTTATCTTCACCAAAAACATAAACCTTAGGCTTAATATTCAGCTATTTTTTCATTATATTGGAGAGTCAGAACGACCGACATAAATAACCAAAAAAACACACAACTTAATCAACAAACCTCTACATTCTTTGAAACATTTCTACAAACACATCAAAGGCACAACTCCAAGCAACCATCTCTTACCTCAAACTGTTTTCCTCCTCTACTATGTCTCTTCATGCTCGAATCACAATTGAAACCCCACAGATACTGCAACGAATTTAATCACTTATTTATACATACATACGCCCACATTTGTTAGAGCAAATTGAAGGAAGATTCGCACTTTGTGGTTGGTACCAAACAAGTAATGACGGATGAGAATGGAAAAACAATAAAAGTAAAAACAATAAAGCAATAGGTGTCGTTCACCTTCGGTGGACTATTTGTGAGTGTCAACCATTACGAATTAACGTCCGATTTCGGGTTAGGCTGAAGAGTTGTCGAACTAGGCAGATGGAGATGCCGAATCGGCTGATGGAGATTCTGAACCGGGGATGGTTGTCATCGATTTCAATTGAATCGGCTGGAGATGATCGATGGAGATGCTGAGCGACCGATGGTGATGCTGAATTGACCAATGGAGATGCTGAATGATGGATGACTGTCGTCGATTTCAGTTGAATTAGCTAGAGATGATCGATGAAGATGAAGATTCCTTGATTTTTCAGCTAGGTTTTCAGAGAGGTTTTGAGAGAAGTTTTGAGAGAAGAAAAGACAGAGAGACGAGAATGTGAATTAGTGAATTTTTTGAGATATTGAATTCTAATTTTTTACCCTAATTATAAAATGACGTAAATACCCCTATGTTGAAGTAATTTGTCTACCTAATGAAGGAGCGAAATTAATAAAGCATTGTCTAATCTCATCCATTAAAAACTAGATCTAAGGGCCCAAATTTGATCTCTAGTTCGGTCATTAAGACTGGATTTGTGAATAATGGGACTCTATGTATATATATATATATATATAGGGGTGCGATTATATCATAACTCATATTTATGTGATAACCTAATAACCGTATCATTTTATGGATCAAAAGTATCATTTTTACTAAAAATGATATTTATACACGACAAAATGATATTTTTTCAGCATGCATAAAATTATACTTTTATTTCATAAAATGATATTCTGTTCCATAAAATGATATTTTTCGTCCATAAAATGAGGGTTATTAGGTTATCACCATAAACACCGGACACACGTTGAAGGAGGGGAGGGCTTAAGCCCCTACCCAAAAAATTTTTTTGGGAGTTTTATATTGCTAAATTTTTTTAAAATTCTTAACTTATGGGTTAAGCCCTCATCAAACTATTGTTGTTTAAGACTAAATCATTATATGTTGTATGGTAAAAGGGGCCGAAAAATCAAGAAATAAAAAAGTGCAGAAGGATGAAATGTAACAATGGCTAACGAGATGGACGGAGGAAGAAGATGACTAATAAAAAAGTTAATACAAAAACAATTAATATTATTATGATTTAAATTTCCTTGTAAAATGTGTCCAAATGACGTGCTTCTTGAAAAAATGTCAGTTAATTTATTGGCTACCACACGATTGTTTGAACTTTGAAGTATTGGATTTCTATAGAATAATGTGTTGTGGCCAAACTTTTAGTTTGAACTTTGAAGTATTGGATTTCTATAGAATAATGTGTTGTGGCCAAACTTTTAGTTATTTTTAGTTTTATTAAAGCTTTTATTAACAAAACTTTAATCTAATAACTTAGTTTCCCATTAATGAATTCAAAAAATTCTTAAATTACTTCTCCACACTAACTTTTTCGTTTTCCTTTGCCAATATTCTAAGCAAAACTCAAAATTCATTTTTATAGTGACTTTAAACAATAAATTAATTTCTTTTCTTTTTTTCAATTTATTTATGGAAAAACATATTTTTTCTGTATCTTTATTAGTATATATTTTTGTCACAAAAAATCTATGTCTGTTTACAAAAATTTGTCGAATTTTTACCGATATGCATTTATACTTGACCAGTCCACAAATAAGACTACTTTTTGTTGATAGTGCTATATACTCTCTCAGTCCCATAAGAATATGTAGGCCTGCTTAACCGGTTCTCCGGTTCTCGGGTACCCGGAACCGGAACCGAAACCGACCGGGTAATTGAGGAACCGGGAACCGGAGAACCGGTTCCGGTTCTAGTATTTTTCAAACTTTTCGGTTCCGGTTCTACCCGGAACCAACCGGTTCTTACCCGGAACCGGATAATATATTAATTTCAGATTTTTAATTTTAGTTTTAATAAAATTTAATATTTTTACTTAAATAAAATTAATCCTATTCCTAACTTCCTAGCCAGCAACTATGGAGTACATATTTTTCATTTGATATCTCCTCATTTTTTGCATTCAACTGAGTTAGAAAATATATCAAAAGAATGTGCTTCAAATATAAATTTGTTTGATATGCTTTCAATTACTAACATATTGTATAGTTTATCTAATTTTTTTCGATTAACCTATATAGTGTATATTTTGATACACATCTGTATCGTTAAGAAATATATGACAAAATCAAATACTACTACTTTAAAATTATATTAATTTATAAGCCTTATATACACATAGACTATATATATATATAGGGGCATGTTAGGGTGCCACCACCCCTTACAATAACACCATACCACCATTTCTAGCCAATCATTTGAACACGTGGACGAATAATAAGCTGCCACGTGGCAAAAAAAACCCAAAAAAGACGGGCAGCAATTTAAACAGCAATTTTTCTTGAACAGCAATATCCAACACGTTAGACAGCAATCTATAAATTGCTGTCTAACGTGTTGGATATTGCTGTGTAGCGTTTATAATATTGTTGTATAAGCGTTGTCACGTTGTCATTTTAAGAGGGGTTGTCATTTTAACACAAACCTATATATATATATATATATATATATATATATATATATATACTGGGTGAAAATAGGCTAGCATATAGAAAATTAAAAATAACAAAACTACTAGTTTTGCGAATATATCAATCATTGAAGTAATCAATTTCAGGACTCATTTTTCCTTCTTAATCTTTTATTTGTTGGAAGGTATTCTGCTGAGTGAATACAAATAATAATGTAATAAAGATATTAAAGAATTGAAATTTCATAATCTGTGGACTAGGTTTATTTTGTATACCACTTTTGAGACGTAGTTGGGCATAAATCATATGATTAGTGGTCAAGAACTATATTTTTACTCCATTTTAAAAGTTACTACTATATTATTTTAGATTTTCAATATTTTAATTTGTATTTTTGTGTGTATATTTAAATTTTTTGGCATTAATTGTTATATTTCTAAATATTGAATTATTTAAATAAATCAAAATTAAAACTATAAATCGGTTCCGGTTCGATCGGTTCTTATCCGACCGGTTCCAAACCGGATCCGGCCGGGTCCGGTTCCGGATCCGGTTCCAAGATTCATGAAAATTTGTAAACGGGTACCCGGTCAATCGGACCGGGTAGAACCGGAACCGGCCGAATAAGCAGGCCTAAGAATATGCACTTTTAGTTGGACACAAATTTTAATGCACAATTAGTAAAATAAGAGAGAACTAGAATGAAAAAATAATTAAAGTATTGATAGTGAAAAATAGGTCCCACCCGATTAGGGAGAAAAAAGTTTCCAAAATTAGAAAGTGCATATTCTCGTGGGACGGACTAAAAAGGAAAGAATGCATATTTTTGTAGGACGGAGGGAGTATGTAGTAAAGCCCCTACAAAATAAAAATCCTGCGTCCGCCCATGACAATAAATATGAGTCTTGTTAGGTTGAGATTATTTAGCTAAATTGAGAAATGAGATGCAATATGGGCCACTAATCCACAAGATTAACAAAATGTCAACAAATACCACATTATGTCAACAAGGGGGTATAATTGTCTTTTCATTAAATTGTGTTTGAAATCATTTTCTAAAATCCTCTCTAAAACTCTAGCTTCAACATTCAAATCTTCAAATCTTCAACATTCAAATCTTCAAATCTTCAACATTCATATCTTCAAATCTTTATCTTCAAATCTTCAACAATCATATCTTCAAATCTTCAAATCTTCAACATTCAAATGTTCAAATCTTCGAATCTTCAACATTCAAATGTTCAAATCTTCGAATCTTCAAATCTCTTCAACATTCAAATCTTCAAATCTTCAAATCTTGAACATTCAAATTTTCAAATCTTCAACATTCAAATCTTCAACATTCATATCTTCAAATCTTCAAATCTTCAAATCTTCAACATTCATATCTTCAAATCTTCAAATCTTCAACATTCAAATCTTCGAATCTTCAAATCTCTTCAACATTCAAATCTTCAAATCTTCAAATCTTGAACATTCAAATCTTCAAATCTTCAACATTCAAATCTTCAAATCCTCAAATCTTCAACATTCAAATCTTCAAATCTTCAACATTCAAATCTTCAAATCTTCGAATCTTCAACAATCAACATTCAATAAAATAACACTTATAATTCACATATCAATACTCGAGAATATCGAATGTCAACAACTCGTATTAAAATGTCAACAACTAAAAAATAACACTTACAATTGACATATCAATACCGAGAATATCCAATGTCAACAACACGTTTTAAAATGTCAACAACTAAAAAATAACACTTACAATTGACATATCAATACCGAGAATATAGAATGTCAACAACTCGTATTAAAATGTCAACAACTAAAAAATAACACTTACAATTGACATATCAATACCGAGAATATCCAATGTCAACAACACGTATTAAAATGTCAACAACTAAAAAATAACACTTACAATTGACATATCAATACCGAGAATATCAAATGTCAACAACTCGTACTAAAATGTCAACAACTAACAATAACACTTACTATTCACATGTCAATATCGAGAATATCGAATGTCAACAACTCGTATTAAAATGTCAACAACTAACAAATAACACTTATAATTCACATTCAATACCGAGAATATAGAATGTCAACAACTCGTATTAAAATGTCAACAACTAAAAAATAACACTTACAATTGACATATCACTACCAAGAATATCAAATGTCAACAACTCGTACTAAAATGTCAACAACTAACAATAACACTTACTATTCACATGTCAATATCGAGAATATCGAATGTCAACAACTCGTGTTAAAATGTCAACAACTAACAAATAACACTTATAATTCACATAACAATAGCGAGAATATCGAATGTCAACAACTCGTATCAAAATGTCAACAACTAACAAATAACACTTATAATTCACATATCAATAGCGAGAAAATCGAATGTCAACAACAAATATTATTTATGTCAACAACAAACTTTATTTATGTCAACTACGATGTCAACAACAACTTTATTTATGTCAACTATTATGTCAACAACAAATATTTTCATGTCAACGACGTATATTATTTATGTCAACAACAATGTTTTACTTATAATTCATGTCAACAACAATGTTTTACATATAATTTATATCAACAACATTTTTCATAAAATACAACCTAAACTCAACCCTTCTCAATCTAAACTCGTATTAAAATGTCAACAACTAAAATAAGACTTATAATTCACATATCAATATTCTACATATCAAATGTCAACAACTTGTATATTAAATGTCAACAGTAGCTAGAAGAACAACGTCAGCGCCGCCGATGTGGTGTCTCTTCCGGCGAGGATGAGGTTCGAATTCACGAACCTCATCGATTCCCCCCCCAGCTTCTTCTCCTTCCCCAAACCTAGGGCGCCATTGATCTTCTAGAGAAAAGGAATGTTCGAATTGAACCTCTCGCTGATCAAATTGAGAGCGGAATCGAACACCTCCGCGAATTCAACCTCCGGCAACGAATTTGCTGATGCTGACAATGCAGATTCCGACGAGATCGCAGATCTCCATCAAAAGATCAGCAAACTCGAGGAGGAGAATCACAATATCATTCAGGAAAACATGGATTACCTGCAGCAAACAAACGATCTCACACATTCGTCGACGAATTGAGCTCTGGACTTGCCGATTTGAGGAATCAAACTGATCTCGAAGGCGAGATTTCAAGGCTGCATCGCGATCTGGAGGAATCGAGGGCGGAATTTTCCGGATTGAAGAGCAAATTGGATGGTAGAGATGATGAATTCGAGATCTGGAATCAGATAAATGACTGCAGATCCACTTTCTCTCTCCTCCTATTTTGAATCCGCTAATACTATACGTTGTGAAACAGAGTCACCGCCGTTATCCGATTGAAGAGCTAATATCAACGTCTGCGTTTGAATTTGGAATGCCGAAACGAAATTGATTGATTACTATCAATATGCAGAGAGAGAGGTAGACGAAGATGGAGGACCGATTAGCGGTAGTGATTTGGGAAAATGGAAATTTTGAGAAGAAGAGAGATGGCTGGTGCGGAAAACAAAAGGGAGAGATGACTGGTGCGGAGAATGAACGGCTGGGGTCGAGCCTCTGGAGGGATTTGGCGGCGGCGATTGGTGGCGGGAGAATGAACTGGAGAGGTTTTGGAGATTGGGGAGGGAAGACGATGGAAGGTAGGTGAGATTGGCAAATTATTATGAAATTACTATTCTACCCTTTCATAATAAATTAATTTTAAAATATATTTTGTGTGGCAAAATCTGGAGCACTCATTTAATAAAAATGAATGGCTGATTTGCATCTCATTTCTCAATTACCTTAAAAAATCTCAATTGATCATGAACCTATATATATATATATATAGGTTTGTGTTAAAATGACAACCCCTCTTAAAATGACACCGTGACACCGCTTATACAACAATATTATAAACGCTACACAGCAATATTACAAACACTACACAACAATCTATAGATTGCTGTATAGTTTGTCGGATATTGCTGTTCAAGAAAAATTGTTGTATAAAGACCAGCACATTGCTGCCCGTCTTTTTCCAGATTTATTTTTTGCCACGTGGCAGCTTATTATTCATCCACGTGTACAAATGATTGGCTAGAAATGATGGTATAGTGTTATTTTAAGGGATTGTGGCATCTTAACATGCCCCTATATATATATTTATGTTTGCGCCTCAATTACACGAAAAGCTAGCAACTAATCCTAATATATTTATGTTTGCGCCTCAATTACACGAAAAGCTAGCAACTAATCCTAATATATAGTACTATATATTAAATGCCACTGTCACATTTGATATTGTCTACCTACATGTGTTTAATTATATTTATTTCAACCATATTTATTTTGTAACGACTATTCGATGAGATGAAAATTAAGATCGGACCTTCAATAGTAGTACCACAGCAGTGTTGGGTAGTTGACTGGTAGATTTAGCACTGCTACTACTTGCAAAATGTTCAAACCCCAATCTCAAGGGCCCCCACATCTCGGCTTGACAGTATTATAAGGGTGCTCAATCAAAGTATGCAGTGACTTGCTAATGGAAAGAGTTGTAACCCACTGTCTTGCCAGAAGCCTACCTCTCAAGATCTCAAACTTGTGTCTGAGACGTATTGCAACTATACAACAATAGTGGTCTGTCCCTCCAGATTTAGTACTACTATTTAATTGACATGTTGGTTTGTTAAAAACATTGTTGTCCAACATAATTTCTACTTAAATACTCCACAAAGAAAATTTTGTGATTAGTCATCCAACATAATTTCTACTTATACAAAGAAAGTTAATGATTTGTTAAAAATGAGTAAGGTGTGCACATAATAAGCCAATTCAAGAGCATAAACAATCGACCAGCCCAAAGCAATTAAAAAACAACGATAACAAAGCATCTCCAATAACAATTGGATCAAGTAGCATCCAACAAATTGACATGCTCATTATTTTGGGAAAAACAAATAATCAGAGGGATAAAAGCAAACCAATAACAAAATCAAGAGTAGAAACAATCAAATTAACCAAAAAAATCATTAACAATTCGCTCAAGAAACATCCAACAATAGATAACCTCATCTACCCTAATCTAAAGTGAAAGTTTGGTAAAAAGACAATTTTATCCTTTTTGGAGGGAAAATGTAAAACTATTTTGTTTACTCTTTTTTGGTCATTTCTTAAAATGACCACCATTAAATAGAAAAGAGGCAGATATTATTGGACAAAAAATCTATACAATCAAGAAGGACAGACGAGAGAGAAAGGTGAGAAGAAAAAAATGAAGAGGAAGGAGAACGAGAGAAATGCCGGTGGCGCCGGTTAGGTGGTTGTGCAGAACCACCAAAATACTCCGGGGCACACTACAGCGAGGGCGGCGAAGCGGGGCAGATGAATTGGCGAGGCTGTGCAGAAGAAGTGTCTGCGATTCAGAATGGAGGTCGGCGGGACAGTGGCGGCAAGGCGACGACTGGCTACGAGAAACAATGAGAGAGAAGGGAGAGAATAAGAAAAAAGAAGACGAAGGAGAAAGAGGCGCCAGCGCCGGCTAGGGGGGTGTCAAGTCCCTCTTCTTCCTCTCCGTCTCCCTATCAATGCAGCGGCAACAAGGTGGGGCGTGAAACCGAGAGAGATGTGACACAATGGCGAGAAGAAGGAAAGGAGAGAGACGAAGGAAAAAAAGAAAATAGGTGAAGCAAGCAGGCGTGAGGTAGGGCGGAAGACGCTGAGATGCAGGGCGGTGAAGCGGTGGTAATAGCAGCTCCGATTGGGAAGAGATAGAGAGAGGGAAATGCCGTATGTTTGAGAAGTAGGTTTGATCAATTATTAATTTATGGAGATATAATGTCTGGGCTTTGTTTTGGGATGTTTAATGTATAGTGATATTATAATTTTACATTTGTCGATATTAAATTTATTAGCTATCGATTTGTAATTATAGGAGGAGTTGAATATTCATGACATAAGATTTGTCGATATTAAATTTATTAGCTATCGATTTGTAATTATAGGAGGAGTTGAATATTCATTACATAAGATTGTAATTGATTCCCAATTAATTTTAGAAATTTATTATAGCAACGTCTATATCCCCTATTATATTTAATTACATAAGTTATACTATCACTAATTGTATAAAAATAATTTATATATATTTTAAAATAAAAATATTTTGAAATATTAAATTCTTAATATACACTAACCATTTAAATTATGCTTCCTTCGTGAGAAGATAGTTGAATTGTATTCCTTTGTAATGAAAAATTAATTTGTTAAAAAATTATTATAATAAATACTTATATGTGATTATGCTTTTATCAATCTTTTTGATATATTCATATAATTTATTATTTCACAAATGTTGTTGTGGTTACTTTAATATTTTAATTACAATAAAATTTAAAATAGATTCATGTAAACAAACCAAATTAATCAACAATTTTTATTCCTTTAGAATTGTGCCAAAGCAGTTGAGTACTACTATAATTTCAACCTTAAAGGTGTATTTTTATTTTATTGATTTGTAAATCAATTTGTGATATAATTAAATTGTTGTAATGGATATTTGTAGATATAATTATTTGTACGATAAAATTATTAATCGTATTTGTAGTACATTTCTTTTTTTATGAAGTGCATATATAATGATAATTACAAGGTTAGGTAATCATATTTTGGAGGATCAAATATTGGGTGACCATAAAATTGGCCATAAAGTGTTGATTCCTCGAATGTCTTTAATACCATCTGATTCAAAGTTGCTAACTTGCTATTTAGATTCCAACGACGACAATTTCCTTTAGCTATGTCGTATGCAATGACCATTAACAAAAATTAAGGTCAGTTTCTCTCTCATGTTGGACTCATTTTCCACTAAAACATTTTTCTTTCTATCTCTCTTCTTTACCAAATTTGCATTAAAGTTTATGTCATTTCAAAAAAATTTATTTTTAGGGGACGGAGGGAGTATATGATAAATGTATGTGACATATAAATGTTATGACAATATAAGTTTAATACTATTAATTTATATTTTTAAAAATAAATATATTGAGATGAACGGATGATAATTTGGTGTCATGTAGGATAATAATAATAAAAAAAAAATTAAAAATTAAATAATAATAATAATAATAATAATAATAATAATAATAATAATAATAATAATAAATACTCTCTCCGTCATTGAATAGAAGTTTCATTTCTTTCAGGAAACGAATTTTTATTTAATATTACTACACTCATGTTAGATTTTATTAAAATTGTATAAAATCATATGCTGAATATGAAAGGGTTCATTTACAGTATCTTGAGAGAAATACAAATTTCTTTTTGTTGTTTTTTATAATGTTATGTATATTCTTTATAATTACTTTATATTCTTATTTGTAAATATGTTTTTATATTATTTATTCTATATTCTTTATTTTAATATATTTAGCTGTTATTATATCTTCATTACTTGAAAATCTTTTGTCTCGTGCATAGCACGAGTGTTAATTGTATAAAATTGTTTATTGAATTTGAAATATTTGATTTAGGAACAAGTAAATTATTGATTTAGAGTGGGACAAGATAAGCATATACTCCCTCCGTCCACAAACGATAGATCTATTGTTGTTCGGCACGAGTTTTAATGTAGAATTAGTAAAGTAAGGGAGAGGGGGACAAAAAGTAGGTAAAGTAAGAGAGAGGGGAAGAAAAAGTGAGTAAAGTATGAGAGGGGGAAGAAAAAGTAGGAAAAGTATGAGAGATAAACTTTCCATTTTTAGAAAGTGATCTATTTTTTGTGGACATCCCAAAATGGCAAAAGTGATACTCCCACCGTCTCACATTTATAGTCACATTTAGTTAGGGCACGAGTTTTAAGGAATTGGTGGAGTATGTAATTAATGAAGTGAGATGATGGAGTGTGTAATAAATGAAGTGATATGGAAGAGTGAGATGGTGGAGTGTGGAATAAATTAAGTGAGTTAGTTGAAGGTGGGTCCCTTGTTGACTTTTTGGTTTTTTATTTTTGTTTTGGTTTATTTTAATGTTGATAATGACATTTGGGTGTAATTTCAGTGAATAATGGGGTAAAATTTTATGTCCAAATATGGAAAATTCTAAATGTGACTATAAATGTGGGACGGACTTTTATGGCAAAATGTGACTATAAAACTGGGACGGAGGGAGTATATTTTTGTGGATGGAGGGAGTATTTGATTTTGTAAATCTTTCTATTGCTGTGAATTCTTATTTCCTATAGTTTCATTGGTATTAGTATTCATTATATGAAAAATCTTATGTCTCGTGCATAACACGGGGGTTAATACTAGTCGTTCTAAAAATAAAGAACAATCAAATGGACAAAAGGCCATCTAAGACAGCGGTCAAACCAAATATCTTCTACGAAACATGTATAGTCAAATTAAATAAAATCAATTCGATCCAACTAAAAATTTAAGGAATTATGTATATAGAATTTATATATATTTATCTTCTCTTTGTGTAGTACTATTTGGTAACTTTATTTATTTTTTCTTTAGTTCTTGATAAAATGGACTCCCAATGTGGATTTAGTTGATAATAGTGTAGCCCAATAAAGGCCGGCCCGTTTGAGCCCAATTAAGGCAGAAAAAAAGAGGTTGACATTTAAAATTTTTAATCCATATAAGAGCATCCTCAATGCATGCGGATGCCACGTAACCTTCCCGACGGACTTCCCAAAATCACCTTCTGCCACGTCATCAAGGACATCCCATAGCCTTCCCAGCACTGCCACGTCCCTAAACCCTTCGCGACGGACGTCGCGCCAACGCCGCGAAACTTCCGTGTCCACACGGGACGTCCATCCGCCTCGCTTCCTCCCCCAATGGCGGACGTCCGCCACGGACGTCGGGCACGCAGGTGCGACGCCCGGCGGACGTCCTCCGTTGATGATGCTCTAAAAGAGAGTAATCATCAACAGTTTTCCCACCAATTTTTTTTTCTCATTTTACATTATATACGAAAAATAACTTTGAATAGGAGTATAGTAAAACACATATTTAAACGTTTATATTTTAAACAAATTTTTATTTACTTTTTTCTAATAAATTTGTTCTATTTATTTTGATTTGGCAATTAGTTTGATTATATATCATAAGTTCATAACAAATGCAGATGCGAAATAGTATATTCTTATGGATCGAAAAAATCATAAGAAAATAATTAATGATAAAAATTTAATAAAAGAATTAAATAGAGATAGAATTAGTAAATGAATTGAAAATACTATATCATTCGGCTGAAATTCAGTTGTCATTTCATCGCAGCTCTGTAATGGAGAGCTTACGAATTTCCTCGTCGTATCTGCTTGCTTCGAAATCGCTGATTAACAGTTCTTCAACTGCGTTCTCCCCTCGACATTGCTACAGGTTTATATTCATTTTTGGTTGAATTTATGGAGGATTAAACCGATGGCATAAAATTAGCATTTCAATTCTTCGAATTATCACCTGCTTCTAAATTGATTTTATTCGCGCGTGCTCGTTTGGCTTAATTGCAGCTTAAATTCGAAAAGAATTGGTGCGCGCAGAATTGCATGTGATTATTCCTGCTTCGAAGTGAGTATGGAATTTCCTTGTAGTTTTATTTCATATTTCCCCTTATTTTTTTTGGATGAAATGCATTGGCATTTTCCTTCTATAAATTGTTGCAATTAGATGCATATCATGCATTTGTGTTTTACTGTGTCCGTACTTTGTTTGATGCTATTGGTGCTGGTGAAAGTGTGTCTGGATTTTGTTGCGACTTCTACTGATATTTGATTGATTTAGACCATCTCCAATGGTACACTAAAACCTAAAATGGGATAGGTATTTAGCTCCAATAGTACTCAAAAACCAATCCTATTTTTGGTTTTTGAGAAAAAAATACCTATCTTTAGGTTTACACTAAACCAAAACCTAAAAAATTCTCAAATTTTGTGAGTAAAAAAAGCATAATATAGAGAATATTCTTTTAAGTTTGAGTTTAGTGTAAATGGTTGGAGTAAAATCAATATTTAGTGTGAGATTTACACTAAAATGGGTTTGAGTTTAGTGGAATGGTTGGAGATGCTCGGTGATAGTTTTGAGATTTCATGATGTTAGTCCGTTTTCATGAGAAAATTAGGGGTTTACTATGTTTTTTCTCCTTTTTTGGTTCACTAAATTCTAATGTCGAAAATATTTGCATACCATTTTGTTTAAACTGATTGGATTCCTGATTTAATTTCTTTTCTATAGCACGCATATATTTACCAGATCAAAACGAAAATGCATTGGTTTATGCTTGTGTATACGAGCGAGCAGGAAAGATTTATTCAATACCATTCAGTTGCATTCCATTAATTTTCACTTAGTAACTTGATGGAGATCTTGAACTGTTCTGGATTTGTTATTATTGATTTCTCGTGTCTTGTGTTGCATGTAATGTGACCTTTTCCCTGTTGGCGTATCCATTTTTCTGCTGCTTAATTTTACCATTTCTTGTGTAGCATATTGGTAAAGTGCGATCCACTTTCTGTTCATCAATGCGGGCTTAAATTCTGTTTTGTTTGATCGGGAGCTTTAGAAAGTCATTTGTTGATTCCTCTGTCATTAATTGCAAAGTACAGCCATTAATGAAAGATTCCGATTCCCCTGTCCCCTATCAGATAAAGAGCGTCACTTATCGACCTCCGGGAACTGAGGTTGATCTTTTGAACGGAGTCAGCTTCTCCTTACCTGAGAAAAGGTGCCTTTTCCATTAATAAATGACTGAGAGCACATGGTTGTGGAGCCTATTATCTATTTGTCCTTTTATCTTCTTGCTCAGTTTAACAGTCATTTAAGTTGCTATTTTGGACTCAAGCCCCAAGAGTTAGGAGAACCAACATAAATTTTGTGAAAACCTCATTGCTTCAGTTTCGAGTAATGTTTTGTCAGCTGTAGATGCATGTAAAAATGTAGCTATATAATTTTTGGGTACACCACCAAAGGAAAGCTTATTCCAGGTTTGTGTAGGAACTATGAGACTATGCTTAATGTTATCTCTATAGGTTGGCTTTGTGGTAAATTTAAGGTTTATTACTCTTGAATAATTGTTGTTTTCTAGTACTTTTTAGTTATTTCTTTATAGGTTTGTACCTAGAAGTTGACGAAACACTCTAAACAGATTGTTTTTTTTCGTGTTATACTTGTAGTTTTGGTCTGATCTTTGGACGAAGTGGAAGTGGGAAAACAACACTTTTGCAGGTTTATTTCTTAATTGATGACTTTCTCTTTTTCAAGCTAAAATTATGCATTTCATTATTCATCTACTGTTGTTTTGTATTTTTCCCATGTGGTTGCCATCCCAAGCAGCTGATTGCAGGACTAAGTAAACCAACATCAGGCTCAATCTATGTTCAAAGATATGGTGAAGATGGTAATCCAAATCAATGTCCCAAACTGTTGCAACCCAGAAGAGTTGGTATAGTTTTCCAGTTTCCGGAAAGGTATATATTACCCTTTCAGCCTTTCGTAAAGTTGTCTATCTACACTTGATAGAGTTTTTTTTTGGATATATATATTGCTTTTGGAAAGGATTCTAGATTTTGAGTTTATATGTAATGCCAACTCATCTGTAACGAGAGAGGGGGTCAGTTTTACCACAATATTATTCTGCTGCCATTCTTTCTTCCTAGTTGAGTGTAATAATAGATTGTGTTTGGTCCATTGATGTTTGCTTCGTTTACTTTATGCTATGTGCCAGCTATTAAGTATTATTCAGTTGTTTGATTTTATTTATTTATTTATTATTTACTAGACATTTTCTATTCTAATATATGTTAATTGTTTCTGTTCTAAAACTATTGGTTATATTTGTAGGCATTTTTTAGACAGTTTCATGGTGACATTTCTTTTTTACTTGTATGCCTTTGAATCTCAGAATATCTAAGGTAAGACATTGGTGTAGGTTTTTCATTGCAGACAATATTCTTGATGAAATTATATTTGGGTGGCCAAGACAAAGAGCTGGCCTGCAATTGAGAGAGATTCTTGCTTCAAGGCTCCAAAAAGCTATGACCTCGGTATCAATTTTAGGAACAGCAATTAACATATGCACTACATCAGTATTAGTATTTTTTTCCCAGCTAGATGGAGATGTTTATACATAATCCTGACCAACCTCTTCATGCATGGAATCTATCAGGTTGGGCTAACTGGAATCCCTTTGGACAAAGATCCCCAATCACTGAGTGGTGGATACAAACGTCGGCTTGCTCTAGCAATTCAGTTGGTAAGATTTTTCTTCTGCACTAATGGCATGCCTCTGTGCCATCAGAAAATAATGATTGCATGTCATTGATACGTTCATGATCAATGATCTAAGAATAGAGGCATTAAACTAGCTCTATTTCTTCTGAAAATGGTTTCTGCATACAAATAATCTAAGTCACCCCACATAGGAAAAGCCTGATATGCTCTACCTTGCCCCTACTAGCAGCAGGGATTGCTAGCCAGTTCTAGCTCTGGTACCAAGTATCTAGGCCACAATGGATCAAGCATATTATCGGCTCAAGGCTTGTCGAATTTTTTGGTTTACTAGTAAGTAGAAATGTAATGGTTTGCCTTAATTTTTCAATTGTGTTTCTCAGGTTCAAACCCCAGACCTATTAGTACTGGACGAGCCTCTTGCTGGTCTAGGTATGAATTCACAGTCTTATTTGTTATGTTCTTAATTTTTTCCTGAATACTTGGTTTTCTTTACCATGCAATAAAATGTTAATTTGTGATATCAATTTTAACCCTTCAGCATATTTTTCTATATGAGGTGCATTGATCATTGAAGCATATCAACCTTTTATGTCCTTGGTCAATATTATCTTTCTTATTTCTGCATTTTATATAGTTGCTTCTCCTGTTGTCTTTCCATTCTAAGAAATTCAAGCACTTCTATAAAATTTAAACTTTATCTTCTAATCTTTGTATCATTTCCTCATGTCCCACCGGTCAATTTTCAATTGGAACTCTTTCTTTCATTGACTTTTCCATTTCTGTTATGTTCAAAATTCATCTACCTAGATTGGAAGGCCCGTGCAGATGTGGTTAAATTGTTGAGAGACCTGAAGAAGGAGCTGGCGTTGCTTGTTGTCAGCCATGACCTTAAGTAAGATTATAGCTACATTTCAACTGCTCATTGCACTTATCTTCTCTCTTTAAGAAAGCTATCTGTTTTTCCAAACACATTGAGTAACATGCGAAGCTGTATCCTTTTAAAAAAGTCCTGAACATCTGCTGTTTCCCCATGTGAATCCTCCTTATGTCTCATACTTGCCATTCACCTGTAAATGATGATAACAATTGGACACCTTTTATTCTAAAAAAGTGACTCTGGTTACTATCCACAGCAGTATCACAAATCCTTCATTTTAGATATTTGCATCCTTAAGCTAGCTGGTTGCTATCGATTTTGTAGGTGAACAGAGAGTCAGATCATTATGCATTGAAGTAAATGAATGCTTTACTCTGTTAATGCATATTATGTTAGATCCAACTTTTGATTCTTGTTATGCATCTCCAGAGAGTTGGCACCTCTAGTAGATCAGTCATGGAGGATGGAAATGGGTGGGATACTGAGGAGAGAATGCCTGCCTATTTAATTATGTGCCTTCACTTTCTAATCAACTAATGTTGCTGTAATTAAGGTACGACAATGGAGGTTCTAATTCTGTGCATAGTCTCATTTCAAGCATATTCAAATTAACTGGAAAATATAGATGTGCAATGTAAGTGGTCTTCATAGTAGTTCCCCTGATGATCACCTCGTACCAAACCAGAATCTTTTGAAACCTTTGACATGCAAACGAGAATGGTAATGGAGATCTCAAATATGATACTATCATTCTACGCTTTCTAGACAATGTAATAATCACACAAGCACTCAATGCATTGAACATAATAGCTTTTAGTACAAACATTTATTGTTTTCGAGAACTGAATTTTACTTGTAAAGTAGAACAGGATACAAATAGCGTTACCATCTGCTACCATAGCACTTCACTGTAGATCAAACTGGCTAGGAGAAACATACATAACCGAGCAAACTCCACACATGACAGTCGCTATTGGATAAAGTCGCAAACATACATACCCGAGCAAGCTCCACGCATGATAGTCGAATAAACGAGGATGCCCACCTTGATTTTAGTGTTTCGCCCCCTACAGCTCCAGGACCACGTCTTGTAATTTAGATGCCCAAGACAGGAAAAGAAAAGAGTCAGGTAACTGTATGAGATCAAGTACAGAGATTCCATAACTGAAGCTAATACTAATGCATGTTATTTCATATTTTAACTTACAATCAGAATCTGTCTTAATCCAGTGCCCTCCATTAGTTGTTGAAGAACCGTTGCAGATATCATCTGAACATAGTTTCTTAGTGCTTTCCCTCTTTTTTCTGGCTGCTGGACCAACCATCTTATTTCCATAATCTTTATAGGGTATGTGTTTATCAGCCATCTGTTCAGGGTGAACCTTCCGCTGCAGCATTTTAAGAACCTGCATCCAAATCCATTAGTGGCAACTTAATCTACTGTATAAAGTTTCAAAACGTATGCTCTGAAATTTCATTTCATTCTCAAATGAGCCCTCAGCCTGAGCAAGTAAAATGTGTTAAACATGTTCAAATTATGGTTGTAAAAGTTACTCAAATTGACTGTTGGTTTTTGCTGTTGCTGCAAGTGATGATTACCTGAAATCCATAGGAGCCAAATTTTACGTAGGATGTTTAGTCAACCTGTCGCAAGTGTTTTTAGAATGCAGAATATCTTCTGCTATGTATTCTTTATGCATTAGCTATTTAGCTAACATAAATATGTTGCAAGTTACATGGTTCCAGTTTGTTGATGCCTATAAATTTCTCAGATGTACTCATGCACAACAACAGTCACACAGCATGGAAATTATTATCTTGCATTTATATATCCCCTATCATGCAGTGATTGTGCTATGAAATACTAGTACTGCCTCTTCTAATTACTACAATTTGTGCAAGAGTTTTTATTGCCCTAACAGAAACTTCATGCATCAGAATATAAAATATTTGAATTAGAATGCCATAATGAGTTATTGTTTCATTTTCATTCTTTCATAGAAAATTATCTGCTTAATTCAAACAAAAGTAAAATAATTTAACAGGAAAGGTAACTAAGAATATCAAATCATGTCATAATATTTTGGAAATACTAAGATGTTGTGGAACTTTGAAATGATTCTAGTAATTTTGAAACTAGAAAAAAAGAAAGATAAAATACTAAATATACTATGCAACAAACTGCAGTTCTAATAAATTAGCAATTTAGCATGTTTTCTTGTGTTGACTTTGTAATGGAGTAATAGTTTATTGTATTTGCTATTGAAGTGGTGAACACCAGAGCAGAAAATAAGTGGTATATATCTTTAGGCTGATGTAGTAGGGGTAAGCTGACCTTAGAGAGTTTTTTCTTCATTGAGATAGGCTCGGTAGCTTCATCCTTAGAAATGGCTGTTGAGCAAGAATGGAACTTCTTTACCACTTTCTTTATGAAACAAGTGACATTTCTTTTCCTCAGGTGTTGTTTTCCTCCTTTGAATTCCCTTGCTTGATCATCGTGGGCTATCATATTCCTCTTAAAGAGATCTTCAAGGGATGTCTTTTCTTTTCTTGCCTCATTATTTGTCTCTGCAGCTTCAGTTGAATTGGCTAAAAGATAATTTTGGAGAGGAAAATCTATGAAGTAGGTCTGACAATCAGAATCTTCTCCCTCTATCGGCTTATTGCTGAGGGTTATAATGCTAGCGTAGCTACTCCGTCCAGATGTCTCATTGGCTAACTCTTTATCCTCAGCTTCAAGAAACTTCTCAAGCTCAAAGTTTATTAGCTGAATATCATTTTCTGTTATCTCTGTCTGATGATCAGTCAAATCTTCGGAAGGCATTGGCAGGGTTGGGGTTGGGGGATCTGTACCGTGTAGTTCCGTGCCGAAGGTGCCAATTGCAAGAAACTCGAAAGGCTCGAGCAATTCCTCTTGGGAGATCCGTTCAACACTATCATATCCAAACCAGTTTGAAGATTTGTGAAAGTTTGTTTTCAAGTGAGACAAATTTTTGGTCGGTTCTTCATAATAGTTTTGCTCGTCAAACAATGTCTGCACTGAAAAACAAGCACAAGGGTTTCCTGAAATCATAACAAAAATGACAGTCTGTTAGCAAAACCTACCTTGTACTTTTGTATTCTTTAGCATGGATGTCACTTGTGTTAAAGGGAACCGAGCTACTAGATAAATTCTCTAACTAGGGTATTCAAGGGTAGGAGTTTCCTTAATTACACAACATATATTTGCAAATTATGCTCAGCTCATCGTGTTTGCAGGTTTAGGCAAATTGAGTCTGTCTCAATTCTCAAATAAGGCAGAATTGTATGCATTTAAACTCTCATTGTTATATGCTTGAACCCTTGTTAAACTCAAATAGCACGAGTGAGAAGATTTAGTGTCCTAATCTATTTTGTGCTTCATTAAACAAGGAGATCTGATGCCGCTTAAGTTACCTATTATGGAATTCTTCATTGGCTCCATGCTGTTGTGCGTTAACTTACGATGCATCCAACCTAGGAACTGTAACAAAAGACAGAAGTTAAAATTATTTCATCCCGGGGGTTCTTGTCATTCCATCAAGACCTAGGAGCTCAGGACATACCGTCATATTGAGCTTTCCTGTGAAAGCAGGATCAGAGATCGTTATCTCAGAAAACTAACTCAGGACTGAAAAGGCTGTGGATATTAAATAGATGAATCTTTTATTAGAGGAGGATACCTAGAAGTCGTTATATAGAGGGACATATTGAGTTCCTTTTCGTCATCTTGTTTTAAATGGGAAGATTAGAGTTCCTAGAAGGGTCTAAGTTGGATTTGGCAGAGAAGAAACATTTGAAAAATTCCAAGACTATGGTTGGATATACTTTGTCAACATTGTATCAGTTGATAGATGGACCTCAAGACCCACATGTAGATGCTATATTTTCCATGAGCATTATATGATTTTTCAGAGTTGGTGACTATAATGTAATTTAAATAGTAATTTTGTACGTGACTACGTTTTGTTATCATGATGATTTGACATATGTTGTGCACGTAAATGAAAATCTATGGTCTGCTAGCCACGTGGATAATAGGATTGGCCATGGGGAATTGCTTGCTGCATACTCTTTTCCAATTAGTTTATTCTGGAGTTGTATTGTACCACAGTAGTTGGTAGGGCTACACAGAATGATTAGATACCCATACCAAAAGTAGTTGATTTGTGGTCAATATTTCTACACTAGGGCCATGTAAAGGCCTCGTGTTTACTGAGAATTTGGCATTGCCATATATTTTTATTGAACTTTATAGAGGGCTCATGCTCACTTTTCTGTCTAAATTGAGCTATTTCCTCACCTTTGGCTGAGGTGTTGAGATTGTATGTTATAAGATAGTTCCAGTATGACCAATTTGGATTTCTGGATTGCACACAAACTTGTGTGAGAATGTCTCATGGGTTAAGGCAAATAAGATGGTATCATTACCTGGATAAAAACTCATATTACGTGATATATCTGTAAATTTGATGGTGTTTTGGTGTGTTTGGATCTGGTTGGTTCATACTTCACACAAGACTTGCCCTTCTGACTGTGTGTTTTTGGAAACCCAAATTCATGTAATATTACATAAGATGATAGATCGTAAATGTGTGTGAAATCTCAATAGTCGTCCTTGTATTCACGCTTCGCTTATAAATGAATAACACTAGTTTACGCAGGGACAAGAACAGAAACATCCAGTAGAAATTCTTGGCCACATGAATATTTTTAAGAAGTCCATTTGGCAATTACATGCTGAAGAGAGTGTGTAACGCTAGACAGCTGTGTGATTGTAAACTACTGTTCTGTTCCATCAAAAAAATATTTTTCAGCTGTTAACCACAACCATGCACTGCCCATACTCAATGTATAAAGGTACATATCCTTTATTTGTTGTTATTGCCTTGTCTTTGATTCCTTGCATGAAATTTAATCTGATTTCCTTATACTATTAAACTACTACTTGAGAATTATTATCTGTAGAGTTCATTGTATAGAAGTTTTCCTAAGCTGATGGCCGTCTATGTGGATTGATTGGTACTAGTGTTTATCGAGGTTCTCAAACTAAATGCCCTAGTCTGTCATTAGGATATGATATTAAACCACTCTATATTCTTTTTTACTTTCCATAATTAATCTCGTATATCATATCAATACCATTAGAGCCGTATGATTTCAAACTAGATTGTCATAATAATGTGCTTTACCCTGTTTTAAATGGCAATCTGTGATGGATACGACAACTTGATTTTCATCCCATCAATTAGTGCTGATGCTTTTGGACTTTTATGTTTGACCATACTTTGGCACCTTATTATGAAATGCTATCTTACAAATATTAATCGTTATCAGGAAGTTGGGTAGTCATTTCTTGTATTATCGTTGTGAAATATTTGGCTCAATGCTCTCCCTCTCTCTCTCTCTCTCTCACACACACACACACACGAACCTCGTGCTTGTATGAACTACATATCATGACAGGTTTGCTATACCTCGTCCATTCAAGTGTCAACACTTGAAATATTTGGCTAAATGCTCACTTCTGTTATCCTAGTTTCGCTCAGATAATCCTAGTTACCGAGCTAGGTGCATGACAGGTAGAGTAATCGAGAAAAATACCACCATGCAAGTTCAATATAATATTGTCAGCCGCAACAGCAACTTGCTATAGGCGGATAGTGACTCCACAGGTTGTTAGAAAAAAAGTCGATTCATGCGTTGCCCAACGTGTTTCTGTCTGGTATACGTGTTATAGGTCCATTATTGTAGTTATGGAACTGGTGAGACAAATATTAGTTGAATTAATTAGGCATGGAAGATCCTCGTTTACAGCTACACTACAAAAGGGTAACAAACATAAAATGTTGCCTTTTTTGGTTGGACAGGAATGAGTAGGAGTAGAGGGCTATGGGGTGAAATGATGAACAAATCCATACAAACACTAGCCTCCACCTTTGCTGAAATTCTGAACTCACTTGAACTTAGCGATAGTAAGAGAGTGGTGGCTGTGGCTCCCACATTGTGTTGCTAGTATTGATTTTCTATTAGATTATGATGCACTTATCGCTTTCAAGTCTGATAATTTTGTGGTTAACCACTAATTTCGCCTAATTTTCTTGTGTCAAGTGATTGTCTTCTTGTGTCTAGCTTTATATTTGCTGATTAGATTGGTTTAGCCGTGCTACACCTAGAAATTATATTGGTCCCGCTACTAGACTTGTCAAGTGGGCCAGTCTTGAGACATGGGTTTGGACTGGGCTCATTAGTCATGTTGGGTTTTATGGGGTCTTCTTGTAAACACAGGATCAGCATCAACCTGTGCCCAAGGCCATTAGAAGCCTGGCCAGCGCCAGCCCATGATCAGCCCAACTAAGAACTCCCTATGTCTGCGATTAGGAGTATTAGTTTTTGGAAAATGTGAATAGAAAAAATTAGTGGAACGTGGGTCGCATTTTAATATTTACTCCTTCCGTCCCATAATAGATAGCATACTTGGAGAATGACACGAGATTTTAGGAAATTATTTTGTGTTAGGTGGAGAGAGAAAATAGTGCTCACTCCGTCTCATAATAGATGTCACACTTTCCTTTTTAGTTTGTCCCACAAAAGATGTTATATTTCATTTTTTTGGAAAAAGTTTCATTTCACATTGATATAGATATAGTACTATTTTCTTTCTCCATCTAACACACAAAACAATATCTCATAAAATCTCATGTCATTCTCCAATTATGCCTATTATGGGACCGAAGGAGTAGTATATTTATATTAGTGTAAGAGATAGCTTTTTCCAAAAAATGAAATATGACATCTTTTGTGTGACAAACTAAAAAGAAAAGTGTGAGATCTATTATGAGACAGAGAGGTACTTAGTTTTGTAGTTTTAGTGTCTATTTACCATTTATAGTAAATATAAAATAAAATTTTATTAGTGGATGGAATAAAATGAGACTCATGTTATGTTGGACAAGGCAGTAATTAGCTCCATTAATCTCTTTTGAGTTGATTTCGGTTTTATAAAGTTATATGGAAACAATTTAAAATCAAACTCAACCCAATTAGGCTTATTTTTGGTTGGATTGGGCCTAAATATATACTCCATTTATCTATCATAAATATAAACTTTCGAAATGGATATGGATTTTAATACATAATTGGGGAAGTAAAAGAGGGACCCAGATCCTCTACTGGTATGACCACATCACAGCCTGCTATGTAAATAAACGGTGCCGTTTTGTGTGATGTCCATTTCGTTCAATTTTTAATTCATTTATTTCCTTGAACTATTACTAGAGCAAACCCAACTTATTTCTGTCCATTCTATTTTAATTAAATCCTTTCTTACAAATATTTTGGTACTCCATATGTTAGTGTAAATAATACTCCCTCCGTCCCACTTTAGTAGTCCCATTGATTTTTCTGTCATCTTTTTATAAAAATGATAAAAAAAATAGTTAAAGATGAGAAATGATAAATTAAAAGAGAGAATAATATTGAGAAGAGTCTTATCTACATTATTGTCTCTCTTACTTTATCATTTCTCCACTTTAACTATTTTTTATCATTTTTACAAAAAGAGGGCAGAAAAGTCAATGGGACTGCTAAAGCGAGACGGAGGGAGTAATTAATTCAAACTCTGAGGAAACAGTATGCCATTTCTTTTTTAATTTTGCAAATTTTCTTTTATTTTAATTCTAAAATAGGCATAAAATTAATTAAAAGTTTAGATTAAAAAACTTCTACTCCATCTGTTCTATAATAGTAGAAGCGTTTATGGTGCCGTTTTATGTGATATTCTTCTGCTTTTTCTTAAAATTCTTTTCTTTATTTGAACTGCTGGAGCAAATTCAATTCTGTAAAATAGGTTTCTTAAAAAACTCTCATTTTACAAATCTTTTGGTATATGTTAATGAAAATATAATATAATTGATTTAAACTTCGAAATTAACTATTACTACTAGATAATACTATTACTCATAAAAAAGAAAAGTATGAAACAAGTAGATAAAAAAAAAAGCTAAGAACACTACACACGCGTTTTATTTTTCATTCACTCTTACCATTTAGTATTTTTTATTTTGCAAATTTTCTTATTTAAATACTAAAATAAAACTAAAATTAATTTAATTTAAAATTTTCAAGCAGGAATTTACTCTATCATGATTAAAATAGTACTCCATCTATTCCATAGTAATAGAGTCATTTTGTCATTTTGGTACGTTCCATACAAGTGGAATCATTTCTTCTTTTAGTAAAAGTCAATACATTTCTTCTCATTTACTTCACTTTACTCTTTCTTACTTTATTATCTCTTCATCTCTCTATCTTTTACCTAACCTACTTAACACAATTTTTCCTAAATCCCGTGCTGAAAAGAAACGTCTCGACTACTATGGAACAAATGGAGTATAAGTATTTTAAGCTAAAATTTAATTAATTTTATGCCTATTTTAGAATTTAAAGAAAAGAAAATTTTCAAAATTGAAAAAAGAAATGTCATACTGTTTCCTCAAAGTTTGAATTAATTATCATTTACACTAACATATGGAGTACCAAAATATTTGTAAGAAAGGGTTTTCTAAAAATAGAAATGGACAGAAATAAGTTGGGTTTTGCTCTAGTAATAGTTCAAGGAAAGAAATGAATTAAAGATTGAACAAAATGGACATTAAACAAAACGGCACCGTTTATTTACACAGCAAGTTGTGCTGTGGTTATACCACAACAGAGGATCCGGGGCCGTAAAAGAGATATAGAAAGAAAATATGATTGAAATATTGTTATTTAGAAAATGGGTCCCACATCATTATTTCCTAAGGTGATGTTCGGTTGGTTGTACAAAATTATACCAAGATATAGTATGGGATAAAGTAATGACTAAATCATGGAGATTCAAGAGAATGGATCCCCTAATATGACAAATAGCATAGCAGGGACTGTCGTGTTTAAAACGCAAGATTTAAGCAAATAGCAGAGAGCAGGGACTGCAGTGTTTTAAAAGCAAGATTAAAAGCATGAAACGCAGCTATTTAATTTGATATGAATATTATATTCTTTGTCTTCCCTCTATGTTATTGTTAACATTCATTTTTGTCATCTTTAATTTTGGTTTCACGATTAATTATTTTTATAAGTTATTTTTCGGTAATCATTTAGTAATCATAATTCATACGTGGGCCATTTTCGTTATTTCATTAAATCCAATAAAAAAAACAAACTCTCTTTCTATGAATTAAAACTGAACTTATAAATTCTGATTACAATCACTACTAAAATAAATAATTACCGAAATTATATTAAAGGAAAGATACTAATACTAATTAAAATAACTTTAAAAAGTAATTTATGGTGAGTGCATAATTGAAGAAAATGAATGTCTTGCTTTTAATAACAGTAACATAAAGGGAAGACACAGAATATAATATTCATATCAAATTAAATAGCTGCGTTTCATGCTTTTAAATCTTGCGTTTTATACACTGCAGCTCCTGCTGTGCTATTTGCCACAGCAGGGGATCCATTCCCAGAGATTCAATTACTAAAATACCCTTATTACCTCATTGATATTGCATCATCTATCCCAATTTATCGAGAAGTGATGCTGATCAATTTAATGACAGCAAGACACTTTCACTTTCCACGTGTTATTTCTCTCTAATTTGAATACAATTTGCTTTATCTTTCTATTATCATGCTTATTTTCTTCTCTGTTGGGACTTGTGAACATAGAAATTCACAAAAATCATGAACTCTAACTCTTAAAGATGGTAATCGAGAGAGATATAGAAAGATTGGATAGACATATTGAAGTAGAAGGTAAAGAAATTGTATTTCTTGTTGTGTATGTTTCTTGTTTTTTGATATGCTACCCTAGTATTTATAGGGAAATTGGAATCTTGTAAATTACATAAAGTATTGGAAACATACTACACTAGGAACTCTACAATTATTCAATGTTCTAGGAACTCTCCTATAATCAATGTGGGTGACCATCTTCCTTTTTCCAACACTCCCCATCAAGTTGAGCAACGGTATCGCCGATACTCAACTTGCCTAGTAATTCTTTGAAGACTTTCGGACACAACGCCTTGGTCAATATGTCTGTGAGTTGTTCCTCAGATCGAACGAACGGAAATTCGATGATGCCGCTTTCGAGTTTTTCTTTGATGAAGTGACGATCAACTTCGACATGTTTCGTTCTGTCATGTTGTACGGGATTTTCTGAAATGCAGATTGCCACTTTGTTGTCACAAAAAAGTTGGCTTTTCCGCCTAGGTGGAAAGCCAATTTCTGTTAACAATCTTCTAAGCTAAAGTATCTCCATAAGGCCACTCCTAATCCCTCGAAATTCGGTTTCCGCACTTGATAGCGCCGCGACTTTCTGCTTCTTGCTCCTCCAAGTGACTAAGTTACCCCCAACAAAGGTAAAATACCCTCCAGTGGATTTTCTCAACTGGATTGCTTGCCCAATCAGCATCAGTGTATCCATCAATCTCAAAGTCTTCCTTTTTTTCTAAGAAAACTCCAAAGCCTATTGTCCCCTTTAAGTATCTTACAATCCTCATGGCCGCGTCCATATGATCTTCTTGCGGTTGATGCATGAATTGACTGATGACTCCAACTGCATATGTGATGTCCAGCCTAGTGTGAGAAAGATAGATGAGTTTTCCCACCAACCGTTGGTATCTCTCACGATCTGTAGGTTTAGCTCCATCGACAATCTTCAACCCATGATTTGGTACCATTGGAGTTTCAGCAGGTTTGCAGTACTTCTTCCGCCTTAGAAATATTCCATGCTTGGATCTCAACACTTCAATTCCTAAGAAGTACTTCAAAGCTCCCAAGTTCTTCATCTTAAAAAGATTTTCCTTTAGATTTTGGATCTTTTCTGCATCGTCTCCAGTTATGATCATGTCGTCAACATAGATAATCAAACATGTCATTTTGCCATCCCTCTCCTTTAGAAATGGCGTGTGATCTGAATGGCTCTGTTTGAAGCCATGTTTGAACATTGCCTGGCAAAATCTTCCAAACCAAACTCTGGGGGATTGCTTTAATCCATAAAGGGTCTTCTTCAGTTTGCAGACTTTCCCTTTCCCAAACTCTTCATAAAACCCTGGTGGTACCTCCATGTAGACTTCCTTATTCTTCTTCAGTTCACCGTGAAGAAAGACATTTGTAACATCGAACTGGTATAATGGCCATTCTTTACATGCAGCTACTGAAAGCAGAGCTCTCACTGTATTCAGTTTTGCTCCAGGTGAAAAAGTTTCTTCATAGTCTACTCCATATACCTGAGTGTATCCCTCAGCAACCAATCTTGCCTTGTATCTCTCGATTGAACCATCTGCACATCTTTTTATGGTGAAGATCCAACGACATCCTACTGGTTTCTTTCCTAGGGGTAGAGTACATTTCTCCCATGTTTCATTTTTTATCAATGCATCAATCTCTTTCTTCATGGCCCCCCTCCAATGCTTGTATTTCATTGCCATCTCGAAGGATTGTGGAATCTCTTCTTCCTCATAAAGTGAAGCTTCGAATGCCCTCGCCATTTCAGTGAGGTGCCCTTGACTGAGATTTGCGACGAAGTATCTAGATTTCCGCCATTTCCAGTTTGGTGAATATCTTCGAGGAGGGATGCCCCTTGTACTTCTGTAGGACAATCTATCTTGCCCAGTTTCTTGTTCCGTCGGTGGCTCTTCTGTAACAATTTGGTTTTCCCTGTCATTGTTAGTGGTTTCAGGTAGGGTACCAATATTGGGATCAGAAGTGTTTACCTCAGGATTTAAAGACGGGTCGGATAGCTTAGCAGTGTCCTGAAGTGGCATGTTTTTTTCTTGGAGATTTGACTGCCCGGTGGTATTGCTAACTTCCTCTGTTGGACCGACTTTTGTGACATGATTTTGGTCTATCTGTTGTGTTTGGTTGTTCTCTTCCTCCCCCTGAATGGTTGTTGGGTCGACATTTGTGACAGGAATTTGGTCGGGCTGTTGGGTTTGGTTGTTCTCTTCCTCCCCCTGAATGGTTTCTCCCAAAGAGGTAGCCAATTTAGTGTGTCACTACTTGAGTTCACCAACTCACTACTCTCCCTCTGACCGCTAGATTGGCTATAGAAGTATTCGCTTTCAACAAAGTCGTAGTTCATAGTTGTGTACATACGATCTGTTGAAGGGTCATAACACCGATAACCTTTCTGGTTTTTCCATAACCCAAGAAGACACATTTAACTGCACAAGGTGAGAATTTATTACGGTTATGTTTGGGAATGTGGACAAACACGGTACAGCCCAAAATTTTGGGGTCGAGATGAAGGGATGATGGCACCGAGTTATGGGAAGAGAAGATGTCAAGAGAGGTTTTGAAGTTAAGGGTCCCTGTGGGTAGACGGTTTAGGAGATAGACAGCAGTGGCGATGGCTTCCGGCCAAAAAGATTTCGGGATGTTTGACTCAATGAGGAGGGCACGGATAATTTCTAGGATATATCGATTTTTTCGCTCAGCTACCCCATTTTGCTCCGGTGTATATGCACACGAAGTTTGGTGAACAAGGCCTTTTTCAATGAAGAAAGATGTCATCTTAGAATTCACGTATTCCCTCCCATTATCAGATCTAAGAACTTGAATTTTGGAGTTATACTGGGTTTGAACAAGATGATAGAACTCGGTGAATTTCTTAAAAATTTATGATTTTGTTTTCAAAAAATAAATCCAAGTCATACGAGAAAAATCATCAATATTTAACAAAAAAATATCGAAACCCTTGTCCTCCAGCAACCGGAGCAAGACCCCATGAAGGAACTGGCAGCGGAAGCGCTCACATAAATCAATTACATAATAATTATGATCTATTTAGCAGATTATTTAGACAAATTCTATTCGCGTAATTATCACATGTATCATGCTCATAACTCAAATAAAACATGTTTTATATTAATTGAAACCTAAAACATGTTTTTCTACGGTTTAGCCATTATACCTTGATGATTCTCCACCAGTGGTGGTCTTTAGGTCCTATGGCTAAGGAAGATGAGTATGCGAGGGCTTGGAAAGTGTTTGCACAAGCAATAGAGGGCTGGAATTCAAAATTTTGGGGTTTATTTTCAGAATTTTTGAAACTTGGGGGTGTTATTTCGGTATTTTGGACAGTTGGGGTTTTTTTGTATAATTTTTCGGTCAATTGGGGTGGACATGGAAGTTTTCGAATTTGGTGGGGTGGCTTTGGCAGTTTCGAAATCTGTTGTGGGTGATTTTGTGAGAAATGTTTGAGGTGGGGTCGAATATGGGTGTGGGTATAAGTTAGGGGGGTTTTCTGCAAAGTGGTGGGGTTTTTTTTGTTGGGTATCAGCGGTACTCCAGGATCGACACACAAACGGAATTTTATTAAACCCGACAACGGTGTACGAAACACCGATACACAACACGATGGTGTACACAACACCAACACAACACTGTTGGAACCGGCAGCGGAAGCGGGCGCATAAATTAATCACATAATAATCAGATCTATTTAGCAGATTATTTAGACAAAAGCTATTCGCGTAATTATCACATGTATCATGCTCATAACTTGAATCAATCATGCTTTAAGAATATTGAAACCTAAAACATGCTTTTCTACGGAGCGAGAAAAATACCTAATTAATTCTCCGAAGAATTGAAGATGGCTAACTTCTTGCTCCACGTGATGCTTTGAGTACTTAAACCACAAATTTTCTCTACGGTTCCCTGACTTTGTATCCCAATATCGGTGTGGGGTGATCTTACTAGAATACTAGGACTTAAATAAAGAAGGACAGAAGAAATCCTTTTTGGAATAGGAGAGGAATTCGAAAATTCCTACAGCTTGTGACAGCTGAAATTTTCGAAAATTTTAGTAAATAAAATTGTGTTTTTATTGTCTCCTTTATTCTCCTTATTTATATTAAGTTCCTTTTGGGCCCAGACGGGGATCTATGGAAGGTTTTGGATATGGGCTCATCCAATTTACTTTTTACTTTATTAAAACAAAGACATAGACTTTGTTAAGTTAACTTATACACTTAAACATACATTCACATCCATTAAATGTAAAACATAACAACATTATGACAAAAATAATCTGTTTTATTTATTGGAAAATAAAATAAGAGTTTTACAGTATTCAATCACTCGAAACGTGATTTCTAGTATACAAACTCTAACAAACACTACAACACTTTTGAGGACACATCCCAAAATACACTCTTGGAGGACACACCTCACAAGACACCCGAGGACACACCTCTAGCTCTACGAGAACACACCTCGCACTCACACACGCACACGTACACTCTTACTACTCCACTCTTGGTGTACTTACTCACACACACATAGCTACAAGACTAATGCCTATTTATAGGCATGCTAAGTCGGTTATAAACCGACATTATCAATCTAGAGAATTCTTAGCTATCTAATATAATAATACATAACACTAATTGATCTCATGTCCATCGAACTCTCTAGAGTAGGCTAGCTATTGATTTTATTTATTTAATCTCTCTAGGCTCTTCTTGAAAGTCGGTGGAGCCTCTCTCAATATTTTTTTGGAAAACCCCACAAATGTTCCCCCAAATATTATTTCCGCCGTCTCTCCCATTTCTTTGAATTTGTGACCGCCAGAAGAAGGCGGTGGATCACCGCTGTCCGTCACCGCGCTGAAACTGGTTCCGGTGGTGGTTGTTTGGTCCTCCCCGCATGCCCGAATCTCGTGTCTCATCTGCTTCTTAATTCTTTCCCGCTGCACAGCCTCCGCCACCGACGCAGCTGCAGCCGTTGCTGCCGACGCTGCTTCCCCGCTGCTGCGTCTGCCGCCGCCGCCGCTGACGTTGTTGTCTGTGACCGGTGGCGCTGCAGACCGGTTGCCAATTACAGCAGCCATCCATTCCTCTTTGTTCTCTCCGGCTTCGGTGACTGGTGCTGCTACCACTAGCGGTGCTAAATCACCGCATATCCTTTCTCCGCCATCAATGAGGGCACTAGCGTACGTCTTCTTCTGAGTGTAGGTTGGATTTATGTTTGAGGCAGTACTCCTTTGGCTGTTCGCCTGTGTTGTTGCTGCAAGCGTGTAGAAATTTTGGCTTTGGTTTGTGTTGGTTATGTACAAATCAATTAGATTTGAGATTGTCTCGATCAATAACTCGAGAGTGCGTATGTGGCTGACCTCCATTGGAGGTTTTTTGTTAGTTTCCTGCTCTGATACCATCTTAAAGATGGTAATCGAGAGAGATATAGGAAGATTGGATAGACATATTGAAGTAGAAGGTAAAGAAATTGTATTCTTTGTTGTGTATGTTTCTTGTTTTTTGATATGCTAATTTCCCTAGTATTTATAGGGAAATTAGAATCTTGTAAATTACATCAAGTATTGGAAATATACTACACTAAGAACTCTACAATTATTCAATGTTCTAAGAACTCTACAGTTATTCAATGTTCTACGAACTCTCCTATAATCAATGTGGGCGGCCATCTTCCTTTTTTCAACACTAACATCATCTCCCAATTTTTCTTTTCTCTGTTTAGTCGCTATTTGTGATTTTCTCTACTTTTATTTGGCAATTCCACAAGCAGTGCCATCTTCATTCATGAGATAAATGCAAGTAGTTGTGTTGATTTGGAGAGAGAGAGGTGGAAGCAAATGCAAAGAAAAATGGAGGAGAAATTTATCTTCTGCCAAGACAATTTTTTGTTGCAAGAGGGAGGTCTGATCTAGAGTCATGCATTTAGTATCGGGCCTCGAAAATAAGGAACTCAGTTGCGGGCCGAAACAAGAACGAGTCTTGCAAACCGAGCGCCATATTACATGGTTTATCGGGCGATGTCGTGGTGAATAACGGCAACCGAACATGACCTATAAGGGATGAAGGGAGTATAAAAGCTCAGATTGGCCCAATCATTCAGACATGAGCCTTAACGGACCTGAGTTGGGCTGGGACTGGCTCACTTGCCCAATTGCCCGTCCCTAAACAACTATTGTATATTGGAATATTATTGGAAAAAATGATGTCAAACGTTTCATTTTATCATTGATCCAAATCCCCTAGTTATTCTGTATGAACAGTTTCTGATATTAGACCCAACTATTGTGATATACAAGACCAGTTGTGACTGAAATATTTATGAAAATTTGACGTAACATAATACTCCCTTTGTCCTTCAAATATTGTCCCACTTTGATCCGGCATGGATTTTAAAAAATGTAATGAAAAGTGAATTAAAAAAAATAGTGGAATGTGAATCATACTTTTATATATTAGTTTTATAATAAAATGTGTGTAAAAATGTGTTAGTGGAATATGAGATCCACTACTAAAAATGATAAAAAGTGAAATGAGATAAATTTTGTGGGACAAACAAAAATAGAAAAATGGGACAAAATTTCACGGACGGAGGGAGAGTATATGATATTGATAATTGGTTAGGTTATAGTAGCAAAAATCATGTCATGGGTTGGAAATATGAACACAATCGAACCACTATTTAATGTTAACATGTTGTTTGGATAACTTGACTATTGCTTTGTTGCATTCTCCTGTCAACCGGATTCCCTTGTTGTCTAGGAGAAACCAAATAACGGAGGTTTCATATAATTACATTAAGAGCATCTCCAATGCTAAATAGGTCAGCAATAGGCCAACCATTTTCTTTCCCTGCCATGTCAAGCAACACTAAAAATCCACCTGCCACATCGTGATTTAGGCCAGCCATAGGCCAACCGCAATAAAAATAATTCAAAATATACTACATTTAAGGAATTAAAATTACGATTAAATTACGGAATTAAATTTACGACACATATACGGGAAAACTAATCCATTCCATTCAAAAAAAGTACAAAGATTTTTAAAAAAAGTACATGGTTTTTTTTTAAAAAAAAGGGCTTCCACACACGAGCCGATCGCTAGCCGACCATTGGAGATGCTCTAAAGCTAAAATAGATTAAGTTAAAATAGATCAAATTTCACCTAATATAGAAAGCTAAGTAGCCAACAGTTTTAAGCTTATATTCAATACAAATATACAATTATCAAGAATTAAGGGGGTGTTCGGTTAACAAGATTAAATCTCGTGATTAAATATGTATCATGTTTGGTTCATAAGATTAACCCCCTCAACTTAATCCTAGATGGATAGTCTCATGATTATTAGTCATGATAACCGAACGCCACCTAAGTAAATATGTTCAATACTAATGGCAAGAGTATTTAAGTTTTAAATCCAAATGAAAAGAAGGGTAGGTAGGGGGGGCTTTTTTTGTTTTTGTAAGACGCACCGTAGAAAACCGCAGCGTGGGAAACAGGAGAGAGGCCTCCCGCATCCTGAGGAAACGTGAATATAGAAGTAAGCAACGAGAAACCAAACTGCACTTCACTCCATTTATTTCTCAACTACCAAAAAATACCAAACCCCAAATCTTCACATCCGATTCCGGAAATCCGGGTCAATGGGAACAGCTGTGGCGGCGGCCGAGATATCGGAGTCTCTGCTACAGCAGGATGAGCTCGATTTGGACGAGCCGATTCCCGACTGGAAGGACCAGATTACGATCAGAGGGCTGGTAGTGAGCGCCGTCTTGGGCGCTCTCTTCTGCATAATCACGCACAAGCTCAATCTGACGGTCGGGATCATCCCCTCGCTCAACGTCGCCGCCGGTTTGCTCGGCTTCTTCTCCGTCAAATCGTGGACCAGCTTTTTGACCAGATTGGGGTTCTCGTCCAAGCCATTTACCCGCCAAGAGAATACCGTTATTCAAACTTGCGTCGTCGCTTGCTATGGACTCGCCTTCAGTGGTAATTTTTTTTTTATTTACTTTTTTGGGGTTTTTTTGGCCATTTTTTTTCCCAAGGAGGTGATTAGACCCAGCGGGTTTTGGGGAAGAATGATTTTAAAGGTCTCTATGGATAAAAAGGTACAAAAATGTTTTTTTTAATTTTTAAATTTTTTCCTATATTAATTTTGTTACTCTTCACCCAAAAAAGCTTTTTAAAGTAGAGGAGGGAAATTAAAAAAGAGGTAAAGTGCCCTTTCGGGCCCACTTTTAGGGTTTTTGTTTTTTGAAAAATTTTTTAAAAGTTTTCCTTTATTTTGGAAATTCTCAATTTAAAAGGACTTTGGGGAAGGGGGAACAAAAGGGAAGAAGCCCAAAACCCAAATTTTCCCACCATTTAAGTTTGGGGTTTTACCGATCTGCCTTTTTTCTTTTTTTTGGGGCCAATTTAAAATTTTTTGTTTATTTAAAATACGGTTTTGAGGGGTTTCCCAAAATGATAAAAAAATTTTTCACTATTTTTTGTTTTTTGTTTTTATTAATTTTTGGTTTAAAAAAAAGGGGGAAAAAATTTTTTAAGTTTTTTTTTTTTTTCTTCCTTTGTGGACGGGAAAAATCAAGGTTTTTTGGAAATGGTCTCTAACCTTAATAAAAATTTATTTCCACCACTCTTTTTCCCGGGAATTTTGTTTGGTGCCATTTCCTTATTGGAAGAAAAGCGTGATGAAATTTTCCTTAGAGACAAATACCCTTTTTGGGTTTCTGTTGTTATATGTTTTTTTTTGGTGGCAGTATCTATGTCTACAATGCCACTGATTTTCCACCCCTTTAAGTGGTATTTTGTCCCTTTTTTCATACATAATTGCCCCCAGCCCCCTTTCCTTCTTTCAACCTATTACTGGGCTAACAGACTGGAGCCTTTCCACATAGGAAAATTGGGGCTTTTTATTAGGGTTTAATTGTGGGGGGGGAATGGTGGGGTTTTTTGGGTGGTTTGGGAGCTTGTGGGTTATGATGTTTATTGTCTCCACAGCTGCTGATTTAATTTTAAGATTTTAAACTGGGTTTCTTACAAAATCCTTTTTCCAAGTCTATGTTTGTTTTTAGGAAATAGGGGGTTTTGGGGCCCCCCCCGGTGGTGGGGTTTAAGTCCCATAAAAAAAGCACCCCTATGCTGTTATTTACAGGGAAATGGCCATTTTTGGGGGTTTAGGGGTTCTCTGAACTTCCTCAGCATTGTCTGGGCCCTTGTACTGGGTTTTTTTGTTGGGTGCCCTGGCTATAAACCTTTTGGGGATCTAAAGAAAAAAATTTCCCAATACATTCCCCCCCCAATTTGGGAATGGCAGTGCCATTTTACATAGGAGCTTACTTTGCAATCGACATGTTTTTTGGTACTGTTATATTGTTTATAAGGGGCATAAATAGAAAGGAGGGTGAGGATTATTGGGAAGGGGGCCGTTGCCTCTGGCTTAATCAGGGGAGGGGAAAGGACAATCCCTTCTGCCATTCTCTCAACCCCAAAAGGTTTATCCACCCATCTGCATGTAACCTTCCGGAAGTAGCTGAACAAATAAGTTTTTTTGTTTCAAATCCCTTTTTCTAAAAAGAAAAATTTTTGGCCTTTTAAATACTTTAAAATGTTCATGTTCTTAAATTTTCCCTTACCTGCAAATTTAAAACTATTTCCCCTTTTTAAAATCGTTTCTGCAATTTAATTTCCCTGATATTTAAAGGGAAAATTTTAATTTAATTATCTTTCCGGGGGAAATTTTTCTCATTTTTATTTTAATGCAGTTACTTTAAATCCAATCAGAACAAAATTAGACAAAATTGGGATATTTGAAATAAAGAATAAAGGAAAGGAAATGGGTTTTTTTTAAAAGGTGTGGGAAAAAGGGTGAAAACTTTAATTTTTTTCTCATTGATCCGTGAACCCCCCCTTTTTTTCCCCCCTTTAGTTTCATTATCCCAAATCCCCTTTTTAACTCTCTTTTTTGATATTTCTATTTTTTTTTTTCTGGGTAAAAATGTGAATAAAGCTAGTGGAATATGTTGTACCACTATTATCCTGTTTTTTATTGAAAGAAAGATATGTTCTTTCCCCCCAGCAATAGTTTTTAAAAAATCCATATAAAATTTTTGTTAGGGATGGGATTTTAGCAAAAAATTTTTAAAAATTTGTTTAAAAAAATCTTTTGGGGGGTGGGTTTAACCCATGCTACAGGGGATGAAAATTAAAAAAGAGTGTAGTGTTATTGGTTTTGAAAAATGTTTTTGAAAATATTATTTTAAAATTGACATGCAAATTTTAATTTTTGTGGGTTATTTTCCCCCAATTTATAAAATTTTCCCCCCCCCCCCCTTCTCCCTTTTTCCAAAACCTTTTTTTATTTTTTTTTTAAAAATGTTGGAAAAGTTAATTTTTTTTTCTTTTATCCCAGGGGTTCCCCCTTTTTTTTAAAAATTCTTTTTTTATACTTTTGATAAAGTTTTTTTGTTAGTTCGGAAAAGTGCCCAAAATTTTTTTTTGGATAAAAAATGTTCCAAACATTTTCTTTCTCGATCTTTACTTTATAGCCATGATTGTTGGCGTGGATTAATGTGAAGTGATTTGTGTAGCTCTTTTTCTTTAAAAATTGAAATTGACATCTCCACTCTATGAAATTAATTAACTCGAGAGTTAGTGGTGGGGTTGTTCAATCATTTGAACTAGCTAACATGCCATGTACGCGTGCAATTCTCGCGTGGCGTGTGCTGCATCGTGTTGTCCATGCGAATGGGCTAAAAACTAACCGAATTTTAGTTTTCATTTTAAATTTTTTCCTTTTTACCGTTAAAGACAACAACTATCATATTATTGTTTTTATTTTTATTTTTTAATCTCTCTTTATCTCATCCCCTACCCTTGTATAAACACCTTCACTTCATTCACACCTCAATATTATCTTCTTGTTCAGTTCCTTCTCATTTTTCTTCCAAATTCTTCCCAAGTTCTAATTTGAACAAACAATATACATTATCTTATGTCACAATGATCCCATTTCGTCATATTTTAACAGATGTGATGGTCATAGATTCCAAGTTTTGTATCTTGTGCAACCACAACGGAAGAGTAAATGCAAGTGGGACGAATATTTTAACAGATGTGATGGTCATCAAGCAAGGTGAGAGCAAGAAGACTTTCAAACACGTCAAGACTTGAGAAAATGTTTGTCACTGCAAAAGTGGGCGGGCTGTAAAGCGACATAACTGAAGGAACGAGACACACCTCGAAGATATATCTACAATGTGCATTATAAATATCAAGAGATGGGCAGGGACATAAAACTCCGTCAATATATCAATAAGTTAATAATGATATATTTATATTCGTGTATTACTATAATTTGTAAACTGATGCATTGAATATGGATAAACATTCGTCAATATCACGATCAATATGCATGTTTTATTACAAATATCAACAAATGTACTCCTCCGTTCATAGTAATAGAAGTCGTTTGCGATTTTGAGTACGTTTATAGTAATAAGTCATTTCCTTTCCAGAAAAGTCAACACATTTTTCATCTACTTTCTTTCTCTCTTACTTTTTTCTCTTCATCTCTCTACCTTTTTCATTTTCCACTTTATTCTTCCTTTACTTAACTCACCCTTAATCTTCGTGTAAAAAAAGCAGCTTTATTACTATGGAGCGAATGAGTATTATGCATGCGTATTAATATACGATGATTCAACTATCAGTAAATGAGAACACTACATGCTCTCAGTATAGATGAGAATGAACGAAACTCGTGTTATCAATATAGATGTGAATGCACAAAATCGTGTAGCAGAAAAATAAATATTGATCATATGGAATATTTGAATAAAATAAGGATAGTCCATAGTAACATAAAATCGCATATAGATTATTTAGTATTGTAGTATTACATAAAGATTGAGAGATTAAGGTATTTAATAACTACCATATATATATATATTGATGACATTCTTACTATTTTTGAATAAAATAAATTCCACATAACATTATTTTGTT
>NC_062968.1:25305308-25406308 GCF_023119035.1 Salvia hispanica | reverse complement strand
GTTCTTGCCGGAATCATGAAGGTTCGCATTATTTATCCTCTTCCACCAACACACACACACACTTTCATTTGTCTTTTCCAATTTTATGAATACATAGTAAAAACTTGACAACATGCAACACATTGCAGGATGCTCCAGAGTTCTGGATTAGCAGGCAAGACTATTTGGAAGAGGGAGTTGCTTGTCTGAGCAAACTAGGCCAGGCATGAGATTCACGCCATCAGTTTCCCGATTCGCTGTTTCGAATTTTCTAATGGAAGCCATAGATAGCCAAGAATCCATATATTCAGCTAGAAGTTGAGGTATTTTCATGTATGTATCCTTCACTGTGTTTTGGCTTCAACCAAATACTAGTACTATTAAAAATGAAAGATGTGCTTATTTTGGATGTCCATTTTACAACATTAATATTACTCTCTTCATCCCAAAAAATTGTCTAGTAATGTTTTGTTCCGCCTACCAAAATTAATCAATTTAAATTTTCTCACCACGCATCACAGTACTAATGATATAGGTCCCACTATAATATTCAACTATTTTTCTCTCCTAGCCAATTTTGCATTAAAATTCAGGTCGTCCTCAAAATCTCTATTTTTAGGGAAACAGAGTTTGTATCAAACTCTATCTTGTGTATTGGTGAACAAATTTGCGATGTACATTAGTTTAGTGCAAAATTGGACATCAAGAGAAACCCTTAAACAGATGTACATTTTACTGGATATCTAAACAAACCAAACACTACATATAAAGATTGCACCAAACAGGAAATTCTAAAAATCATCCCTTTATCACATTATAATGTTCAAGTAGAGATATAAATGATAACCAAATTATTGATTCATTTCCCACACAGAGCAGTGTCTCTCTTGGATGGCCTATAACTCAATGCATTGAGGCTGTAAATGCACATATTGGCTCGTTTCGATTTGATCGAGATCTGGTCGGAAGTCGACTGAAACCCTGGGATGGCGCAGGCCTTAGACGACGTGGAGAGCAGAGTTGCTCGGCAAGTGCTTTTCACAGCTTTATCTCTAGCGCATTGAACTCCATCAACAGAAGGCACCTCAAGCCTATAAATACCATATTTATTTGTTGTTCTGTTCACTGAAAATGATATTTGCTCAGCAGTTCTTGGAGCAATTGCATTGAACATGCAATCTATTCTAACCTCAACTCCTGTCACATAACAAAATCAAATGTGAGTTGATTTATCACAAATCTCGCAAGTTCTAACCTAAATAATTCACATTAAAACTAAATACAAAACCAAATGAATCCTAGATTCAAGAAAGGTAAGAAAATATTATACCTATAACTCAAAAGAAACAAGAAATTCAAAAGTTGAGGTTGCAAGAACTTGCAGTTCCTACTTCTTTTTACTTTCCAAACAAACCTAACTCATTCACATCAAAACTAAGGCAAAACCAAACACACCTAAAACTCAAAGAAGGTAGGCATATTATACAGGTCAAGAAAAACAAGTAAGAGTGTTCAAAGTCTCTCTCATCTATCAGAAAACTTGCTAAATCCAGCTTAACATCATAACTAGTACAAAACCAAATGTAAGCATATTATATAACTACACAAGAATAAAACACTTTCTTTCTCATCACCCAAAAATCGTTTTTCCTTTCCAGAAAACAGAACCTAACTCATTCACATCAAAACCAAACACCTATTCAATTGGAAAAAAGGGGGAAAATAAAGATGAAACCTGGTAAGAAGTAGCTATGTCTGGAGAAGGAGTTGTTGGAGCAGATGTCACAATAAACAATGCCCATCACAGTGATTTGGGGATTATTAATAGTATTTGAGTGAGATTTTGCAGCTTCGAGTTGCAGGAGGAATGAGAAGAAACAAAATGCAAAGACTAATGTTGAGGCCATTGCAGCAGTGTTAAGTGATGATTTGGTTTGAGGTTTTATTAGGAGCCTATGGCTACATTGTTATGAATTTCTCATGTTTGTGTGTGTAGATAATGAATGACAGATGTGTTGGAGTAGTAAGGTTGAGGAGTTGCAGCACCTTTTTTTTCTTTCCTCTATGCATATAAAACAAGTGCATGTGAACTTCCTTTGGCTTCTTATGGAGCAGTTGTGTAGGAGAGAGAGACAAGTGTGTGTTTTATTGCAAAATCATGATTCTTTTTTTATCAATAATTGTAATTACAATGCTTCTTCTTTCTTTTGTTTTATAAATTAAGAGCTCCAATCGATAAAAAATTGCTAAATCTGACTATTCTTTAGGGTAGAGAGGAGGGGGCAATTTATTTGGAACTAGACATTTGATGGATCTATTACTATTACATTCAAAGGTGATCATGATTGCGGCAAATTATCAAATTATAGTACTACTACATTACATGTATAGTATTTGTCTTATTTAGCTATACGCGGATATAAAAGTCGCCCCTATTATTATTTGATAATATTACACAAAATGTTACTATTATCTACAATAAAAATACTTTAACTGTGTAAAATCTATATTACACTATCACATTATAATTACTCCATAATCAAACAATTTTTTAAAACTAGAGGTTCCAAAAAGTAAGACGTGTAATTACGGGAAGGATATTATCATTCTATCTACCAAATAATGTGTGTGTATATGTATATGTATATGTATATGTATATGGCGTATATGCTTGGGTGTATCCGTGTATATCTATAGGTTGGTGCACACTGCAAATACTTATCTCAAAATTCAATGCTTCTTCTCAGAAAATTTATTACACTGAAATTAAGGAGCTTCATTCAGCATCACCTGTCCCTATTTATGTCTCCCACTCTCACCCACATACTACTGTTGTAAAACAGAGAGATTCATATTTTTCCATTACAGAGAGATTCATATTTTTCCATTACAGAGAGATTCATATTTTTCCATTACAACTATTCATTATGATCCTACAAATTAGTTCCCCTTTAATATTATCATACAAATTTAGAAAAATGCATTTAATATTATGGAGTATTTAACAATCATAATTGAAATTTAAATGTTATATTTTGTCATTTATTTAGAAACCATAATCATATGTAATTTTATTTTAGTAAAAAATATTGCTATGCAATTTTGATTATGAAACTAAGCTAAGTTATGGGACATCTCAAATAAATAAAGAATTAATTTCACATAAGTGGGGGATTATGATTGTAAATTGTTATACTTATATTTTAGAATGTGACAAAAATGGGAGCCCAACAGTTTCAATAAATAATGAATATCATCGAATATCATAAATAAAATGGATTATTGGTTGCATTGCGAATATCCATCGCAAAAGTCTTTTTCGAAATTATGAATATCTATACAAATGGACATTCAATGCAGTCCACCCAATAATTCCACTATCCAATTTACAAAAAAGTCATGAAACAGATAGTTGCTAGTAGTATAATTCTTTAGGTATTCAGATCAAACCAAATGTACAAAACAAAACAAATAGTGGTAACAATCAAATGTATAGTAACAACAAAAGAAATATTGAACCAAGTGGAGAAATTTCACTCTGATCAAGAACTTCAAGATCAAAATAAGTATTGGAGGGAAGAGCCCAAGGATGTTGTATTCTCATAGTATGTAAAAGTTCTGCACCTACACATGTACAAGCAGCAAATTTTTTATAGAAACAAGCATACATGACAAACAACTCTTACACATAAATGCTCTCAAACACACACACACTCAGTTATGGCATTGTACTGTTTACAAATTATTGTGTGGCTGAATCAAACTTCCACTCTCACAAGATGGAACACGAACATACATTCTTCTTTGAGGTCTCGTCGACCTTCTTCTCTGTTAACACAATGGGAACTTTCAGCAATTATTTTGGGGAAAGAGGATATTGAGGATTAAATGATAGTATCACTGAGAAATGAGATTAATTTGAAGCACAATCCAGAATTTTCACAGGAAAATAGTATAGGAAATCCAGACAATTCAGGAAATGATGATTTATAAAGAAACGCAGGTGGAAAATAGATGAATAAAAGGAGAAAATTCCCCGGCTTAATAGCATATTTTATGCACAAATATGCATAGAAGGGATATAAATGTTATATCATAAAAATGTACTCACTACTGTAATAGATTGGAATGGGTTGAGCACTGCAATTTGTGTAGCAACTAGCAATGATAATCACCATATGTGGCCGAATGAGGGTATGAGTTCGAGTTGGTTGGTCTTTTAAAATAGGAATAGTGTATTTTCATTGTAAGGATCCTTCAAATCCACCAGTTTCGCAAGATAAAAAATTTTGCTAAAATCTTTTCAGGTGATAAAAATAATTCAGGCTTTGAGGCATCCTTAGTTTTTATCCAACAAAGTAAACACTGGATCAGACTGGATTTTTTGTTCATTTTTTTTATCCAGGTTAATCACGCAAAGTAAACACAGGGCCTAATTGGCTAAATTCTTCTATACTAGTACACGGCATTATCTTTAATGACTTAACTTACACAATATTATCTATAACTATCATTATCCTACACCAAGACCAGGATATATTCATATTATTGAACCTTCAAACATGCCAAAAATTTCAAAATCCACATTGACCGTATGCTTCTTTTCTCAGGTGTCCAAGTATTCCCTAGATCCAACCATCCCCTGTCCTCAACTTCCATTTTTAGGAGTTTTAGTCAATGTCATAGCTATATTTGTAATGTGATCATCATAACATCATTCCAACTTGTGTGATAAGCAAAGTACTGAACGCATACAAATTTATGCTGAAACCATAGATTTACTTTCGAGCATAGTATCTTATTCAAGAAACCTATGTGCAAAAGTTAACAGCTCCACATGACTAAAAGCTCCAAATCTACAAGTTAAAACATTGTAGGCAAAATTAAGTATGCAGGAAATATGAAAACACAATTACAGCATCTGAACTTATGAATTATGACTAACAATCAGATTTGCATCATTACAAATAAGTAAAAAAGTTACCTGTCTTAGCTTTTGCTACCGATGGCTGTACAACAGCGTGCATGGTGATAACTCCATTAGGCAGCTCTCCGAATGGCGTCTTGCACTGTGCAACGGTCTTGTTATTCTCCAAAATTTTCCCGGCACTTATTAATTTCACATCATTTGCTGCTTTTGGGGTAACTTTCTTATCTGATAATAAGCAAAACTGCTCCAATTACATTACATTTATGGTTAACGTATGCATTAAACTAATACAAGTCTATGAAACCATGCGCTCGAAAACCACAACTTCATTCATTCACACAAATTCTGGAGCTACTAATACATTCTTACGATCACGTGAATCCTGGAGCTACTCCCTAATAACATTTCAAATATTTTTACCACATTTTAGCATAAAAATCAAAGGGCATTTACAATACTTAATCAAATGGCATAAACTTATACAAGTCTTTGAAAGTTGAAACTCAATTCCTCATGTGCTCGAAAACCACAACTTCATTTAAAATTTCCCTGCTTTAGATTCTTTATAATCACACGAATTCTTAACATTTCAATAATTTTTACCATTTACGCATAAAAATCACAGAGCGTTTAACCATAAGTTATTTAATCAATGGGCATAAACTCAAACATATTTTTTATAACTACTAAAATGATTAGAGATAAACTTTCTTAAACGTTTACTATGTTCCCTCAAAAAAACGCACAAAAGGAAAATTGAACATAGAAGACAACAAAATCAAATGAAAGAGGCTCATGTTCTAGCTCCAAAATCCAAAAAGAGCATAAAAATTGAAGATTTAAGCTAACCTTTAGGCCACTCTGCGACAACTCTTTCCTTCAGCATAGCAACAGTCGACGCCGGCGAATATCGGAACGGACCGATGTCTGATCCATCGTACAATCTGAATTTCAGCTCTACCAGATCCTCCTCCGGCATTTGCTTTCTCCAATATCCTCACAATTCTCGAAAACCAAACCCAATTCTTTCCCAAGCAAATCAAAACCCTCAAATTCCAAATCCTTCCCCCTCCAACCGCAAAAAAGGGGGAAAAAGAAAGCCTGTTCAAATTGGAGGTGGCAACCGAAAATGATCGAATTTTTCAAAGTTAATGCGTCAATTACACTTCGAAATTGAGGAACCCTAGAACAGATCTTGAGGAATTATGCAGTGGATTCTCCACTTCCTTTTTTTCGGTTTTTTAGTTCTATCCTGTAGGGCTTTATCAGTTTTCATTTCCTTTTTTCTTTTTAAGTTTTATTTTATTATATTATAATTTCCTTTTCCAATAATTAGATCATCGGCAACGTGCTCAAAACATGCATGTCGTCGTGTGCTTAGCTACAAAGCACGGTGCTACACTGAGCAAAATATGTGTCGCATCTGCAAAGATGCGTATGAAAAGATATGTTAATCATAACTTATCTCAAACTATCATAAAGATCTACCTACGATTTATAGTTTTTATATTTTTATTCCTTTTCTCCTATAAAGATACCATTCTACACACATTCATCCACACTTCTTTCATCATTTATCCGTACATTTTCTCCTTCAAATAGGAGTATACTTTGAATGAATTGATTTGTCTTCGGAGTCTTGAAAATATACAAAAGCTACGCTCATTCGATTTATTTTATTTTATTTTAATTTAATATTATGTGAGTGTATATAATAGTCCGCATAATGAATTGATGAAATCATACTCGGCCAAGATATATATGGATGGATACATGACGATTAATTCAAATACTAACGCAGACTCTAAATAGAAGCTTCCCTAACTCCTAAAAGTCCAAAAAAATTATAGTGGAAATTAAGTTACAAACAACCTAAATTACAATTTGCAAATCACTATACACCCAATCCAAATCTCTCCACATTGCTACTGTATAATAGAAACGAGGCTTAACTAGTTTATCTTAAACTCCATGGTCATATTCAGACACAAGCCACGGTCGGGGCCGTCGTTCTACTGCCGGCTCATCGGGGCCATCGGTAGAGACGACGGCTGGCCATAGAAACCCCCTTCCGGTGGAAAATTTTGATAGCCATTCGACGGAGGAGTAAATGGAGAAACTCCAGTTGCCGGAGGGGCGGCTGGGGTGTAACCAGGTGGAGGTAGCGGCGGCTGCAGGCTCGGGCTGTAGGTGTATTGGCAACTGAGCATTGGCATCGCGGTTTGCATGTATTGGGGCACCGGAAAAGACTGCATAGGTGGTGGTGGCAAAGGCGGCATGGGAGGCGGAGACGATGGCGGTGGTGGGGGCTCGTTGGAGTTCATCTCCTGGGAAGTGACCGGCAGATTTTGCTCAAAGGCTGGAGCAGGGGAGTTCTGAGGAACGTATGAAGGGTGTTCGTTCTCGAGCTTAGCCTTCTTCTCGGGGGGCTCGTTGATGGAGCTTCTGATCACTCCTTCTGACGCAAGAGACGAGAGCATAAAGGTCAGCATCTGGGCAGAAGACGACGATGCTGCGAGCTTTGCTGCCATTGCAGCTGCTGCGGATTTCGGTTCTTCTTTGATGTGGCTTGAATTTCCAGGAGCGGGCGCCTGCAGGGTGTAGGTCACTGAGGCTGTCTGCTCCCCGGCTGCAGGTATCAATTTCTGCGGCATCTGTGACACTGGCACTGCGTTTCTACTCTGCTCGACAATAATCTGTCCATTACCATTGCCGCCAAGAAGTTGCTTGCAGATGTTACCGGCCTGCTCTGAACGAGTCTGAGCTGCCTGAGAATGCAAGGGCTGTATGGTCAGAATCAGCTATCTATAATCGTGTGTACACGTAGATAACGAAATCAGTAATGATAACAGTCCGGAAGTTTCTTAATCACTCCAAAAAGTGGAATCATTGAGTAAAACGAGATTCAATTCAATAGTGATGATCCAGTTCTAAGCATCCTTAATAAGTACTCCATTAACTATGCAAAGTTCAGCAACAATAAATGAGCATCGTATACCTGAAGTTGATCTCGGACTTGATCCAGCTTATAGACCTATTAACAATATGAGCACAGTTCAAAGTTATGTAAGAAAAAATTAAAACAAGACAACCAATTCTTATTCCAAGAAATATACCTGTTCCTGCAGAGCCTCCCGTAAGAGAGATACGAGGTTTCCTCTAGCAGATTCAACAACAGCAAGTTGCGTGATGCAGTCCCTGAGAACGGCATGCTGCTCCTTGAGCTCATCACCTATACCACCCTTGACATGCCCTGCTCAATATTTGCCATAGATACAGGCTCAGTTGTCAACACCATTGCAAGATGATGATGATGATGATGATGATGGTTAATATTATTATTTTTATTATTATTATTTCAAACTCTAAAGTTGAGGCATAATCTTCCCCTTAAAAGGTGATTCCACTATATTTCTGGCTGGGGACAGCTCTGAAAAGACACAAGTTCCATATCTTTTCTTTCATCAATGGGAAGAAGCTAATTCAAACAAGATGGACAAAGTACATGCAAGGCAAGAAAAAGAAGATGATAAACTATATATATTAACGGTATCGTGTATATTATAACTGAAAGATGTTCGGGGTTTTGTCAGATATGATAAACAATGGCGCATGAGAATGAAAATATACGTACCTAATTGAGAATCACCCTCAACATCTTTCTCCACTTTTTCAACAAAGGTGATGGCATTTCTACATTTGGTAAAAATGGCATCCTCATCCACCCGACTGCTAGAGACAGCTTCAAAACCAGAAACTAGTTTTTCCAATGAATTACCACCAACCGGCTGCTGTATATAAAGGAAAGAACAAGCAATTATTGGAAACTAAAGTCGTGAAAGCATTTGCCATTTTAAGACGTACCAGTTTAGGTCCGGTAAGCTTCCGAGTTTTATTGCCATTGTCCAATTCCTTTTTTACAAACTCTTCCTTAAGAATTTGGCCTCTCGAGCCAAATACTTTTCTCTCGTCCCATATACTAATCTGCAGATGATAAGTAAATAGAGTTGGACTTTTCAAGTAAATTGTTGTAAATAATTCTGAGAAATGAATACCACCAAGAAAAAAAATTAAACCCATTTCTCCCTCTGTTTGCAACACGACGAACAGACATGCATAAAGATTTATAAACACTGGGCTTAAATTTATTTTCATAAAATTGAAATTGCATTTGAGTTATTGTAGGTAAGAGAATCATACATGAAATGAGTTCTAGAAGATAACAAGAGTAGAGAGTTCCAAAACGTTTGATAAAGATAAACTACTAAACTATCTCTTTTTTAGGTGATAACTAAAATTTTAAGTGAATAAACCTATGAAGCATAATAACTTCGAATTAAATATGAGATTATTCCAAAAATTATATGGAAGTAAATACTCCATTAAAGAGGAAGAATTTGGAAAGTGCCTTCAAATCATTTTTCGTTCATGCAATCAATGTACATCGCATGCATGATAACACCAACAAACAAGAATAGACACACCGAATAAGGAGATGCAAGAATACCCATGCAATTTTCTATAGGCCTTCCTGAACTTTTACTTGTACTGTTTGTTAGCAGAAATTATGCATTTAGTTTTACAATTTCTTTCTCTCAAAGATTCAATATATTGTGGTTAAACCTTCATAACTCACAATCATTTCATTTCTTGACACCCATAAATAGAAAACGGCATCCACAAAACAAGATATCTTCTCCCCTGATCCATATATGCGCGTATAAAATGGACAAAGATACACATACCAGGCGCAAAGCAGATCTCTTTGCGAATTCATCTCCATGTTCAATTACATCGCGAAGAGAATCTGGTAAAACCTTCCAAAACTCTGCAACAAACTCTGCACCCTTTCGTCTACTGTTCTGGAGAATGTCATTCGCAAGATATAGAAAAGCCAGGCGCTGCTCACGAGGAGCACTATGGAACTGTCTATCCCATGTTTCTACGACTTGTTTTGCTTTGTTCATGTGAAAAATGCACCAGTGTGACAGAGCTCGACAATGTCAAGGAAAAAGTTAGCAATCATTCACAACTTTACCATACATAACAAGACAGCACCAATGGGTATTTTTTGGAGGAGACGGAAACCATCATAGATAATAAGACATCAAAGCTACTAAAATGCCAATTAAAATCTATCAAAAGATCTCGAATAAGTAGTAATTAATAGCATTGCAGGATACTCTCAATACTTTGCTGTGAGCTGTTAAGCTTTGATAGCTTGTCAACCAGTATCTGAGGATTAAAAGTGCTTCCCATGGTGTCGTGCTCAAAGTTTGCCCGGCCAGTGAGTATCTAGCCGACCACTACACAAAGCAAATTGGGTACTGCAATTTTGAAAGGAATAAGAAACACATAAGCTACATAAGACAACTCACACACGCGCAAACATGGTGAGAAATTGAGAGAGAGGTGGTAACAAGTCAGCACCTTGGCGACAACCCCGCACAAAAACATGGAAAGATAGAGGTAGTAGGTGAAATAGTAACTACGCATTGATAGTTACAAGACCCACTTAAGTAAGGAAAATAGTTGGACGTTAATGCATGACGTAAGGAACATAATCCCACCTGAACTAAAAGTAAAATTTATAAAAATCAAGAACTCCTAAAGTTTTAAACGGAAAAATAATAGTACTGAGTTCTGCAGACATCGGTCATTCCACTATGCCAAGGTTTACAACGATACTAGTGAATCTTCGAAGATATTATCAGTATTGCATGCATTCGCACAAACACGTACATAGAAAAGCTTAGTCAGATATTCTGGATACAGAAACTTGTTCTTGAGTTATATCAAAGGCGAGCCTGCCTCATCTTAACCACCGCACGGTGTAAGGAGACATCCGACCCCAATTTGTATCGTACAAGACTGAATTTTTTTCATCGCGACTACATTGTCCATACTAGGATAACTTGACAAAATTGGAACACCCATCTAAACCCGCATATAGTAAATTCTAGCTGAAGAGTAAGGAGTGGTGTGAACAGCTATTTATACCAAAAAATTGTTCAATTCACCCCTCGAATTAACGGCCATGATTCTAAGGCGTAGCCACATAAGCAAAATGAGCTCAAATAATTACCAAAAACAGAGAATTCGGACATTAAAATCTCGCACATATTCTCCATTGATCAAATATGGATATAAAAACACGTGAAACGGCATGAATTTTGCCAAATAAAACCGAATAAGCAAGGTGCGAGCAGAAAATGGAAACATGAGCTTTAAAATACAAACCTTTAGAAGAAACACGAGCCTCTGATGGTAAAAGACTAATTTTCTTCAAACTTCATTCTCAATTTTCATGTTCAATGGAGGACTCGTCAAACTTTTGGGTTATCAGGCGGAATTTAGTACGCAGAAGCGATGATTTCGTAGTTAAGTGCGAATTGCAGGAATTTGAAGATGGAGAATTGAAATTAGGGTTCGCAATTACAAATTGGATTTGAGGATTGATATCATGCGGCAGTGGGAAAGAAGGAGACTTGACTTCATCTCTCCACCGTGTGATGATTTTATAATTTATAGATATGTGTTTTTTATTTAATTTTTGAGTGAATTTAATAGGATATCTATTCATTCTCTGTTTCACTTTCTTTTTTTGAGTGGTCTAAAAAAATATATTCAAATTTAGAGCATCCATCCTAATCCTATAGTTAATTTACTAGCTTATTTTGTCCAATACAATGCAAAAACTTGTAAGCATTAAAAAAAACTAATAAGAACACTATAGATCGTTACCCCTTAAAAAAGGGAATTTAATATCAATATCTTGTGCCCATCAAAGGGAATTTAGAGTATTTTTCAGTGTTCCATTTATTAAAATACTCCAATAAGTACGGTCCATTGCATATTTATTTTGTTTTTTTAATTGAAATATATATATAAACTTGTTCTTGATTTAAATGATCACGCACGTAAAAATCGAAATTCCCTTGCATGATTCAAGTCAATAAACGAATACAATAACACGTGTACAATAATTTTATATTAAAATACATTTAATATTAACGAAATGGTGTTGAAGCCATTTAAATTACTAGTAAATACTTGGAAAAGGCCAATTAATGTTATAAAATGAAAATTAATAACACAACATGTGTGATTTTTTATCCATCGTCGAGAGAGGCGAAGTAGGCGGAAAATTACATCAAGCATTAGTCTAATGATGTTAAAATCATTTAAACAATAAAGATTAAAAAGTCCATTTAATGCAACAAAATGGAAGCATATATCACAACGTGTGTGAGTTAGCGAGACAATCAGAAAAGTACCTCAAACATAAAGATAAAACATTTAAAATGGAATCAAATAATAAAGATAAAAGGAAAATTGGTCCCTAATATCATGAACTTTGTCCAGATTTTGATTTTTCCCATAAACTTTTAAATTAATACCATAAATCATGAACTTTCATATTAGTTTGGTGATTTCCACGGCAGATCAAGAGTAAAATCTGGCTAGCTTATATGACATTTTGAATCCTATTTAGCAGAATTCTTATAAGTGACATGTCATGTTGGTATATTTATTTGGAATATTAAGCACAATACTACTTTTATTTAACAAAATAAACCTCTAAAAATAAAGAAAACAAAATAAATTTAATAAAAACATAAAGAATTCAATTAGAAACACACACTTGTGAACTTGTGATGCTACGCTACAAAAATTAAAACATAAAACCTTGTTTCTCTCTTTCACAAACGCTAGGAAGACATTTTAGAGAATTTCTTAAATAAAATTTAAATTATTGAGAAAATATCAAACTAATCTAAAAGTTCATAATTTGTGGTACTAATTTAAAAGTTCACGGGAAAAACCAAAATCTTTGCAAAGTTCACGATATTGTGACCAATTTCCCAAGATAAAACATATTAAATGGAATCAAATAATATTATACATGTGATTTTCTATTTATAAGGACTTAAAAAACAAGTAAAATGAGAAGGTCCTACCGGGAGTCGAACCCAGGTCGCTGGATTCAAAGTCCAGAGTGCTAACCACTACACCATAGAACCGCTTTTGAAATTATTATTCACATGTATTTAGTATTATTAGGTGTACAAAATATAGACATGTCAAAAGTTTATTGGGCTTACGTCTTGGACTTTGAAATAGGAGTACACCTAATCATGACCATCTCCTTCTCTTCAAATCCACATCAACCATAAGGTCCAAAATCAATTTGAATATGTAAAATCTACCTAACATTTCTCATAAAAGAAATTGTCTATTTTGTTTAATCATGTAGGAGTATAATAAAGGAGAGACAGATGCAAAGAAAACTTGAGCTAAATAAGACGATTACATTACATACGTGATAAACCCACAAAGTGCGATCACCGAAAAGCTATGCAATGGTTTATGGAAAATGTTCCATCTAACTAGAAGGATCACAAGCACAAACACAAATGAAAATATACATTGATATGAAAATAGACGTTGAGATGTGAATTGTGATGCTCTTTAATTACGAGAGCTAACTTGTTACTACATGGGAGTAGTACGTATGATGTATTTATAGTTTGATAAAGATGTTTTTTTATATATGAAATCAATTTGTTCAGGTAACTTAGCTTTATAGCAGTATATATTACTACTATTATTTTTTAATGAGATTTTTTTAGTTGACGGTCTCCCTCACATTAACATTCTATCACAAGTTACACAAATCAAACTAAATTTCAACATGGAAAATAGTAACAACAAACTTCCAATAACTAATTAGCATAACACCAATTATTTTGGATAAATTACCAGAAAGCTACAAAATTTGGTCAATTCATATTCATTCGGTCATTCTTGCAACTTTTAAATATAATCAATGAGTATATTTGATATTTTTTCTGAATTTTCCCATCGATTTAGATTTGAAGAAAATTGTGTATGATTTGAATTTTGAAGTCAAAATACATTAGCCTATTTATTAGTCTTGATCATTTGCCCAATTATTTTTATTACTGAGGAACCTAAATTCAAAAGGTAGTGAAATTGGAGTTGAATTTCTAGCAATGAAGCACGCTGTATTTCAAGTGGGCATTTTAAATGCCCCCTCATAAAATCTGTCATTATAAGAATGCAGTATGGTAGATGAATACATTTACATGTCTTATCAAATTAATTTACAGAAAAAACATGTTCTTTATGGTCAACGATATACAACAGAATTCAAAATCGTTATAAATGTCTTAATTTAATACGGAGTAAGTACTTTTGAAATACTACTACATAAAATCAATCCGCCAAACCAAGGCAAAAAGGTGTAACAAACACCTCTTCGTTTACTAATAAGCCAAAAATGATTATAACGAGGGATAATTGGTCTAATAAATTAAAATTTTTGAGTGTGATTTTTAATTCTTCACAAATTATTTTATAAAAATTCAAAATATTTTCGATAAATGAGTATCATTTTAATCACCATTCATAATAAATGACGCTATTATTTATTACAAAAAAAATGTCGTTTTGTTACACCATTTTAACTTTTCGATTTTGACCATTATAGCACAACTGTGAAACATAAAAAATTACTAGTAGTAGTATTTTAGTTTCAGTTTAAAAAATTATTGAACCGATTAAAAGTGAATAAAAAATTACTACTCGTAACAGCAAACTGCTTTATAATAATTTTTTAGTAGTGTTATTTCATCATTTGATTAATCCATTTATATTTTAAAAATGATTTACACAAATAATAATGTGAGTATATGATATAGTAGTATTAACGCAATGAAGTTTTGTGAAACCGAAGATTTCCACATCAACAAACATTCACCTCCTCGTCTCAGTATGTATAGATAAAAGCCCCCTCAAATCGGTACTCCTAAAACTCAAAGAGAGAGAAATGAAGTGAAGTAGGTGAGATTAAATCTTGATTCCATCCAAATTCCACCACTATGCAATTGTTGTCTTAAAAAAACCAAAAAAAAAAATGTTCAAAAACCAACTTCAAGAACTAGCTCAAAGAAGCTGCTTCAACCTGCCGTCATACGCGTGCGTGAGAGAAGGACCCGATCACGCCCCCAGATTCAAAGCCTCCGTCAACTTTAACGGCGAGCTCTTCGAGGGCGCCACCTACTCCTCCACCCTCCGCCACGCTGAGCACGCCGCCGCCGAGGCCGCCCTCAACTCCCTCTCCGCCCGCGGCCCCTCCAAATCCCTCACGGCCCGCGTTCTCGTAAGTTATGTTTCGCCAATGTCTCAAATTAGTAGTACGACTACTAAAAAAGTTTTATTAATATTTTATGTTAACATAATCTTTCTCAATTTCTACTAGTAACTTCAAATATTGATCAACTTTTTTTACCAATTCAAAATGTTGTCGTTATTTTGTATTTGAATGTGTGTAGGATGAGACCGGAGTTTACAAGAATCTGCTTCAAGAAACGGCGCACAGAGCCGGTTTGAAGCTGCCGGTTTACACGACGGTCCGGTCGGGCCCCGGGCATGTGCCGGTCTTCACCAGCACGGTGGAGATCGCCGGAATGAGCTTCTCCGGCGACGCTGCCAAGAGCAAGAAGCAAGCGGAGAAGAATGCTGCGATTGCTGCTTGGTCCCAATTGAAACAAAGTATGCTTTTTTTGTTTTTACTATTCCATTGCTGTGTAAATTGAGAATGAACTTGAATTTGTTTTTTCTAGTGCCTTTGTCGGAACAAGAAAATGTGTCAAATTCCGGCAGAGTGATGAGACGAAGAGATAATCATCATCAACAGCAGCAAAGTAGAGCGAGAATGCAGAGGCCTAGTATTATCCAAAGAGACAACAACGACCTTAATAAACGGCTGTGGAAGTTTCCGGAAGCTTCGGCTCAGAAACAAAGCAGCTTTCTCTCTCTTCTCCCTCCGCCGCCGCCGCGGACGGCTTCCAAAATCCTGCCGCCGCCGTTCTTGGAGGAGGATCACGAATGGATTAACAAGATTTGCGCCGCCATCAAAAAAGAGCCCGGCAGCCCGAGTTCGATCGGAGGAATCTACAGTCAATTTGGGGCAGAAATTGAGAGAAGAACAAACTTGTCGATTCCATCAACATGCCATGATCTGGAAATTGGATCGATCCCCAAATTCTCCGGAGCTCACAGATTCGCGCCTGCGGTTCAAATTAGGTCTATGATTCCGGTGTGTGCGGCTCCACCGGTCAGCCTGCTGCCACTGAAACAAGCAGTTCCAGCTCCGCCGCCGCCATCAGTATTAGCTTCATCTTTGAGTAAGCTAGAGTTATGAAAAAAAAAAAAATACTCCATGATGAATTTTCAAATCAAGTCTTGTAAGTTGAAGTGATTAAGACTTTAATCCCTCCTCTTTTTCGTGTTAATCAAGTAGATCGATCCAGTGGTTGCAAAATACATACTCATAACAATGTGGCATCCGATTGGAAATGCTATGGCCATGTTAGAAATGTTAAAAGCTTATAAACCTAATTGCCTAGCTATCGATTACTCCTATATTTCAAAGAAGAGTTTGCGGATTTACTAGTATACGATTAAGGATGGACTAGTGATTAGTGATTAGGGAGAGGGAAAAGATGGAAACAATAAATGAGGGCAATAAATGGGGCAGATGAGAAATTGAAGGGGGGCTGGGACTGAGGCTCAGACAAATGCAGCGATAAACGCAACCCCATTAAATATTGCACGTCACCGCAATTAATATCAAAGCAGCCAGCATTTCAGTTAGCTCTCTCCTCTTTAAATGCTGCTGCAATATAGTTCTTGTCTCCTTTTTTTTACCTCACTTGTTTTTCTACAGAGTATGTTTTCATCTGATTTTTTTAGTGTTGACCTTTTTCTATACTTTAGTTGGTGGACCAACGGTTTACTCTAATTTCATTAAGTGATAGAGTCGATAAGGTAAAAGATCTTGAGTTTGAATCTATCTGAGTACTATGATTTTTATATTTTTATTTATTTGTCAATTGAAAAAAGGAGCCTCCCTCGTCCATGTCTCCTCCATCACCACCGTTGTCGCACTGCCCTCTCCACCATTGTTGCGGACGCCTCCTCACCCACACCCAAATGCTTTCCATGCAAGGGTGCCCAAAAGACTTGTTCACCAACAATTAAATATTTCCTCCGTTCACCGTTACTTGACACAAGTTGATTCAATGCGAGTTTTAATAAATATACTCCCTTCCCTTCTTCCCAATCAAGTTTGGTAAAAACTTTGGAACACGAAAATTAAGAAATACTGGAGTACTACTTACTAATGTTGAATGGATTAAATTCAAATAAAGTAAAATAAGAGAGATGAAAAAAGTAGGAGAGATAAAGTGAAAGTAAACTAGATGATTAAATAAAATAATAATGATTATATGTTTTAAATTATTGTTTATCAAAAAATTAGATGATTCAATTTTATTTGGACATTCCAAAAAGGAATATGACTCTACGTAATTGGAACGGATGAATAACATGAAGCGAGTTCAAAAAGTTAAAATGTTATTAGAACAGATGAACGAGTATTTTTTTCCCACTTATTGTACTAATTTTATATTCCCATTTATTTGTATTTGGAGTTTTAGTTACTAGCTATTTATGGAGGGAACTGCCATTATAAATAGACAGAGTACCTCAACTTTGAATGTCTCTCACTTTTATGATTAGTGTGCAGATTTTGTTTGCTGTGGATGCACACAGGCTATTACAATTTTTTATTTAGTACTAGGAGTATTAATTTTTGGAGATAAAAATTGTAAACTTTGAGATGGGTGCACGAGATAATGAATTGTTGGTAAAATAATATCTAAACACGTTCCATTTATAATACTGTATTTAATCTAATGTATTTAGTTTGTGAGATTGAATCTTATGACTCAATCCAAGATTGATAATTTTATGATAATTAATCATGGTCAATCTCTGATTAAAATAATCTACAATTTAATCTTAAATTATATCTTAATATTATTTTATCAGAAAAACGAACACCGTCTAAAGATATTAGTGATACGAATTTTTTCTTAGACATAGAATCCACAAATTCTTGACAAAAATTTTACATGAGATATTTCCGTGTGTTTATAAAACTTGCTAATATCTCAAAGTTGAACTTTGTATCAAAGTACTGGTTGCAAAGTTGTATTAAAAAAAGGCATGAAGGGGCCTTCAACATATTAAGGTCAAAATTCTTATTTTCAGGAAAAAAATTATCTTATCTGAATTTATCCATTAATTTTAACATGCATTTGATGATTGTTTAGAGCATTCATAATGGAGGGCCGATGGGAGGGCCTTCTCCATCAGCCTCTATAGCCTCACCATTGCGGCGGAAGGGCCTTCCGGCGGCCTCCCCCCCCCCCCCCCTCTCTCCAAATGGGCCGATGTATCGGCCTTGGCCGTTGATAAGGGCTCGTCGATCAGCCATCCATTGTGGAGCAAGGACCTATCGACGGCCCTTCCATTTTTTTTTTGTTTTTTTTAATATTTTTTTATTTCATTTTTTCTGCTATAAATACCATATCCCATTATTTATATTTTCCACACCAACATCTTATCTTCTCTCATTTTATCTCAATACACTTTCTCTCTCTAGTACATTATTAAATGTCTTCCGGTAGCGATTCCGACGACGAAGTCATAAACCGAGTGGTGCAGCGCGTGCTTGCCGGGGCGGCACGATGTAGTGAAGAAGCGAACCAATGAAGATTTGCGTATTAATATTTTTGGTTCTAATAAAAAATTAAAATAAAATAGTGATGATGTGGAAATGAAATGGAATGGGAGGGCCCTATGGGAGGGTTCTTCCATTGCAGGGAAATAAGCCCTTTGGCCAAATGCTGATGTGGAATGGTAGAGCCCTATGGGAAGGCATTCTATTTCCATCGTGAATGCTCTTAGTTACTATAAAAATTTCCCAAACACCATTGCCAAATTCTGTCACATCAAGATTAAACATAGCCTGAATGGAAAAGTCCAGCAAATAAATTCTCAATAAATAGGATTTAATAGCCCATCATCGGCCTAACTAGCGGAGTAATTGTAATATTTCAATTTCCTTTTACTCTTCCATTTATATATATCGTTAGCAAAGTAATCTTACTGTGTTTTTTACGAAGAAAACTTTGTCGGTTCTATTTATTGTTGTATTCAATTTTTTTTTAAAAAAAATACCATTTTGTGCAATAATATGCAAATTATGGACAAAAACCAAGCACTTTAATTTATTGAAATTAATACTACCTTGTTTATCATAAAATGACTTGTTTCACCAACTAAGATACTTTATCTAATCAAGCAAATCTCATTTTTATTGAATGAGATTATTCGAGAATCAAAAACTTGTGTTATTGCTTCAAGATGTTACTACTATTTGTAGAGATGTGTGAGAAATGAGATTTTGGTTTGGGCCTTTTTGGGCTGGGCCAACTCTTTAAACCTAATGGTTTTAAAGCATGGGATGTGCTTATAGGGTCAATTTTATTTCATTTGCTTTTGAATTCACGTGCAGTGTAAAACTACATAGTTTAAAGCTTGAAAATAAATTTATCTAATAAAATGACTTAACGTAACTACGCCCGTTGAAAATGAAACCTTTGGTGGTAGTCTCCTCAGTGATTTAAAGAATTATTTTGACTCCATGCAACATGTTTTAAGAAATTATTTGATATTATAAAAATATAATGAAAAGATAATAAAGTGTAAATTTTATTTTTATATATTAATATGAGTGTAATAATTTAATATAATGATAAAAACAAACAAATAGATTTTAAATTTTAGATACTTAACATAGCAAAATAAATCATTATTTTGTGGATGAATATTTCTTTACTCCGCAAAATAAAATACTAGTACTATCTTCGTCTTATAATAAAATTTCACTTTTTTTCATTTTAGTTCGTCCTATAACAAGAGTCCACATTAGCTTTTTTTCACATCCCACTACCTATTTTATTTATTATTTTATTATAAAATTAATATATAAAAATAAAACTAATAAGACTATACTAATTTTGCCTACCTATATATATATATTTTTTAAATGCATGGTAAGTCAAATATAGACTTGTATCATTTTTTCTGTTTTTAGTTACTAGAGATTCCGAATTCCAGTTGTGCCTATTCCACCCAAAATTTAAGGGTTGTGATTTACCTAACCAAACCTTCATTTTCTTTGGATATAATCTTTTCCAACTTTTTTTATTTTTTAAAATGCATGGTGAGTCAAATATAGACTTCTATTATAAGGAGGTAGCATCATTTTTTCTGTTTTTTATTACTAGAGATTCCGTATTCCAATTGTGCCTATTCCACCCAAAATTTAAAGGTGGTGATTTACTTAACCAAACCTTCATTTTCTTTGGATATAATCCTTTCAATTTTAAGAATAAACTTTACTTCACCTTTATCCAATAACCGCCAAAAAAAAAAAAACGTCATGATGCAATGTGGCTCGAGAAGATTGAACTTATTGATGACTCATTTATTTTCAACTCATAATTTTGCCAAACATACACTCCCTTCTCCCTCCGTTCAATAAATATAAAATATAGTATTTAATTTCTGGTATAAAATTTTTATATAGTATTATTTTAAAGTTAATAAAAACAGTAAAAATAAATAAAAAATAAAATTAAGTAGTGTTCGATTTCATACATAAATAGTACCAAGATATATCTAAGATTGAATTGCAAGATTAATTTAGTTGGAGAGGATTAGTTTTGACTAACTATCCCATAATTATTAATATGAGGTGTTCGGTTAGCAGATTGTATCCTTGGTATAAAAATGTTACAATTAGACCGAGGAAGTATTATATACAAATGCTTGTATTTTATGTATCTACTTGTCGCATGATATACTTGAAATTTCAGCATGATACTTAGAGAAAAATAAATGGAGTATATAATAAGTTGGAGAACAATTTAAAATAAATATAAACCTTTAATTAAGCAATGCGATTTCAAAGGAGCAGAGAGTTTTCTATAACTGGAAATTTGGTTTTAACAACGAGGGATGCCGGATGAGTATTAAAAAAGAATATCCAAATGCATAAAGCGGATTTTTAGGAATGAGAAATGGAATATTCGTGGAAGCCGACTCCCGCCTTAAATAGCCCTCGTTCAACCGCTTCCCCAACACAACAAATTCGACAATACCGATTGTGTCCTCTCCTCCTCTCTCGCTCTCCCTTTCTCTCTCTACATCCACAATGGCCCTCAAAGCCGTTCACGTCTCCGACGTTCCCAACCTCGATTGTGTCCACGACAATGCATCTCTCTCTCTCTGCACTTCGCGGTTCTCGAAAGGTATCGCCTCCAATTTCAATTTTGTTTTTCGTTTCACCTGGATTTTGATCGATGCGCTGTGTTTGGAATTGCAGGTGTGGACATTGAGAGGGCTAAGGTGCCGAAATTCCTCGTCATCGGGCACAGGGGGAACGGGATGAACATGTTGCAATCATCGGATTTGAGGATGAAGGCAGTGAAAGAGAATACGATCCTTTCCTTCAATACTGCCGGAAAACACGCCATTGATTTCATCGAGTTTGATGTTCAGGTACACATTCATCTCTCCGTTTTTTTTTTTTTTTTTTTTTCTGAATGAAGCTTGCGTTTGTGATTTTTTTTTCTTGTTTCCACCGCCGTCGCCGTTTAACGCGGTTATTTTAACACGTTTATTTGTTTATCTCCAAGCTGAATTCGTCGATTTGCGGTGTTGTTTACGTAATTTTCGCCATTTTCGTGAAAATTTGTCTTTCCCCCCCTTTTTCTATCCCTACTGTTCAAAGCGGTGGTGCGTTGTCGCCGCATAGGGACGACGTCGTTTTGCCTTCCATTTTTTTTTCTTGTTCAGCTCAATTTTATTTTCGGAAAACAAACAATATCACATTTGATCAATCTCATATTTAATCTCGAAAAGAGGCTTTAACCGTCAGCTCAATTTTTCGCCTATTAATTTGGTCAATTTGAGGTGCTAGATTTGATCAATTTGAAATTAACAATTTCGCCTATTAATTTGGTCAAGATACTGATTGGTTTGTTTTTGTGGTTTTTCCTTGATTTTCTTCGTTATGCGTGGATGGAATTCTATGTTTATGGTCTTTGCTCTTGAATAGAAAAAGTACTCGATTCTAGTACTTTTGAAGCAAGAGTGTTGGACAGGGGAGTAAAGAATACGACTCTGGTTTTTGTAGGTGACAAAGGATGGCTGCCCCATCGTTTTTCATGACAACTTCATCTACTCTGAGGAAAATGTAAGACCTTCTTCCCCCTTTTCTTGTTTCAGCCTAATTTTGGGTCATTTTAGATGTTATTCATAGCCTTGAATCATATCAGAAGTTGGTAATTGTTGTCAGTCTTTTCATAGCCTTGATTATATATGGTGAATCGTTTCAATGTAAGACCTTCGCCTTTTTCTTGTTTTCAACCTAATTTTGGGTCATTTTAGATGTTATGATTACATATTGTGAATCTTTTCCACCTAATATTGGTAATATTAGATGCTAGTAGCCCTGAATCATATAAGAAGTTGATAACTGTTCCCAATCTTTTGATAGCCATGATTGTAGTATATTGTGAATCTTGTCAATGTAAAAATGATTTGAAGAGACATTAATGTATGTTTCAGGGATCAATTTTTGAGAAGAGAGTCACAGAATTGTCACTCTCTGAGTTCCTTACCTACGGTCCTCAGAGGGAGCTTGGTTTGGATGGGAAAACATTGTTGAGGAAAACAAAAGAAGGAAATTTTATAAATTGGGCCGTTGAATCCGATGAACACGCATGCACTCTGCAGGAGGCATTCGAGAAAGTTAACCCTTCTTTGGGGTTCAACATTGAGTTAAAATTCGATGACTACATTGTATATCAGCAGCAGCAGATAACCGATGTGTTGCAAGCTATATTGCAAGTGGTTTTCAATCATGCAAACGAACGGCCAATTATATTTTCCACCTTCCAGCCAGATGCTGCTCTTGTTGTCAGGCAACTCCAGAACACCTACCCTGTAAGCTAGCTGAATGAACTCGATTCTTGAAAATTGTTGCAAGAATTGAACTCTGATTTGTAATGGTTGTCAATGTTTGTTGTGTGCAGGTGTTTTTCCTCACTAATGGAGGAAACGAGATCTATGGTGATGTAAGGAGAAATTCCTTGGAGGAAGCCCTCAAACTATGTTTGGAGGGTGACTTGCAAGGAATTGTTTCCGAGGTGAGGGGCGTCTTTAGACAACCGGGAGCAGTTAAGAAAATCAAAGATCTTCAACTCTCTTTGCTCACATACGGCAAACTGAAGTGAGTATATCGATTAATAGATGCATACATGCTGCATTCTGATTTACACCTCTGTAGTTTAACAACACGAATATATAGGGTCAGGATCGTATGAACTTAAACTCTCTTTGCTCACATACGGAAATATGAAGTGGATGCATACCCGCTACATTATGATTGACACTGTAGTTTAACAACACGAACGTATTGAGTCATAATCATGATTGTTTGGTGCTGTTGATTTCAGTAATATGACTGAGGCCGTGTATATGCAACATTTGATGGGGGTGGACGGGGTGATCGTGGATCTGGTGAGGGAGATATCGGAAGCCGTGTCAAAGATGGCGAGGCTGAGGGGCGACGTCGAGGAGAAGATTGTAATGGAGGGAGAGGAGCAAGTTATAGTAGAAGGGAGCAGGCCCCAGTTCTCACAAATGGAGCTGGAATTCTTGTTGAAGCTCATTCCTGAGTTAATACAGCAATAATGATGATACAATACACACCACAACTATTGTATAATTAGTTGAATTTGAGGGATTAATCTTGTGTGTGTGTGTGTGTGTGTGTTTAGGGGGTCTGTAGTTTCTTACACTGCACATATTTCTTTTTTCTTTCACTCCTTTTTCAAAACTTAGGATGATTAGCAATTGGAAATAGGTTAATGTCTAGTCATTTTCCAATTAGATGTCCTAAGTCTTACTCTCTTTATCGGAGGATTGTATGTCAAAGCACCTTTGTACTGTAATGTATGTAGGGGTGGTTAATTTTAATGACATTTTCACTCTAATTTGTCAATCCTGTATTTTTTAATAATTTTTTTGTTCCCATTACCCATAATAAACACATGCAAAACCAAATCTGTTAAAGAAAGTTCAAATTTTTATTAAATAGTAGTAGTAATGAACAATACTAATATACCATTTACAACACACTCATTTCTAGTAGAATTCATGGAAATACTACTAATGTACAAAGAAACGTCGTTATTGCCTTTAAACACATTTGTTTGAAGTCAAGAGATTGAAACCAAATTGAGGGTCGAGTCCGAGGAGGAATAGGATTTCCACGTGGACAATTAAAACTTTACTAATAAAAGTCAATATTTACAACTTTTACCTTTTTAATATTGGTTTACCAATTAAATAGTCAATGGAAACGTCGAATTCGAGAAGGATTAGGGTTGATTAGGATTAGTAGGAAATTAGGGTTTCTCAAATTAAATTCATAAAAACAGGACAAAAAGGCAACCCAAACCTCAATTTGGGTTGAAAACTTTCCATTTTTCTTTTCTAAAATATTAAAAAATTCTCTGAATTCTTCTTATATAAAGATGAACTCCCTTGTCTCAAGATATCCCACAAGAAAAATTCCCTCTCTCTCTCAAACCAACCTTCAAAATCTTCCCCTCTTTCTAGGCTGAAAATGGAGATTGCGAACCTTCCAATTGGCTTCAGATTCAACCCCACCGATGCAGAGCTTCTGTATTACTTAAAGAAAAAGGTTTTGTCTTTGCCATTGCCAGCAAATGTCATTCCTGAATTGGAAGCTTTCCAATTCAATCCATGGGATTTGCCTGGTTAGTTCTTGTTTTCTCTTTGCTGATTTCAAGAATATCTAAGATTGAACTGAAATGAAAAATGATAGAGCAGATTGTTTGTTGGGCTTGTTCAAAATTGCATCTTTTTTATTCCCTTTTTCTGAGTTTGGAAGAAATTTCATAATTAAGGTCTGATTTTTGGTGAAGGTGGGCTGAATGAGAATAGGTTTTTCTTCTGCAAAAGGAAGAAGAATTTGATGAGCAAATGCAGCAGTTTCAGCACTGATTGTGGGTACTGGAAATCAAGTGGCAAGGAAAAGCAGATTGTGGCTGGAGAGAGCAATCATGTGATTGGAATGATGAAAACATTTGTTTTTTATCAGGGTAGGAACATGAAGACTCAATGGATTATGCAAGAATTCACTATTGTTGGCCATCTCAAGACACCATTCTTGGATCAGGTAATTCACACTTTGTACTAACATTTGATTTGATTTTTTTTGAAAATGTTGTTGTCTGAATTGGACTAAGATTTTATGGTATTTATGTTTTGCAGAGGCTGATGATGAAAGTGGGGAATTGGGTTGTTTGCCGTTTGTACCAAAGGAGGATGAGAGCAAGAAATCATGGGGCAGCAGAGTTAGGACATTCCATTGCTCAAACGACGCCGTTTCTGCCTTCGTCTTCGTCATCATCTTCAAGTGACATCTCTTCTAGTGATTTAGATGAGTAGTAGTAGTAGTAGTAGAGGGCCTAATGACATGTAGTCTCATTTTGTAATGCAATTTCAATTTGGCAAATGGCAATTTCTTGTTTATTTCTTTCACAAATAAATCTAATTTTAATTCTTTAATTCGGTGCTTAATGTTGACTTAGTAATGAATGGAAAAAGAAGTACTATCATAAATAAGCAAAGGCATCATGATGTTGAAGCCAAAAGGTGTTGATTGACTTAGTAATGCATGGACAGAGAAGTACCACACCAAACGACGTAACTTGATAATACTAAACTCGAATTATAGTACGAATTGTTGGAATAATAGTTGAGAATGTTTTGGAAGATGTTGTTTTTTTCCTAGGGTGAAATTATGGCTTGTTAAGGTGATTGTCTTGCAATAAAAGGGATTGCTTACTTAGGCTGCAACCCACAATAAAACATTCGATTTTTTTGCAATTAATGATGGTTTAGTGGGCATGTGACCGAACATGTTGTGGGGACGCCTACGACCTCGTTTCTGCCACTATCTCGGGCTTTTGCACATCGATTTCATATAACGCCAGATCTATGGGGCAAGAGGGGTGGTTGACCCCCTAGACTTGAACAAGAGCCTATTTTTGCCATGATCTTTTTTTGAGCGGCAGAGATAACAAGATATAGAGAGTCATGCAAGAGAAATCGTGGTCTAGGAACCAATAAAGACCTAAGTGAATAGTATTGGGCTGTGATTAGTTAAATTGAGACCATAATTTATTTAAATTAAAATGGGCTTTAATTTCGAATCATTAGTTGGACCTATGTTAATGGTTTTAGTCTTTTTTTTCTGAAGTAGGCTTTGTATAGAGTTTGATTATTCAAATGTTGAAATTCAATTAGCACAAGGAGTTTAGGTACGCAAAGTAAGTACTATATTCTGACACTAATCAGTTTATAAATTTGTAGAGTTTTTTTTTGTTGATAAAAGAAGGATGATTTATACGGAGTATTAATTATTTAAAAAATTATTAATCACCCAACTTGTCAATGAGAAAACACTAAAGCGTCTAGATTTATTTCAAATTAAATTTAAACTTAGTGTCACAAGTCATTTGAATTTTTTTTCAATTCAAGTGTATCAATTGATCTAATATATATGTGATCTAATATAGTGTTGATATGGTGTAGTAGTCTTCCTCATTTTCAATTTGAATTTGAATAGTGGGCTCAAAGTAAACGCATTAATACGACATTGTATGAATTAATTTAATGACCTTAATTTCCCCTAATTGCCAGTCTTTCATCTCAGCTGCTTTTGTAGAATTCTTTACCTCATTTAATAATTAATATGTGCACTATACTTGTCTCCACATTGCTAAATCAAGGCGAAAATGCTTACAAATTGCGTTTCAAACTTATTAAGTCTAACCTTTTATATTTAGTGATTACTTAAATATAAGATGCATCATTAAACACTAATTTATTAATAATCACCATTGATTTTGAACGTTTGAATAGTATAGTTGGTCTTGATTATGTATCTTAAAATACTCTCTAAAACCTTGATACTCTAGAAAAGTAAAAAAAAAAGGTCTTGATTTATGAGTTTATCCAAATGTTTGATACTCCATATTAGAAAAACCAATAAATCTCTTCTTTAACTCCATTTGATTTTTCATCATTTTTTATTTAAGTATCAAACAGACCTAAAGATATTGATAAAATTCAAACTCAAATATCCAGTTATAGTTTTGATAATCACCACTGATTAAACCATATTGGTCGGATATGACAAATTTAAAATTCAATTACAAAAATGTTCTCTCTAAGTATGAGAGTGTAAATAAAAAAGACAGTCAATAAAATAGTACACATCTTTGACATTTGACTATTGAATCTAGACATCTAATTTTATTGCCCACTTCATTTTATGATCTTAGCTCATAATGTAATGACAAATGTATACAGTATACCTATGTATATTTTTTAATATTCTTATAACTTTTATGCTGGATATCTCATGATTTCCCTTTTTTTACACAAAAACACATTTTTTTCTATTTCATTATAATACGGTTTAAAAATATTTATTATGAATTTTAAAATTAAAAGAATATAAAATCATTGAATGATCTTTGATTATACATATAGTATTCAAAATATATACTCCATTTGTAGATAATTTAAAGATTGGTCGTATCGATTAAATTTGTGGAGTATATGTTAGTAGTTTTTTTCATTTCGTTCTTTTATTTTTCCCACATTTTACACAAAATATATACATCTATTAATTTTCATGTATTTGATATAAACAAGTTATGTTAATTTACAGTAAATGATTTAATTAATTATAATTTGTTTAGTGCCTAATTAACCACCACTAAATTGATAAGGAGTATTTTTTTTGATAACATGTAATTAAAATAACTTTTATTGTAAAATTTTCACAACGAACAAATTGTTATATTTTAAATTAAATGTAATGTGTCATATTCAAATTCAATGCTATTTAATTGACCATTAATAACATTTTACTCTAAAATTGTCTTTGAAATTAAAACTCCATCTTCAATAATGCTATAGATAAAATAGAGTAGTATCGAATTTCAAAGTCTCTCTCATACGTAAGATATAATCTAACGTTTGTGACAGGGGATGGTAAAATAAATATAGTCACTAGTCAGATTATGTTAATCACGTCATTATCATTTTAACTAAGCAACGACAGCGAATATTTGACTGAGAATGCACCATTTGATTCTAATAATTTTATCCTTATTTGTTTTCCCAAAACTATTATTATTATTATTGGAATGTGATAAAATGAAAACTCTAAATATTGTACAAACTCAATACTATAATCTGGACCATTGAAAAATGTCAAGAGATCACTAAAAAGCATCAATAGGAAAATGTCAACAGAATTTCAACGGTAGTCAATGATTGATGTTGTGTTGATATTATGTTGATACTATGTTGACATTAAAATCTTGAAATTTTACACTGTGTTGATATTGTATTGAAACAGTGTTGAAGCTGTGTTGAGGAGTTTTGAGTTTGTACCATATATAAGTTTGCATTTTATCACTACTCTATTATTATTATTTATCATCTTGATAATTATTATTATTTGGTAATTACCAAGAGTATATCCATCGGCACTGTAACTATTTCTCGCGCTGATTCATATGTATCTAAATGAGTGAGACAGCTGACCAAAGAGAGGAATCGATCCCTGATCATTTCATACGTATAAAGCTGCTCCATATCTAAAGGCAGGAATGGATCCCTGATCGTTTTATAATTATTAATTCAGCTTATTCAAATCAATTTGAGAAAGTTACAAAAAAACTAAGCACGTGTATTCACACGAATACTTTTTGAAATTTTATAAATACCACATTAATTTACATAACAAATACTCCATCACAGTCCTATGTTTTTTTTTGTTTTTTTAAAATCTTTATCCAATAATAATTGTAGTTATTGCACAGAAATAAATACATGTCCCGATTTTAATTACGTGTCGTTTTAGATTATCATTTTTCTGACTTGTAATATCATCTATATTGATAAACTCAATAAAGAAACAAATAGATTGTACATAAAAATAGGAGGAATTATGAAGTGAGAAATGAGGCCATATACCATGAGAGTTGGACGACGACTTAAAAGTCTAAATAATAAATTAAGATCATACAATACCCGCAAATCTTGATTAAATGTTAACTGAAATTTATAAAATTTTTTTATTAAGGTTCAACATTTTTTAAGTAGATTTATTAATAAGTAGTACTACATAAATCACAACCAACGTTAAACATAATAGTGTAAATTGACAAAAAAATCACCAAAATTCAATCAGTTCGTAGCTACTTAGGGCATCCACGATGGGACACCCTACGCGACGCCCTAAGCCCCGTCTTATGCACCGCCACATTAGCATTTTATCCTCCGCCCCTTCCACCTGCAGTGGGGCGGACTATACCCCGCCCTAAGCATTTTACTTCTATTTTGTATTTATATTTTTATGTTTGCAAATGTAAATAAAAATAAACAAATAAAAACAACACAATTAAAGGGAAATTCTAAATTTACTTAATTAAAAAAAAATTACAAAATTAGAAATAAAAAAAAAGCACTAAATACAATAAAAGGAGGCTAGTCTAGAGTAGTCCCAACTTGCGGCTGAGTCCATCGATCATCCGCTGGATGCCTTCGATTTGAGCCGGGTTGGTCGCCTGCATGAGGGCGGTGTGCGCGTCCAACAACGTCCTGTAGTCGGAGGAGGCCGCCAAATCCGCGTAGGCATGGGCCGCAGATCGAAGTCGCGTTTGTACCCGACCATCGTGCACCACCGAACACCGGACTATTCGGATAATCTCCGGAATCCATTTTGCTTGAAATGTAGAAAATGTAGTGTGAAGTGTAAATTTGAGAGTGAAGTGAGTGAACAATGAAGTGAAAAGGAATATATTGGTTTTGAAAATTTAATAAAATTAAGAAAAAATGGAAACACGTCGCATCGTCCGTTACCCATCGTCCGCGTCGTCCACAGTGGCGGACGATGCGACGGACGATGTATCGGGCGCGGAGGATGCATCGTACAGACGATGGGTAATCCATCGTCCGCGATGCTGTAGTGGCGGACGATGCATCGTCCGTCGCATCGTCTGCTCCATTGCGGATGCCCTTATAAAATGACTAATTATATACGCCATATAATTATAAGAATTTCTCAATTGTCCTATTGTGAAAATTCTAGCATGCTACATGTCTGAATTTATTGACGTGACGTGTACATGGGTGAAAATAAAAAACGTGATTGACTAAGGAATAAACAACAATAATCGAACATTTTTCGCATGCCACATCATACATAATTTCATCCAAATATCAAATTATGCGACAATTAAGAATATAATCGGTCATTTTTTAAAACGGTAGAATTGACTTAAAAAAAAGGATCAAACTTTATGATTTTTGGGCAATTTACCTTTCATTACTTTATAAGCGCGCTTTGTTGTTGAAATGCACGAAACCGGAGGAAACAGAATAAGCAGAGGAAATTTGACGAAATTACCTGGCAGTAAGAATTGATGGCCACAACAGTAGAGTTGCTTTCCAATTTCGGCTCACAACGTTAGAATTTTCTGTTCTACTGTTTCTTTCTCTCTCAATTCTTCTTCTTTCCCACACTTTTTTCCAACTGCTTTCTCATCTTTGCTTCAATTCTCAGAATAAATAGACTTGTGCGTGTTGATTTTCCGAGTCAATTGTATTTCCCCAATTTCTGGGAGGGCAGAGCTAATTTTGAGATGAAATCGTCGTTGCTAAGGATGCGGATTATCGGCCAGAAGAAGACCGACCCCAACGGAAAATGGGATCACAATTTTTCGCTGCCTATCAATGGATTAACGCAAGCAGCAGAGGTGGATCTTTTTTTTAGTTTTTTAATTTAATCTATTGTTGTGGTTTCTCGTTTTCATCGCAATTGAATATGCCAATGCTGAAAGCTCAGCAGTTTTGTGTGACTTGTTAGAGGTGAATTCTGACTTCTATTTGTGTTCCACAGTTCTAATTTTGGCACACAGTTTAGATATATATTTGTGGAGATCTTTAGGCCTAGTTTATGTCTGGTTGGATTACGGATTGTCAACAACAATTGATTTCTTGTTGATTTTTTTTGCCTTTTTATATTGTTATTGCTATAGTTATCTCTGCTTCTAATTTTGGTTGTTTTTGTATAATTTTCAGTAACTTGTTTGTATATTCCCTGATTTCATTAGTTACTTGGTTTTTGACACGTGTCATCGGATGCATTTGTTTGCAGGATATGAAAGACATGAGATCATGCTACGATAGTCTACTTTTGGCCGCTGCAGCTACATCAAATAGTGCTTATGGTACTCGTTGAGTTTGTTAAAACGGTTGATGTTACATTTCTAGAAGTGACATGGTTACAGAGGATAAGATTTGATTCTGTTTTGCCAAGCTAATACCAGTCTTCTTTGCTAGAAAGTGTTCTCTTTATCGATTTGATTTTGGTGGAAACATACCATGTTGCTTTGATCTATGGGTTTCTAAATTCTAATGCTAGCAATATCAGTTTAGAGAAGCAGTTTGAGATAACTCTCAATGATTTTAACTTGATTGGTCTGATTGCTATACATACAATTTAATATTTACAACTTCTTGTTATTCTTTCAGAGTTTTCAGAGTCGTTGCTGGAGATGGCAAATTCTCTACTAGAAAAAACTACCATGCATGATGGTGGAGAAAGTAGTAAGTCAGTCAGCTCTCTTGCTATATGTACTTGTTGGTTAGTGGCAGCATTGTTGCAGTACTTCTTCTTCTTATTATTTTTTTACTTTCATTTTTTAAGATCATTTTTGCCAAATTTAACATGTATCTCCTGTTGGTCTGCTTGTAATTGGAATGGTTTGTTTTTAATGCTAAATATTTTTATATGGCTGTTTAGGAGGAGCATTATCTATGCTTGGAAAAGTACAGCTTGAACTTCAGAAACTGGTTGATAGCTACGTGAGTAATTATAATCGGGCTAATATTAGTTTTAACATATACTCTATTACAAAATTTATACTAACTTCCTTTTACTTTCCAGCGGTCCCAAATTATCATGACAATTACAAACCCATCGGAGTGTCTCCTTAGCGAGCTACGGAAAGTGGAGGTTCGACTACTAAGTAATTGCCTATTGGTTATTTTGAGTGAAATCTGTATCTCAACCTCAAATTGTATAGTCTATTTTAATGAATTGCTGGGGTGGATTACTTTGTGAATTATATAAGGTGCACTGTTATGATACTATTTTTTTCACTGGTGCAGGAGATGAAGTTGCAATGTGATGAGAAAAGGTGTGCCTTTTTTTCTTTTTTTTGAACTGGAGTATTCTTTTATTGTTGTTACCCTTTTTATTGATTGAATAATTTGCATTCTAATTTTTAGGGAGATCTTTGAATACATGGTAGAACAAATTAAGGAAAAGGGTAAGTCAAGACATGGAAAAGGGGAGACATTTAGCTTGCAACAATTGAAAGTTGTTCGTGACGAATATGATGATGCTGCAAAGCTCTGCGCTTTCCGTGTGGAATCATTGAAGCAAGGGCAGAGCAGGAGCTTGTTTACCCAAGCAGCTCGTCACCATGCTGCACAGGTTTCTTTTCGACTCTATTATTCAAATTAATAAATTATACTACTATATATCATTCAAGTTTTCATGATTTTGCACTTATTTTCTCGAAGCAGTTGAACTTTTTTCGGAAAGGACTTCAGTCTCTCGAAGCGGTTGAACCATATATTAAAAATGTTGCAGAAAAGCAACATATTGACTATGAGCTATCTGAATTAAATGATGGGGAAAAAGACGATGGAGACAACGGTTCTGAGAGTAATGACTATGGAGAGTTAAGTTTTGACTACAGACCAAATGAACAGGAACTAGGTAGTGCCTACACATTGAGGAACTCAATGGAGGTGAGTTCTGTTTTGCTTGTTTTTTCTACTCAAACTACGAATTTTATATTGTATCTTCACAGCACGTCTGTAGTTGAAATAGGGATTTTAAAGATCATAGCTTTATCTTCGTCTAGTATCTTACTTTCTCCACACTTGCATCTGAGACCTCCCATTCAGATTCTGCTTGAAGTGTCCGTTTTTTTTTCTTCTTCTTTTCTCTGCAGTTGGACCATCATCTAGACAAATGTTTCAGCCTTACATGTCCTATAACTATGAACTTGCGCGCACAATTTTCCACATTATACTATCGTTTATTCGATTAGGCAATGCATCAGGCTCTTTCTCAGTTCCACAGAAGTTAACTTGTTCTATCTCATGGACTATGCAGTTAAATAAGTTGGATGCTCCGAGTGCACAAACATCTCAGGTAAAAGATGTTGAGTTGCAGAGAGGCAGCAGTAGAAACCAATGGGATCAATTACCAAGCCTAAGCCAACGGCCTCGAGCAGGCAGCCATTCTGCTCCACTCTATCCAGAGAAGTTTGATGCTGCTGAGAGACTTAGAGAGATCAGGCATACTCTCCCAGAGCTTACTACTACTACTACTACTACTACCTATGCGCTGCCCACTCCAGCTGATGCAAAAGTTCCAACGACAAGTACTTCCATACCGCTATCTAGCCCCAAACTACCTGCTGGGAGTTCCAAAAACTTGTGGCACTCATCGCCATTGGATATGGGGAGGCCAAAAAAAATCACCGATGACCAGTTTTCTGCACGCAAGCCTCAAACAGTTGGTGAAGAAAGCAGCATCTATAAGCACTCTCTTCCGCTGCCGCCTCTGGCTGAGGGATCTGCTATCCCACAGGTTGATTCACAGACAGGATTAGATGCTAAAAAACATACAAGACAAGCTTTCTCTGGTCCAATCACAAGCAAACCTTCTTTCAACATGCCCATTAGCTCCAATGACATGCCTCAATCATTTTCTGGATTGCTGTCCCGTCCATCTGGTTCTCAATCTCCCTTACTCGTAAATGTGACTCACAATGCCTCACCCGCCCTAGAAACTTCACCTAAAATTACTGAGCTACACGAACTCCCTAGGCCTCCTGATACGTTCGGTTCCAAACCAATTCAATCAATAGGGGCTCTTGGACACTCCGCTCCCCTAGTCAATAGAAAACAAGAAGTATCCCCAACGAATAGGAATCCCTTTAGACGACCGAGGGAAGGATCTCCACTTCCTCTCCCACAGTTGACAGTGTCTCGAAGTTTCTCCATACCTTCTAGTGGTCAGAGAGTTGCTTCTCCTCCGCTCACACCGATCTCCCTATTACATTTGAAGTCACCAAACTCTGGACAGATAAGAGGTAAGTCAAAACTATTGGCAGCTATTTTCCATTTACAAGTAAAATTTGATGAGATAATGATGGTATCAAACAATGAACTCACTTTCTTGTAAAGATACACAAGTTCTGATTATATATATCACATCTTCAGTGAATGCAGGTGGAAACTGACTGCTTTCGCCTTGATGTAAAGTCTGCATTCTTCAGCTGTGGAAACCTGCATCTAATATCATTCTGCCAGTGTCTTGCTGGGTAAATCTTTGTAAATATGTCTGTTTATTTGCATTTATTTGTATTTACTTAGTTAAGCTCAGTCAATTCTTCTTACTATATTTTGGGAGATGCATCACAATTTTGCCCTTCTGTTTGAGTTTGGTTAGTATACTTCTTTACAATGATTTTTTGTATGGTGGATTGTATCATTTGTATAGGAGTATGTATTATTTAGGGTTCAATAATACATAGTACTTTGTTATATTTCTCTTTATCGAGTTACGTGTTGCTCTCTCCGTTCCAACAAAGATTACCCGTTTTTTGGACGACATGAAACTTTATTTTTTGAATAAATAGAGGAATCCAATATAAAAGTATCAACAGCCATGAACTAGATTCATTGGAACAAAGATAATTCAAGAAAATAATATACTCCCCTCGGTAGAAATTTTGGTGTGACATATAAGCACATTTATTTGTCATCGTGTGGTTTTATCATAAAATTTCCTTGTTTGTGCCTAAATAATTGGAGCTTCATTCATTGACACCTCAGTTGGAACATATATCATTTTAAGTAAGTCTGGCTTATGCTTGCAGAGCTGCAGCTTCCTCACTCTGCTATAGACTGTAGTGCTGTGTGAGAGAGAGAGAGAGAGATGGGTCTGGCGTAGTAGTCTGACATAACAACCACTGCGGCAAAAGAGGAGCCGACATGGCAACATTACCATTTGCTGTCACAGACATATACACACACACACACACACACACACCTCTTCACAATTTTGACCATTTTGCCCCTCGTAGAAATACTTTTTTCAACAAAAAGAAAGAGGTATTGGCTTTCAAAAATTCCTAAAACTTTTTTTTTAATTTTGGTTTTGCATTGTCAATTCTGATTTTGCATGTAAGTTTCATAAATAAATTATTAAATCATTGATTTGTTCTTATATTGCAACCAATCTGGTTTCCACCGTAACATGGTTTGGTGATTTATTTATGCGGTACGATCAGACGTCACATTATAGGCAACGAAATGACTTCTTTTTATACCAAAAAAGTAAGTAACTAATTTCATTTGTTGTATTATCTTCCATCTCGTTTCTCATTTCTGTGTCTCGTTTTCTTTCCTCCATTTCGTTCTCTCTTTTTTGTAATCTTTAGTTCAACAAATTATATTATCTGATTTAATGTTATACAATGCCATTTTACTGATGTTTGAAAGTGTCAAGTAAATAAGTCAGCAATCTATGTATGTTGGTGTTGAAATTTTGGTTGAATTTAATTATAAAATCAGAATAAATGAATAGTTCAATAATCCGTTCAAGAATTTACAACGACCAAAATGATATTCCAAACACAAATCACTTTGCCTAGATCATTTTTGAGCCACCCTTCATGGTTGGTCAATAATACTTCTCCCAAAAGTATAAGTGCTCTATTTATTAAATTACCATATTGGGTCTGTGAATTGTTAGCACACTAGGTGACCTTACCTCGGCTATAAAGGCTGAGTCATTTATAGGGTTAGTTTTGGTTGAAATGCAAAAAAATGATGACAAATTTAATTTCCATCGGATTGGACAATCACCTCTTTCCTTTGTGTATCAAAATTCTCATCGTACACGTCTCCTCACATCACAAACAATATATATTCATTCATATTTTTGTACAAATGTATACTTTGGATGTGAAGCCCATACTGACAATGTCTTGTCAATTTCAGTATGCTTGTGTTTGTATATAGGCCCCTTTTATTTTCATGAAAGCTTTGCTATATTGTACCACCCATGCACCTATGATTCAAATTGAGATATTATTTTTGTTACCTGTCAAAAAAAATAGTCTTGATAATACTTGTCATGAGATTTAATGTAGATAGAGATGGAAAAAAAATTAAAATATTATCATTGAACAATCTCGCGGCATTAGAGAGAAAAATTTGTTATAGATAATTAGATACTTAGCCACTAATTTTAGACAACCAAAAAAAAAAAAAAGAAATATAGTAGTATAACTTTTTTTTCGTGGAGAGACAGTATTAGGGCATCCGCATCGCTGCGCAATGTTGTCTCGGTCTCGTCTCGACGAGACGAGACAGCGTTGCGATGCTCGTCTCGTCGCGCGACGCGTGCCGGCGAGGCTGGCCTCGAGATGGCTAGACGCGCGCGCGGGCCACGTGGTGCGCGCTGGCGGATGGCGTGACACCCACTCGCCGGCCCGCGAGTGGGCGTCGGAATTATGACGTAATAATTTTTTTTTAAATTCGAAAAAAATAAAAATAAAAATAAAAATAAAAATAAAAATTCAAACGGTCAAATGACCGTTGCCAAACGGTCGATTTTTCAAATTTTTTTCTTATTTTATTATTCTATAAATACTCTATTCCTCTTCCATTCTCTTCCTCTTCCATTCTCCATTTCACACACACACACTACATTCATCTATTATTTTCTCTCCAATTGTTGAAAAAATGTCCGTCGATGGAAACTCCAGCGGCGGCTCCGGCAGGCGGCGCTCCGACGGGCTCGACTTGAACTCGTTCGATGATTGGGCGAGCATGTACAACTTTTTGGGTACTCCCGGTTGGTCACCGGACACCCAAGCCTCGACGACTCCGCCGGCGTACCAAACACCACATTTTGATGTGGATGCATACTATCGTCCTCCCCCCCAGAGGTACGGGCAATCGCCGGGATTATCCCAAATTCCGGAGAATTTTTTGCCGCCTGAACGCACTTTGCCCGACTGGCCAATAGCAATAGGTGGAGGCTCCGGCAGGATCGGTGTCAATGCCGAGGAGGAAGAGGAGGAAGAGGGCGACCACGGGGTTGTGGGGGACGGCAGCCGTCATCCATACAGCCAAAAGGAGACGTTGGCTCTGTACGACGCTTGGATCAGCGTCTTGTACGATTCTGTCGTTGGGAATCAACAAACCCACAAGTGTTTTTGGAAAAAAGTCACCGAAGTTTACAACGCACGAAGGCCGAAGAACACCTTTGCCCGCAACGTGAAGATGCTCCGCGGTCATTGGGACCGATGCGACAAAGATGTCAAAATTTTTTGCGCGATATACAGGGTAGAAGAGGCGAATTATCAAAGCGGAGCCAGTGGAGCCGACATTCTGAGAGCGGCGTTGCGGGTCTTCAAAGACGACGTCGGTAAAGATTTCAAGCATGTCGATGTTTGGTCGCAAGTCCACCACCTTGAAAGGTGGGCTGGCGGTGTCGAGTTGGGCTCAAAACGCACGAAGCACACGGCGCGTGGCCACTACTCGTCTAGTGATGGCGGTGAAGACAACACCTCACGAGAGGGCACACCAACAGATGATGCAGGGAGGTCTTCCGGTTCACGACGTCGGCCCCAAGGGACCAAGGCGGCGAAGGCGGCTAGAGCGAGGGGGAAAGGGAAGGGGAGGGGCCGTGGCGAATCAAGCCAGGCGGGCTTGGGCTCGGGCTCCGGCACGGGTTCGAACACTCTAATGTCCATGTACCTGGTCGCCACAATGGCTGACACTTCAAAAATGAATCCTCGCTAATTTGAAGCCCATATGGACGGAATTGAGCATCTGAAAGCTCAACTTGGTATTCGGGATCGATCTAACTTGGGTGCACCGCCGACTTCGGGGGATGATTCGCCGGCGGAGTAGTTTTTATAGTTTAATTTAGAGTATTTTAATTATGTATTTTTTTTATTTTTTAGGATTTTAAATTATGTATTTTTTTTATTTTTTAGGCTTTTAAATTGTAATTTGTATTTTATTTAATGAAGTTTGTTTTTATTAATTGAATTTGTTGGAATTAAAAATAAAAAATGAAATTGAATGAATAGTTAAGGGATGAGATGGTTAAGAGATAGTTAAGAGATGGAGGGATGCGGATGCTGTCTCTTAGTTAAGAGATGAGCTGAAAAGTACAATGGGGTCCATGAATAATGAAGAGATAAGATGGTTAAGAGACGGATAAGAGACATGGATGTGGATGGCCTTAATTTGCAAGAAAATGAAAGGATGATTCTCATTGACAATCGAAAAAATATGACAAAATCAATCATGATTGGACAACAAAATAATGTTATTTTAGAAAATATGATGTCATTTTGTTTTGAAGATAACATCAATTTATAGGACGATTGTGAAATATTGAAAAGTTATGGAATTGATAAAAATTTCAATTAAAAGTTGTGTTTTAAACGATAATTTTATCAACTAAAAATAACCAAGTCCCAACATATGGCTGAAATAAAGATTGAATATTATTCAAAATTGGAGGATTCCATTAGCTAGGCCATTCTAAAATCAATTATCAATCTTGATGCAATATTTGTGTAAATTCATGTTGAAGTGTTAATATGTGACAAGTGAGTTCAAAGTGAAGCAATCACATAAAGTACAAGGTCTCATTTCTATGTTTGGAGAAACAAAAATATGCAATGGGGATAGTGGAATTATTCTTATTAAAAGTAAGACAATTCTTATGCTACTTGTTGTATAGAGACTTACTCATTTCGAGATGGATAAAAGAATTGGTTGTCAGTTGAGGATAATGAGAGATTTTGGGTACAATTCTTGTTTTTATGTCTCCTTTTTCTAATGCAAGCAAAAACTTACTCACCTGATTCTTTTCTAATTGCACCCTACAATGGAAAATATTTTATTGATTCACATATTTTTACTCTTAAATACTCCCTCAGTCTATCATTAGAAATTTCATTAATTGTAAAAAATGAAACTAGATTCTTATTGATGGCAAAATCAAAATGGAAAAATAAGATTATGTTATGACTTGATCAATTTCAAAAATATATACATCAATGCATGGACTGGGCTGTGAGGAAATGATAACAAAAGCTTGTCATAATTTAAAAGAAAAATACAAGAATTATTTATCTTGTTCGATAAGATGTATATTTATGCCTAAACAACATCAAACCAAAGATTTCACTGTATAATTGTTGAATATAATTACAGTAAGAGGACATATATACGTAGGCAAAAGCAGTAAATCGTAGACTAATTTACTATATACGAAGTCCATGCTCCTAGGCTTCATACTCCAACACAATCGAATGAGATATCATGATCGTGAACTAATTTACTTTCTTTGAAACTCCATACTCTGACATGTCCAAACCAAAGATTTCACTGTATAATTTTTGAATATAATTACAGTAAGAGGACATATATACGTAGGCAAAAGCAGTAAATCGTAGACTAATTTACTATATACGAAGTCCATGCTCCTAGGCTTCATACTCCAACACAATCGAATGAGATATCATGATCGTGAACTAATTTACTTTCTTTGAAACTCCATACTCTGACATGTCCAACTCGTGGCATCTTGCCAAAAATTTTTTACCTTCTTCGCCTAAAATAATTACCTCAATACTCCCTCCGTCCCATAAAAGTTGAGTCGTATTCCTTTTTAGTCCGTCCCAACAAAGTTGAGTCATTTCCTTTTTTAACTAAAGACAAAACATCTAATCACTCTTATTTTATTCTATCATTTACTTTACTCTCTCTTATCTTTCCTACTTTTTTTCATCTCTCCTATTTATTTAATATAAATTCTTAATCTCCATGCCCAAAAGTTTTGTCTCAACTTTTATGGGACGGAGGGAGTACAATTTTAGGTTATTAAATACTCCCTCCGTCCCGCTTTAGCAGTCCCATTGGTTTTTTTGCCCTTTTTTTTGTATAAATGATAAAAAATAGTTAAAGAGGAGAAATGTTAAATTAAGAGAGAATATAATATAGAGAATAGTCTTATCTACATTATTGTCTCTTTTACTTTACTATTTCTCCACTTTAACTATTTTTTATTATTTTTATAAAAAGATGGCACAAAAGTCAATGGGACTGCTAAAGCGGGATGGAGGCATGCTTACTGTATTTATCAAATGAATAGAATAAGTAATTTGAGAAACGAAGGTAAAAACAATATGATGGGGAGAAAGAGACAAAAACAAGGAGTAACAAACTTTAACTCAATCGCATATATAAAAAGCCTACAGCAGCTTTAGGTTCATTCCCACTACTTCTGCTTCTGCACTCTCTTCTTCGCAGAAACGCTCAAAATAACTAACTCTCTCTCTCTCTCAACAATGGCGGATCCTAGTACCTACGATTTCTTCAAGCTCAGCGCTCATTCCTCAAACAAGCTTAATTCTCCGTCAAATTCGTGCTCCAGTTCGCGATTGTTCTCCTGCCTCTACTGCAACCGCAAATTCTGCACTTCTCAGGCCCTAGGCGGCCATCAGAATGCGCACAAGCGCGAGAGAGCCGCCACTAGGCGAAATCTCGCCACCGGAGATGCGATCTCCCGCCTCCACAGCCATCAGCCCGGCGGCGTCGAGCTCAGCTCGCCTCCGGCCGCGGCGTTGTACAGTCACTGGTTGCAGCACGACGGATCGAGCACCGTCGCGCCTCTGGAGATGTTCGGCGGCGGTAGATCGGTTTCCGATCGGCTCTCGGTAGGTGATTCCGGCGAAAACGTAAACCTCGATCTCACGCTTCGCTTGTGATGATGATTCTGTTGTTGTTCAATTTTTTTTAAGTGGATCGGTTAATTAGGGTTTGAGCAAAAGGTTATGTGAGGGAGAAACTGGAGATGAACTGATTTTTAGGGGTGATTAATGGAAATATTAATGAGATTTATGTGCATGGTGTTAAAATATTTGATTTCACATTATATTTGAATCGTTGATCTGAGATAAGGAGGGCGTGGTGGTAGGGGTGGAGCCGCCGTTTAGATGGCGGCAGCCGGCGGTTTTAACAGAATCGTGACGTACGGTGATGAGCTCATCGCATTTGCATGCACACTTTTACTGTTAGCTTTCGTTTACAAATTTTAGACGTTTAATGTCCATTCATTATAGTATATTAAAATTACTACTCATAAGTCATAACACGCTTTTTAGTTGGATACATTTGTGTTTAAACTAACAGTAGTACTAAATGAAATTTGAGGTAGGAGTATAGTTTATAAGTGGAGACAAAGTGTAGAGGCGAGTCACTTGTTACAGTCAAATCTGCTCCTTTTCTTATGTTGATTTACATACATACTACTACATTCTATCTCATACAATACTATTCAATCTACTATTAGTATTTTATTGTTGGACAAATAGTGAAGTAAACAGTGTAATGTAATCAAATTTTCGTCTTTTCTCCACATTTTAAAAATAGAATTATATATTACTACCACAAATTTTGCAATTTTCGTAATTACCATATCTGTATCATTTCCGTCAAAATACACGATAATATGGCAGCCGATTTTAAATATATCATCCACCACATAAACATGTACTCCTATCTCTAAGAAAGAAAGTTAAGATTTCTAACATTGTCATAGCATTTTCACATACTTAAAAAATCAGTTGCTATCACATAAATGAGATAATTGTAAAATTGCAAATTTTGTTATTCGAAATCCAGTTTTAAGAAAGTGTAGAACGGCCGTGTTCAAAATTTTGTAGGAAGATGATATGTAAGAATCATTATTTTAGTTTTTATTAATTAACTTTTGCCACACTAAAATTAATTGGACCAGATCCTATGTTCATAGTAGTAGTAAGTGGAGTATTATTTAATTTATTTTTGTTCATATTGAGACTGCCACCAGCCTACTAATAAAGTCATAGTTTTATGATTTAAACTGTCACACTAATAATGTCTTTTGTGGTAAAATGAAAGGTAAAATCATCAATTATGGATTGATGAAATAGTTGTACTATTTATTTTGGTATGGTAAATTAGATCACTCAAGATACATTTATATAATACTTTGGCTTTTATAGTTTTGAAAAGGCAAAACAACATGCTATGATTGGAAAGCTGCGCACTAGTGTTAACTTATAGGTCCACGGAACAGTCTCCTTTCTAGAAAAAAAGAGAGCGAGCAAATTATAATGTACTCCTTCAAAGTAAGAGAATAAGAAATGTGATACTATGCAGATTAAATATTACTACTACTTATCATGTAGTAGTACAATATAATGTAGTAGGAGTATTTCTTTCTTAAGATAGCACAAATGGCAAAAGCCACTAAATAACTAAAACCATGGTATTATTTTGGTATACAGATACATCCAATAGCCTAAAAAAAGTATGTTAATGCCACTAGAAATGAATCAAATGATGTCATCTATATATAAAAAAAATGTAATGTTTGATTGAAATTCGTGGCTGATTATGATGAATTGTGTATAAAAAGTCATATTTATTAATCTTATAATGAATTGGGTATAAAATATTGTTTTTGTTATTCTCTTAAAAATGATTTTTCTCCAATATAGATCTAATTATTTTAATCTCTCGAATATTTGTATCAAGCGTTAAAGTCTAAAAAGTTTATTGAAAACAAAGTGTCACGCACCATATAGTAATAATTAGGAGTCAATATTGGTAAAATCGAATGTGGGTACCTCGGAATAAAATCCATGGATTGCTTGGTAAGATAGACGAGCAACAATGTGCCTATAAGGATCACTCTCTCTCTTCTTCTTCAAATAAGCAAGACATTCCTCCACTTCTCTCTTCACTTCCAAATACAATTCTTGAGCTTTTTCTCTGCCTTTCACTTCCTGCTTCCTTCCTACACAAACACACTCACACACACGACCATTCAACGATCATATCGAAACACGTTTTATCGCGCAGGAAACAGACCTTCGGTTTCTATAGGCTTCCCCAACAAGAAGTAGAAGCGGCCTGGGATTTTGGGTGCAATGACTGGAAGGTGAACATCTTCGTTCGAGACCTCTCCTGCAGCGTCCCTCCTGTGATCAGACACGTCCATGTGCATAAATAAGTGTTTCGTTTAAGGTAAGTAGTGACTAGTGCATGATGTAGAGATACAATGATACATACCTCAACTTCACCACCTCCTGTGTTAGCCCTTCTATAGCATTTTTTATGTATGGGATGTGCGTCAGATCGTTGTAATCCAAGAGTAACTGATAGAAAGATTCACAGAAAGTTAAAGAGTGTTCGTGTTTTCGGGTTGAAGAATGAGAAATCAGTGAAACAGGCTTACATGGCCTATATCATCTTCTCCGACAACACCAAATGGCACGATTTTGGCCCCAAACTTAGCTGCCACCCTAAAACTCAGGTTGTTCTGGCCAGAATAGTTTGAATTCCTCACCCTGACATTGAATGATAGCTGAGACAGATTTCATAATAAAATAGTACTGGTATGCATCGTAGGATATGTCAGGCCACTTAATATCACCTTGCGATGAAGGGACTCGCGCATTCCTCCAGGATAGAGTAGAACATGAGAATTTGAAGAGAGGAGCCTGTAGAAATTAGTTGCTGAGACCGGAACTGCTCCCATGATCCTCATATTATCGAAGGCCGAAAAAGGTGGTGGTATTCTTCCTTCTCTTAACTTGGTGAACACAGTCGGATGTGTCATTCCTCGTAAGGCAACGTCTCTTTCAATCCAAAAATGGGCCAAAAGTGGCACGACTTCAAGGCCAAACATCATATGATTACCGACATAAAGTACTGGTCCTTCAGAAGGAATTCCATCCAGACTTCTAACGATGTCTCCATTTTCCATTGTCGACAAGACCACAGGATTGAGGGCAGTTTCAGTCCATCTGATTGAAAAATAGATACAGTCAGTGATGACGCAAATACAATTATGTGCTGGAGATAGATAAGAGAGCTGAGATGGTGCATATTGTGAATGCAATTTCACCTATGTAAATCGTAGATTCTTTGAAATTCAGAACGGGTTGGTGGCAAGTAATCTGAGACATAATTGTGGTGTTCTCCACGTCTGTAGAAACTGGCACCAGTTAAAATCGAGACCAAACTGAAGCCATGCTCCTGCATCTCCTGAGATCAGCATGTGCAAAATGTACCATGAAGTGAGAGCATAATGTAATAGATCTATGTTCAAATAACCACTAAATAGTCTAATGATTCACAGGTAACAGAACTGTCTCATACAATAAAGCGGGGCATTTATGTACCAAGAAGAGGGTGTGGCCACTGCCTGCGAATACACGAACTTGACACTTTTGCAACACCTGACGAAGTCTATCAGCCTCTTCTCTACTTGGAAACAACTTATCTAGTCCGCTGCGTGATGAACAGTGAACCTCTGAATATAACATGGGTTTCCTTGATGAGGAAGAATAAAAACAAGAAACTGAATACTGACGACAAGATGAACTAATGAGTGGGAAGTAGAATATATCAATATAATGGATCTGTATTAAAATTAATATTCTAGAATTCTCTATAACTCTATTGATAGTTGATACTATCAAATCCAGAGAGATGGGAATAGGTTGACAAACCTTGCAAGTATCAACGTTTTAGCTTTCACTGCATGAAGTCGTGAATTGGAAAATGCAGCAGCTGATTTGAGCAAATTAAGCTTCCAGCGAAGTATTTCCACAGTGAATAGCTATGAAATAATAGTACATGAGAAAATACACAGCTTAGTCGGTGAGAACTAAGTTGACCAGATATAATTCTACAGAAACTTTCTCCAAATCGCCAGTTGTTTCAGAAAGGAAAATGACAAATTTGAAAAAGCAAAGTAATAGTTATATCAGCAAAACACTATTCTGTATGAGTGAACAACTACTCTAGGCAAATGACCCACCCGGCTACAGATAACACTGAATTTGTAGAATAAAACCGAGGCATGTTCATCACTGCTTTTATATGTTTATGCTACAAATAGGGATCTTACAGAAAGATATGAGGAGATTGCTATACTTTCCTGAGATAACACCTCAATCATTTGATCCAAGGGAAGACATTTACTCACTGCTGTTGTCACCATCTTTAAAGGGCTTCCTAATCAAGAAAAAACTCATGTGAATACAAATACTTATAGCTCACAAAACATAGTCATTTTCTTTACTTCAAAGTTCTTATCATCTAAAAGAATGTCGACCTAACAGTAAAGCTACGAAATAAGGCATGCTGAAACCGAGCTGCTCGGGCATCATCGTGGACAATGGCAACAGACTTAGTGGTTCCAACAGAGATTTTCCAAAAGAAGTGGCTGCACATAACAGATTGAGCAGACAAAAGATCCAGTTGCTTGGTTCTCCTCTCACAATGATCTGTACCAGTATCAGTACTACCTGGATTAGCCAAGATCAAGGCAAGATCAATCTCAGGATTACAAGCAGCAACAGCAAGCGCGATACATGCCCCCAAAGATTCTCCAACAAGATATATAGGTCTATTTGGAGCACGCAAATGCTCCGTCTTAACAGTACTTGCAACAAACCTCACCAGGTCTGAAAGATATACACCGTCTTTTAGTTACCATAAGGGGGCATTTCATTTTGTACATTGCTAATTATTTATAATGAATTTCATAGCCCTAAAAAGTAAATTAAATATGTAATCAGAAGTTTGTTGTCATCAGTCATGAGAAAACAAACAACCTGTCAATGGTGTTCTGTCTGCGAGGGGGATGTGCATACACCATATATCAAAAATCCTTTAGTGACACAAAAACAATCAAATTACATATATGGAATTCATTTATGATACTAGTACTCCATATAATGTAGAAGAGAACTCACTTTCCAAGCCTTTCATGCTCCATCATAAGCCCTAATCCCACTCCATCTACTCCTGCAAACTGGAACAAATTTAATCACAACTAATTCGATTTTTCAGTAATTTCCTTAACTGAAAATTCCAACCTCAGATAAAAAGCAGTCACAATTCGCAATAAAATAAGCTAACCAGGTAAATAGAGCAAATGAGGAGAATCCTTCAGCCTCGATCGGCACTCTAGAGGTGAAAACCACCTTGGAGGACCGTCGTCCGATCTACTAATCAACTCTCGACACTGATCAAAATAATTTCTCAAACTAGACGATCCTTCTTCCGTGTCCGTATCCGTCGCCGGATTCCTCCCCACAGCGTTGTTAACGGCTAGCTCTCGCGGCTGTTTCTCCTTCCGAACCGCTGAAGCATAAAGCGAGAGCTCAGACTTTGAAATTAGCCTAATATTTGCGGTGGCGGTGGATTCGTATCTTTGGCGGAGGATCGACGGCCATTTACCGGCGGCGATTGCTGCGGTTACGGCCATGAAGTATTTCAAAGTGGTGCGAAATTTTTCCGCATTGTGAAAGCGCGGGTGCGACTGTTTGAATATGATTTGATTATTTTGATAGAAAATGAAAATCATTTAACGAGTTAAATGAAATTCAAATTAAGAGCCTCCATCTTATAAGAATATGCACTTTTTTTTTTTAGTCTAAAATTTATTGATTGACATCATACGCAAGGTAACCTACGCCTTGCCACTCTTTTCTTTTTAGTCGTCCCACAAGGATATGCACTTTCCAATTTTGTAAACTTTTTTCTCTCTAAGAGCATCTCCAATGGGACGGATGTCCCGCCGCCCTTCCCGACGGACATCCCAAAAACACCTCCTGCCACGTCATAAGGACCTCCCACAACACTGCCACGTCATAAGGACATCCATTTGCACAGTGGCAGACATCCCCAAGGACATCCCGACGGATTTCCACAATAATAAAAATTCACAAATTTATCAAATTAAACAATTTATGGAATTAAACAATTTACACAATTAAAATTTCGACACAAATACGGGAAAAATGCAACGATTTTATTTAAAAAAAACATACATATGCGTTGAATCTATATAGTTTGCCGCTAGCCGAACGAAGGTCTCGCTGCCGGGGGTCCGGGGGCGCGGAGTGCCCCAGGCCCGACGGTATGATATGTTTTTTGTTTTAGTCCTTCATTTTCAATGATAATACACGCGTTAGAGTTTTTACAAAAATCATATATATAGAGTTTGCAACGAGCCGTATATATAGGGTTTGCAATGAGCCGTATATATAGAGTTTGAAAAAAAAAAAAAAACAATGAAAAATCGCATCGGGCGTCCCCCGCGGACGTCCGTCAGTATGTCACAATGGCGGACGTCCCGCGAACGCCGCGGATATCCCTTGTCCGCATCAGACATTCGTGTCCGTCTCCCTCACCCGTAATGGCGGACGTTGCCGACAGACGTCCGACACGCTGGTCCGACGCCCGCCGGGACGTCCGCCATTGACGATGCTCTAATATGGTAGAACTCATTTCCCACTAACAATACTTTAATCACTTGTTCTCTCCTACTTTAACGATTTTGATTAAAATTTGTGTCGAATCCAAAGTGCATATTCTTTGAGGACGGAAGGAGTATTTCTTAATTTTTCTTTGGTATTTTTACTTTTTTATTAGAATGCTTATCTACTTGGAGTTGCATGAGTAATTATCTGTTTACTTTATTAGTCATTGTGTTTGGGACTTATTCTACTTATATTAGTGGATTGTGGGGTCTACTTCATAAAATAAAAAGTTTAGAATGTTCATATTCAAGGGATGGACTAAAATGAAAAGAGTTTATAATTTTAAGGAATGAAGGTAGTTGTGTTTTAAGTTGGGATGTTCAGTGCCGCGACGATGGAAATCAAGTTTAGGAGCGGTTCGGTTAGACTCAAACGGGATGGGTGATATTTGTGATCGGGTTTAGAGATTTTGTGACAAGATTATGACTTCCATCCATGCATATCATTAGGAGTGAACAAAATATCCCAAAACCAAACATATACTCCACTCGTCTCTACATTATTTTCTCTCCTACTTTATCATTTTCTCACTTTAACTATTTATTACTACTATCGTTTTTACAAAACGAGTGTTCAAAAGTAACTGAGACTGCTAAAGTGGGACGGAGGGAGTATTATACTCCAACAGCGACGAAGCCACACTGCGGCCTGGGGGGCCACTGGGCCCCCCAGCCATCGTTCCTATTATTATATATATATGCTTTATTACAACACAAAATCAGTGCTAACGCAGTTGGTCATTGGGGACTTCTTTCATCTGTGTGGCGTGGTGTTCGAACTCCATGAACCACAATTGCTTTTTTTATTTGTGCAGAGCACTGATATACTTTCTTCACTTGTTATTTATACACACCACTTAAGTTAATTTCTATTCATGTTTTCAATTTATATATTCTTTTTTTTCTATTTATATATTCTATTCATTTTATAAATTTCCATGGTGATTGGTGGTCCCTTTGCAAAACCTTTTTACTTACAATTTTATCATCGTACAATTCTTACTTTCACACATCCACATCCTCTGATTAATTTTAATTTTAATTTTAATGCTTATTATTTGTGTCAGTTAACTTTGCAACATTTGATTATTTTAAACAGTAAATATTTGCATAGTTGATAAAATAAATAGTTTTAGACTTCAATAATACTCATTAAGTATGTAAATATTTTATAGTACTAATAAATTTTAAGTTTTAAAATCTACTGGTTAGTCTAAAAAAATACTATAATCTTTATTCATTTATTTATAATCATCATTGAATTTCATCTTAAAGAGTTCTTATTAAAGATTCATTGAAAACTAATCAAACTTCTCTTATTAAAGATTCATAGATAATTAACCAGTAAATATATATTGTAAAATATCATCATTAAATAAATGAAATAAATAATTTATTCTTGTGATATTTAGTCGCCGATAAAAAGTATTTGGACCCCCCAACAAAAGTTTTCTGGCTTCGTCACTGTACTCCAATGTATGATCCGAACCAAATCCAAATTAAAATTTGGTTCGGTTTTTTCAGATTCAGCTAATGTATTAAGATTGATATTTGGTGAGCCGTTGCAATATCTCAAAAAATGTCAGGATGAATACTGGGAAATTTGGAGAAAATGTGGCCATTTTTCCTACATAAGTTGATCATTATATTCATATGTTGCAGAATCAAGAATTACAGTTACATAAAGATTAAAGCAAGAAAAGAAGACATAATTTCCAGCATAGCTAGAAAACAGAAACCTTACTTACAAGCTGCATTGTTTTAAAATCAGTTTCCCTCCAACAGTGTTGAAGATTTCGTTTCTTTGTGGTCGTGGTTGAGGTGTTTCTTTAGCGTTTGTTGGGGAAACTCAAACTTTCCACAGCCCCAAACCGGATCAGCCTCTGGCAATTCATATTCATCAGGCTTCAGTGACAGCTGAAACTCTGGAAGCTCTGGCAAACTCTTGAGGCCTCTGCGTGTAAGATAACGAATATACATTAGTAACGTTTATTTGCCACATGAATATGAAGACGGAGAGGGTTAAAGTCGAGTACTTCTCTTGGTCTAGAAGGTAGGTGTACATCTGAGTCTTCTTGGCCGCGGTTTCTGGTATTTTCTTCTGCAAGTGCTTCATCGCGCCCCAAGGCGGAGGGCACCTAAACGAACACGAAAAATTTAATGTTTTTAGTTTTTATATTGTTGAGAGTGAAGGAAGAGTTTGTTATTGAATTGATGAATCAATCAAATCACCTTGTGATTGGTTCTGCAAGGCAGAAGGTCAAGCAGGCCTTCTTGCTCTCGACTAGCAGTTCCTCTGCGGCTAGAATGCAGCAGACAGCGCTGAGGTGGCAGGACGGCTCCGTGCCCTTGTCTAGGATCAGGCTGTGATAGTAGTAAGCTGCAGCCTGTGTGAGCATCAGAATGTGTTAGCCTCAAAAGGAAGGATGTGATTGGTTCAAGAAAAGGGACGGGGATTCGAGCACCTTAGCTTCTAGATGCTTCCACTTGAGGAAGAACAGTTGCTTCTTCAACACTGCGTTGCTCTCGTTCTTTTCGGATATGCAGCAGTGGGCCTAGCAAATTGCACGAACACACGCTTAGTCGTGCATTGCAAGAGTCTAACATCATTAATCAAATTTTGTCTCTTGGAATATAGCTAAAACTGATTCTAACATGTTTCAAACTGAGACGCGCCTTTACCTGAGCGTAGAAACTCAGCTGTTCGCAGGCTAGTCTCCGCTTCACAGACAAAGTTGCATTTTTGCTGTGGACAGCAAGTCCAAGCTGAAGCTCAGTTCCCTAACACAATAAAATGTGAGTTCAACTTCATCAAGATTATGATCATGTTTCAAGTTGTGATGAAACTAAATCCACCTGCGCCAAAGCTTGATGTGAAATCGCCTCTAGCACGTTGTCCTGCATATCCGAAGGCAGCTTGCTTCTACACATACAAGGATATCAAGAATCTGAGCAACACAGCAATCATACTATACAGCAACGATGATTTGTAGGATAAACGAACTCACTTTAAGTCATGTGGCAGCCGCGGGAGAACATCAAGAACACAGAAGTTCAAATATCCGGCTGCCTTGAGCAGCAAATCAACAGCATCTCTCATACAATCTAACACACAAATCACATTCATATAATCATCATTCATTACACAACACTCTGAAAAATTCTAAACATTCATAGATATAAACCTGCAGACACAAGCCTCTCAGACAGACTACTTTCTTTAGGAATCAGCTTCTCATTTGCCTCCATCAATGTCAGCATTGCCATCATGTGCACAACACACAGCAATTCGAACCACGAATTCGTCCCACAAATCTCCTGCTCACCATCATTATCATCAAAACAATTCAAGAATTTGACTAAATAAAATGCTTATCAATTTTTTACATTCTTGAAATCCTCACCTCTCTCTCCTCTCCCAATTCTCTCCATCTGAACTCCACCAGCTCTTGAAGCCCACATTCTATTCAAACACATCAAATCATCACACTTCCACAAAACCATGATTCAAACAGAAAACACAAAAATAAAGTAAAAAACCTTTCTTTGTAAGACCAAGAAGGAGAGGCAAGTATTCCTCCAATGCCCTTATTAGTTCACTGACAGCAGACCCTCCTGCACAAATCACTCAAATATTAGTATTTCACAAAATTACTAGTACTAAAAAAAGATTGGATCAAGAACAAGACCAGTATCCTCCCCAACTAAAGCAATCTGATTTCTGATAGCTGCAATTCTATCAGCAAGATCGTTGGGGACGAATCCTCGGAGAACTCTCTGCAAATCAGAGTGAACTGGGATTCGTAAAATCGGGGCAAAAATGGAGATTTCTGGGACGATCTTCTTCTTCTTCTTTTTGTAAACAGAATTGGTGCACCCCATTGCTATTTTCTTGATTCTTGCTCAAAATGTAGCTTCCTACACATTAATAGTAGCAAAAGTTGATAATGCGAAAGTCAAATGTTATAACATTGTATGTATACATGTGCAGACTATAATGTGCAAAAAAGACAACTAGTTTCTTACGAAGGGAAGATGGAAGGAGAGAAGGCAGAAGTTTCCTTGATGATTGTATAATTGTGCATGACTACTTTTATAGCATGAAAATTGGAAGTATGCATATTTAATAGTAATACTACTAAGCCAAGATAGAATCTTGAGATAGTTGCAAATAATATACTATGACGCAGAGGATCAGAGGAGTGAGAAAGCTCAGAGATCGAAAAATATGTCACATGGCGAGGGCGGAGGAGGAGAAATTAGTCAATACATTCAAAAACTAGAAAGAAGAGATGATGGTTGAGTTAGTTAAACTCAATAGTTCAAGACTCTTTTTTTGTGATACTATGCATGCACACAAAATCACACACATTTTTAATCTCAAACTTAAAATGTGTATTTATTTCATTTTCCTATGAAATTGTGAGTGTGTATATGATAAGAAATTATTAAACAATTAAGTGGGATTTTGCTAGTAGTCAGTCCTGACCTAGTGTCATGTTTTGGTCTAGTTCTTTTTTTGTTTTAAAGAACAATTTTGCCCATATGGAAATGTAGATAAGATATGTATATAAGTAGATTATGTTTTACTCGAAATGATATTTTTTTAACAAAACAAATAAGATAAAAATTGGTATGAAATTTGACTTTTGTAAAGGGAGAAAGAAGTGATGATTGAGTTCGTTACACTCAAAATGTCAAAATCCTTTTTTTGTGTGATATGCATGCACAAAAATCACACACGCAATTTCATCTGAAAATTGATGATCTAGATCTGATACCACTGGTGGGGATTTTGCTACTCATGTCAGTCATGTCCCAGTGTCATGTTTGTTGGTCTAATTCTTTTTTTTGTAAGAACAAATTTATCTACATGAAATTGTATGTGCACAAGACATATCGAAATAATGATTCACTATTAGTATTGGTAATTAATATACAAATGATAAAACAAGATATTTTCTGTAACTCAGAAAAAGTGATGAAGGTAATAAGAGTTTCGTGAGAAATACAAATAAAATAGTAGTACTCTCTACCGTCATTTAGGAGTCTAATTTCTTGACGCCACAAGTTTTAAGAAATATTAAGAAAAATTGGTGGAAAAAATTACTTGAATATGAGTCTCACTTATATATATCAGTTTTAAATAAAATATGAGTGGAGTGTGAGACTTCTATTCACGGACGAACTAAAATAGAAAAATGGAACTTTTATTCGCAGAAGGAGGAAGTACTAAAATTTTAATGCTTAATGACGCCGGTTCTGCTACACCCATGCCCATTGCTCCACCCGCCATAATGAGACAAAAAGACAAAATAAGAAATTTTACAAGTTATGGGACTATTTATGGGCCCATGCTTGACACATGGCATTATACTAATTTAGTTATAATATTTCACTAATTATCTGATAGAAAACAAACTTTTTAAATGCCGGTAATTTTGTTATTAAGTAATATGAATATACTCAATTAATCAATTAATGCCGTGTGTGATTACTGCTTAGTAAGTAATACTATACGAGTAGTAAGTTGGTGGACTATTCATATTTCATACTAACAATTAATGACCGCAAAACCCCAAAATTCATGGATTATTTTGTAATTCCTCTTTTTAAAGAGTCGTTTCCACAAGAAATCGCCATGTAATCATCTTTGTTACTTAGAAGGAAATCAACGCAACCTCAATCCTAAATCACACTAACTTTTTAAGCTGCACTCCACACATTATTATCAACTCCCTCGTTTCTCACATTATTATATGTCTATTTGTCAACACTTAAACATTTTACGAGGTCCAAAATTTGCTTGATTTTAAGTGTTAATCAAAGACTTTGAGCGTAAGATGGCACAGAGTCACATACTAATTGGATTTTGATATTATAAACACGGCACTGTTTATATTTTCCATATTACTACTCAAATTGCACTTACCAATTGGATTTCAATAAACACGGCACTATTTAAATTACACGATTAACTATGAAATATGCTCTTTTGTATTATTAGAGAAAAAGGGCAGGAGGGATTATCATTATATATTAATTTATTCATCGAAAATGGTAAACCAAGAAAGAAAACATGGTCTGAAATAGCGAATCTAATGAGATGAGATTTGAGCTACCAACATGCAATCTGGAGTGTAATAAATATTCACAGAAATCATCCAAATGTAGTATTATTTGATATGGATGTATTAACTAATGTTTATGTGTGCAGGTTTATTTCCAGAATTAGTATTAAATTATAATTTACCAGATGATGTAAGAAGGATAATGATCATTAATAGATATCATCGTCACCACTGAGATTATTTCTCAAAAATTTACCATTTTCTAGCTGGGATCTGAATCTTTGTTTGGAATCGTAAATTTTTGCCATAAAATACTCTAAAGTGGTAGCTGGAATATAATTTTGGTTGATATCTAAGAGCATTCTTAACCCCGTCCCGGATTTGGGCCACAAGTTCCCTCCACGTCATCATTCCCTCAAATTAGGGGTTCCAGGCCACAACTCCATTAACCCCGCGGGCCACAACTCGTGCCACAACTCAGGCCACAACTATTCATTTGCACTATTCACAACATATTTTAATCGTAAAATAGAATACGTTGAACAATTAAAACCGGAAAAATTCATTGTTCAGTCAGAAAATAGGAAAAGAAAATTACAAATCCTAGAAAAAGAAAATTACAAATCCTAGAAAAAAGAACTACTTTTTCTTCATTTGTGCGCGAAGGTATTCGATCATCTCACGGTGCAATTCGAGCTCGTACTCCGACATTCTCGAGGTATCCCTCGATGTCAACTCCATCAGTTGGCCCATCCGCAACATAATACTCATATCCGACATAGAGTCTGATATCTTGTCCAAGGAAGGATTGGGTGGCGGCGGCGGCATAGCGGAGTAGCTCGCAGTTGCCTTCCCCTTTGCTTTCCTCTTTGCCGCCTTTGTGCCCATCGGACGGCTTTCAGTACCAGGAGATGAGAGGAAGAAGTCCTCGTCTGTCACGTTGAGGTCGATTGGCGGACCTCCTTCGCTCGAAGTGTAGTGTCCGGCGGCGACTTTGGTTCTCTTCGCCGCCGCTTCAGCCCCACCGGTGTACTTCGGGCTCTTCTCGACAAGCTTCCAAACGTCGAAATACTTGAAGTGCTTCTTCCCGTCAGCGAAGTAATCTGCCTTGGCCTTGTCCACAAGGTCCATCTCGTTGTGCCCGCTCGGCCACATCCGGACTACGTTAGTCCACTTGCTATTCCACTTGTTAATCTCCTTCTGCACCCGACCCCAATGCTTGCGTAGCTTCACATAGGTACACTCGAACGAGCCTTCGGGTTGACCAGCGTTGTACTTGTCTGCAATCCGCTGCCATAACACTTTGCCGCTTTGCTGGTTGCCGACCATAGCGTCCTCGGAGACGTCGACATAGTTCTTGGCCGGCCACATTGTCTCCTGCGGACTATACTTCTTCGGCCCATCCTCATCGGCAACCTTGCCCTTGCCCTTGCCCCTCCGTTGAGCGGGCTCCATATCGCTGATATCGTACTCATCAGTGCTAACTGGCGATTCCATGTCCATATTGGTAGGCAGCCCGGGACTAGGCGTTGCATCTGGATCGGGTGTCGGCGGCACTTGCCAGTTCTGGGAGTTCACGAAATCGTCCATCTGGCGTTGGTCGCTGTTAAACCAATCCATAGAACTCAAAAAGTGTTGAAATGCTAGAGGATTGAGAGTGAGAATTTGTGTGTAAGAGTATTAACAATGGAGCAAATATAGTGTATAAATAGAAAAATAAAAAAAAACAAAAAAAAAATGAAAATTCGTGGGGACTTGCGGCCCGATCCGAACGCAATTAACGCCGTGATGGGCCGCATGGGCTGCGGCACGGGCACGCATAACGCCGACCGGGACCGGACTCGGGAGCGGCCCCGGGCCGGGGCACAAGTGGCTCGAACGTTGATTTCGGGCCAGGACTCGCGAGTTGCGGCCCGGCCCCGTCGCGTTAAGGATGGCCTAACACAGTTCACAATAAAAGATTCCGAACTTTCTAGATGTGAATTAATTATGGGCTTTTGGGTCCATTTATACGGCAGTTCTTGAACTTCAGATTCTGGGCCTTGGCCCATAGAAAAACAAGGATGAGAATTTCTCTTTTTCTATAATTTCTTCCTTTTTATAACATTTTATTTTATACCATTAGGATAAATTACATAAAAAACTAATCTATTAAGAGAGAGAACTCATTTGGTCTGTAAATACCCATATAATTGATGTGGAGCATGTATCGTACGACAATGATAATTGTTCGTTACATGCAGTTATGACCGATAATTCAATCTAAAATCCATGAGGTAGGCTGAGTAAACCGGAAAATAGAGTTAGGATATTATTTTGTAACCCGAATCATATTCCGACAATTTGGGTCAGTAATGAAGAAAGATTAGGGCTGTTTAAAATTTATTTATATAAATTACTTGTTTTTTTAATTGTTAATGTTTAAATTAATTAATATGGAGTATATGTTTATCTATTTATTTATTTCAGTTTTCTATTTGGAGATCGTTTGAGTGCCCTAAGTTTCAATACCAATACTATAATTAATTTAACATCTTCATCCACGTATAAATATATTACTCTTTAATTATATTAACAATTATAGTGTAAGGATATAAATACATCCCTATATATATAATACGAAAAATTATTGTGGATAAACTAAAATTTCATAAGTGGAAAGAGCCATTGGTTGAAAAAATTAAGTGGGGATCAGAGAATTAATTCCAATACATTAGAATGAGACACGAGTTGCGACTTTTGGCACACAATCAAATTGATTCTATAGGATCAAATAATTGTAGTCAAATTTGAATGCTACTTTACAATAGATGTTATTCTATATATACGTTCCAAATAAAATGTCAACCCAATTCCACGAGTTAGTTTAATAAGAAAATTACGAATTGAAGTGGTCAATGGAATTACTATGCAGTCCACATAACAAAAAAATGATGTGACCACTCAAGGTCAAATCTAAAATCCGGAAAATATAAGTATTTTGTATTTTTGTATCATTAATTAAGTATTAAAGTATTCACACTGACGATTGTTGTAATTTACAATAGACAATATCAACTTGTTATAAAATAAAATAATATAAGCTAGTATAAAATAAAATACTGTTGTTTTGGCAACTTCAAAAATTACATATTATAATAATGTATTCCTGTTGAAGTATCATGACAAGTTGCATGGATTGTTGGCTAAGAATGCTCTTACTTCAAGTATCAATATTTTCTATTTGACATCTTTTTTCAAAACCAAATTATGAAAGTGCAAATTAAACTAATACTTAGTACTTATTATTATAATGATTCACAATTACAGTTTTTAGTCATAAAATGACCCTATAACTCAAGAAGTAATGCTAATTCACGTTTGAAGTAAAGGAAAAATAATATTTTAAGCCAAATGATTAATTTTTTAGTAGTGTTTGTTAATCTTTGTGACTATTTTTAAACCAATCTTTACAATAGCAAAATAAATACTTTGAGTTTGATATAATAATTAACTCTTTATAAAATTTGACTAATAGACATGTAACCATCTTTGAACTTATAAAATTTGAAGGATTAGTTTATATGATCGATATGCATAATATATAAGGTCTATAAACTAGTATATGTATATGGTATTTTTTATTTTCTTGAAAATAAATAAATTGGTGAGCAATAATTTCAGGTAATCATATACATGCATGGTGCAGAAAGAGGAGACACTGGGGCCATGCAGAATATATTCTTTATATGGGCAGTGGGATAATGTTGCAGAAAGGAATGGACAAAAATAGAATAAATTTGAGACAGTTACAAAAAAAGAAAAAGGTAGTCAATCATGCATGGGTGTCACCCCTCAGCTATAAATAGGAATGCAGAGTAATGATCATAAGCAGGAAAATCAATGGAGTGTGTGTGTATCTCAGTATGTGAGGAGAGGGAGTTCTTGCATGAGGGCAAGAGTTGAAGTTTGATAGCCAAGGATGACTTGCCTGTGCTAAATTCATCAAATGTTGAATTTAATTAATCTTTGATGGTTGGGATTTAGGCAGTCTTCTTGGCTAATCTCACTTGCTCTTCTCATTTCATGCTAGGCCTACTTTTCTATCAATACGACTTTAAATGAGGAAATGAGTTCTTGCATGATGATAAGAGTTGAAGTTTGATAGCCAAGGATGACTTGCCTGCGCCAAATTACTCATCAAAAATTAAATTAATTTGTTTTTGATGTGTTTGGAAGTAGGGAGTCTCCTTGGCTAGTCTCACTTGCTCTTTTCATTCATGCTAGGCCTCTTTTTCCATCAATGGAACTTCTCCACCTAGAGAGAGAGAGAGATGGAGAGGGTAGTATATGAGGAAATGAGTTCTTGCATGAAGATAAGAGTTAGAGTTTGATAGCCAAGGATGACTTGCCTGTGCCAAATTACTCATCAAAAAGTAGGTTTAATTAGTTTTTGATGTAGTAATTGGATAGGCAGTCTCCTTGGCTAATCTCACTTGCTCTTTTTCATCATGCTAGGCCTACTTTTCCATCTACACAGCTTCTTCACCTAGAGAGAGAGATGTGAGGAAATGCATGGGTTCTGTTTAATTGGTTTTGATGTTGTTGAGTATATTTGGCTAATCTCACTTGCTCTTCTCCTTCAGTAAGGCCTCATTTTCCCATCAATGCAACTAAAAGTACCTTAACAGTTGGCGTGCGAATAAATGGAGACTCCTGTGGACTGGATTTCCGAGATGGGATGCTTGTTTACATCGGTGGGATGGCTGGAAAGATATCACGAGCAACAAATAACACTGGAGCGGCTTCTTCAGGCAGCAGCTGGAAAGGTCGCGCACAGAAATTGAGGTGAATGATATAAGTCGATAAACTGTTTTTTTTTTCGTATAAGCATTATGCTACGAGTAATCAAAATAGGAAATTAAAGATACTGAAATTTTAATTAGATTGAACCAAATATAATAACTTTACACTTCAATGCAATATTCTTATATTTGCTCAAGGATTTAGATAATACTAGCATTCTAATTGGACGAAATCCAATAATATGCGTATGTTGGCATAGTAGCGCTAGCTGTGGGAGTAGTTGATATAGTGGTCGAAGGAAAAACATGCTTCGACACGCATCATGGGCGGAGCTAAGAATTTTTGGAAAATTGTGACAAATTTACATATGAAGGAATTTTAAAATTTTTGAGTAAGGCATATAATAGAAGATTAAAAGAAATAAATTTTAAAATAGGTATATATATACATGGAATCGCTAACTTTAGAGGATGAGCAGTCTACAGTGTCAAATCGCTAACTTTGGGAAATTTAGCAAAGAGAAACGGGAAGTAACGAGAAAAGAAATTCGAGTAAAGGTGGGAAACGGGGCACAAGCGAGATTCTGGGTGGACTTTTGGGTCGGGGAAGATAGTCTTATGGTCATGTTTCCTAGACTATTTGGTTTATCTACCCTTAAGGAGGAGGTTATCGCGAACTTTGGAGATGGGAGCGAGGAGAATGGACATGAAAGTTCCAATGGAGAGAAAAGTTTTTTACCTGGGAAGAGGACTTAGTTAGAGATCTTTTGTATGTCGTGAATTGTTGGAGGATGAGAGAATGCTCAAGGGATGTGAAGGTGTACGTAGGCTTTTGACAATGCACTTTCCTTTATGGTCTCTAAATTATTTTGCGGGTTAATCACCAAATAGAGTCAAGAGACCTTTCTTTGGAAGATGGAAAATTGGTTTGGAGGAAAATTGCTCTGTCACGAGCGCAACTGCATATGTGGTTTTTGCTCCATGGAAGAATCAACACAAAGGAAAGATTATTCAGGCATGGAGCACAATGGATTAGTGATGACAGGTGTGCGATATGCAAGGATGAAAGTGAAATCATCGATCATCTTTTTTTTTTTAATGTAGATTCTCCAGCTACTTGTGGTACTACTGCTCTCATTAATGGAACTTTTCTTACTACCCCCCAAACAAAGCAACTGCAAGTCTTATCTCTTGGAATGGGGCGTCTTTTGTAAAGTTTGGCAAGCAGATTTTTGGTTGTCTCTGTTCTTTGTCATTACATGGTCTATTTGAAATATCCGGAATAAGGTGGTCTTTCAAGGCTTGAATCTGAATTGGAATTTTGAAAAAAAGATAACTTTTATGTCAGATTGGATTGTGGGCTACGGGGTTGGTGCCATGATTTTCTATTCTGAACAATAAAAAACCTTTCTAAATTGAAAAACAGAAATAACATTAATATAACCAAAAATTTGAAATTAAAACATATAGAATAATTTCCCAATAATAACTAATAATATATCATATCCAAATTCAAACATTAAATTAATATATTTTTGCAATAATTTCAGATCTTTTGCTCATCCTGGCATCGAGTTGAAATGAGCTCAATCAAGACGAAATTTGTCAATTAAAATACTGTACATTTGTCGCGAGGAAGAAATAAGGCTTAGACGTGGCACTCAAATTATTGAATAGTGGTCGGAAATTACGATAAAGGTAAACCCTAGCTCTGAAATTGAATCCCAATTCTCTTCTGATCTCCAGCTCCACTCCTCTCCTTCAAAGCAGTGATGGCGAATTCGAATTTCGGCTTCCCGATCTTCATTCTCGCCGCTCTGTTGCTGGCCGCCTCGACGATCGCCACCTCCCAAGCTCCATTCATCGTCGCCCACAAGAAGGCCTCTCTCACTAGGCTCAAATCCGGCTCTGAACGCGTCTCCGTCTCCATCGATGTCTACAATCAAGGATCCGCGTATGTTATACTTCGTTTTACTTCCCCTTTCCTTTCAGATCTGTGTTTATTGATGGTAATTTTGTTAGATTGCTGTGATCTGGTTTTTGGGTTCTGTTTTTGTTAGTACAATTTTCACACTTGTAGCATTAGACACTAGACGTGAGATAGCATGATAGTACGTCGGCCTCTCTTGATATTTAACTATCCATAAAAAGTCTCATATTGATGTTTTGCTTTTGTTGAGAGCTCTCTAAAGTTAAAAGGTGGAATGCATCTGCGTCATGTCCTAATTTACACGAGTTTCATGTTTGAATTGTGCAAAATTATTATTTTTTTTAGTGTAGTTAATTATGCAGTGGTGACTTTATAAGTTCATTGCAATGATTTTAGTGATTTTAGTTTTCACGATTTAATAAAAAAATGTAGGAATTATTTTCAGTCCTTAGATCATGAAGATTAGCAGTGAATTTACAGTTGTGTTGTAGTGTGAATTTGTGATCATTAGCTCATTCACATGGTTTATAGTTTGTTGTTTAGTAAAAATAGCTACCATAATTAAGGGGAATGTATGAATCTTTCATTCATTTAATACTCCATTATGTATTTCTTATGTGTGTTGCATTTTCTATAACATAAGTAGATGAACAGTCTGTAAGGCATATATTTTTTCTTATGTAAATCCCAAATCATTAATATTGTCACACATCAATAGTATATATGATGTTATATTATAAGAAAATAGAGTAGCCAATAGAAACGAAAGTAATGAAAATCAAAGGAATGATAATCTGAAACTGTAAAAATGAAGTAACAAATGTTGTATGGAACTCAATGTTCAATACAGGCCATATAAGGCGTTGCTCTAACCATACTTTGGCCCACTGGCCGGAGGAGGTTGAGACACAGGAACTCCGGCTGCTGCGAATTTAGAAATGCCATCGAAGAGATGATTGGTGGCTTTTTCGTAGTTGACAAATCCCATAAACCAGAAATCGTGGCCGTCCGTTGACACCAACTGTATGTATCTCTCCGTTGGATTCTCCCTCATCTCCACTGGATTCACGCTCCCTATCTTTGCTAATGCTATCAAAATCTGCACCATTTTTATCACTTACTCATTGCTTAATTATGAAAATTCCTATGCATATCCATTTTGAAAATTCACCCCAACTAAAATTCCTATGAAAATTTGCAAGACAGACTAGAAGTCGATTACATTTTCAAAATTTACCCCAACTAAAATTTTGTACCTTGTAATAACTCCAAGTCTCTTGACCGGAGGGTGCGGTGAAGGACAAGGGGCGGTCGCTGCAAAATGCCACGTGGATGTCGGAGAGATAGAGGGTTCCGGCGACCGGACCGGTGGAAGTGGACAGGTAACATGCAAAGGTCTTTTTGAGCGTCTCGTTTGGATAAGTAGCAAAAGATTGTTTGTAAAGACTCTCAAATCCACCCCCTGTGATTGCTTTGGCGCCCAAGTTCATCTTCCCCCACGCTGCTCCCGACACAGATGATCCCGTCTTCACTACACACGTGCCAAACATATAAATGTCATCCACACATGAAAATGTAACGAAGAAATGGAAACACCGATCTCTCTACTTCATGGCTTTCTTCGGTTTTAGGAGCATTATCTTTTCCTTAATGCACAAAATAATATACTAACTCCGTACCATAAAAGTAAGAACTTTTGAGGGAACACGTGTTTAAATGCATAATTGATAAAGTAATATAGAGATAAAAAGCAAAAAAAAATAATTGAAATATTATTAATGGAAAATTAGTCTCCTATCGAAAGTAGTAAGTACTGTTTAAAATCCCATGTCGAAAAAGAAAAGTTCCTTACGGTTTTTCCAAATGTTGTTAGCCGTGACCTCAGCCTTGGTGCTCCACGCGTTGAATTTGTGGAGAACTGAATTGAATGGAGTTGAGTTGTTTTTGTCAATAGGGGTATATTGGATATAGGGTTGATGATGGTTTTGGTAGTCCTTTTGATCGGCTACACCCCACATAGCTGCCTTTTGGTTGTTTGGATGACACGTCGGCACTGCCGGAGTGCCCATCACGTGGGTCCCCCATTTCTCTGCGTCAGGCAGAGCAGGGGAGGACGGCTCCGGAGCCATCTCAGGTTGGAATTCTTGATTTACCCACTTCTCGGCATCGGCAGGAGCAGGGGAAGATGGCCCCGGAGCTGAGAAAGACGGTTCCGGAGCCGTGTTGGAGGGAGAGATGTGAGGGTAATGGATGGGTTGGGATTCTTGATTTTTGCCGCTCATTGTTGGTTGAGTTTGGTTTGGAAGTTGGATTAGTGTTGATTTTTTGAATGATGATGAATAAGGTGGATGAATTGTGGAAGATTTGAAGAGGATATTGGTATTTATATAGGTTGATGGAGTGAATTAAATGAGAAGCTACGACGCATTTGCTGACCTTTGAATATTCATATCATAGCTATTTACTTGTTGCTTAGCCGTGTGATTTTTGGGGGGGTCACATATTTCTTGATTTAATCAATCTTCTAGATGAAAGATTGAGACGTCAATGCTTCACATTAAACAAGTCACATGATGTGGATTCGATAAACGAGCAACTTCCTTGGTACTGGACTACTAGGTAAAAAATTAGGATTAATTTATTGATGAGATATATTTTTAAATATTCCTAATTTTACAAAATTTATTACTTTAACACTTGATCATGATTTGATAAACAATTAGCAATACTTTAATGGCGAGATATATTGTTTGAAGATTTTTTGAGGTGTGTGCACACCTGAGAACGATCTTTGCTTAGTAATCAATTTACAATTTAGAGACATTTTGTTGGGATAATTGCATTATACGCAAAATATATCACTAACATTTTAAATTAACATTCAAAAACTTTAATTTACATAAATCTTAGCAAATATTCCATTTTTATTAATACAAAAATTGTCAAGTGGGGACTAAGAAATTGAGATGGAATGACCAACTTAAATTTTGTGAATACTTGTTAGAGCATCTCCAAGAGGAGAGATAAATGGAGAGATAAACTAATTATAATTATTATATTTTTTGTTTTCATGAAAAATCATTCTCCAAGGAGAGAGGTATTTGAGAAGATATTATTAGGGCTGACAATTTTTGACACGACACGATAACACGACACAAACCGACACGAAATTAATGGGTTTGGGTCAGAGCTTATTGGGTTCGTGTCCTTATCGGGTCGACCCATTAAGGACACGAAAATTTCGTGTCGGGTTCGTGTTATCCGTTAACAATGCGTATCCGTGTCGTGTTCGTGTTATCCGTTAACAAATAATATTTTAATATTATTAATTCTTATTATTTTCATTTTTCAATACTTATTAAATGACTCTTAAAATCTCATTTTTCAATACGTGTTGTTATCGTGTCGTGTTGACCCGAAGTGCTTCGTGTCATTAATGAGTTCGTGTCGTGTTCGTATCTGAGGATAGCGGATCGTGTTCGTGTTCGTGTTTGAGGTTTTCTTAACGGGTCGTGTTCGTGTTTGTTATTATCGTGTTCGTGTCATTATCGTGTCGACACGATAACGACCCGACACGCACGATTTGCCAGCCCTAGATATTATACTTTTTTTCCATTTTAAAGAGGTATCTTTACCTCTCCATCAATGGAAAGATAAAATCTTATAATTACCATATTTGTCTTCTTTTCATGAAAACCCCTTCTCCAAGGGGAAAGGTAAATACATAATATACCTTTTTTATATACCTTCTCCCCTTGAAGATGCTCGTAGAGCAATGCTGCACATAGTGAGTGCAGGACAAACCTGACCCAAGTTTGACTCAGGTCAGAAAGTGTTCTCTATGTTGCATTTTCTACGCTCGTTTTAAAAATATGATAATAAATAGTTAAATGAATAGAGGGTAAAGTAAGAGAGAAAATAATGTAGATAAGACTTTTATTTATATTTTTTTTTCTTTACTCTTTATTGACTTTAAATATTTATTACTCTCTCCGTATCTGAATAGAGTCATATTTAGTTATGACACGAATTTTAAGAAATATAAAGAAAAAGTGAGTTGAATATATGTCTCATTTATATATATTAGTTTTAAAATAAAATGTGAGTGGAATGAGTTGGTAGAATGTGGCTATTTATAATTTATGCTAAAAGTGAAATAAGACTTTTATTGTTGGACGGACCGAAATGGTAAAATAAGATTTATTATGGAACGAAGGGAGTATTATTTTTTTTAAAATTAATAAAAATATTATATGTTAATCTCACTACATAGTATATTCAGGTTTGGCCCATATTTATAGCCAAGGTGGGCCCAAATTTTCAGCCCAGAGACATTTTACACAGATTCTTTTAATATTAAAATTTATTTGATTGAATTTCACTTACTAGAAGTATCCAATGCTGTAAATTTACGTCTTCATCAGCTGTTGATCGAAGTCGACTGGAGAGAATTAGGCGTTTGGATCGGAGATGAGTTATCAGAAAGTGCCGCACGAAGATTACCCTCCTCCAGGTCAATTTTCTTCAATTCCATAAAAAATTGATGTTTTGATTTCAATTTCTGTTTCAATTTCAATTTTAATTTCAACCAACAATGCGTTTCGCTCGAAATTGATTGATTGAAAGTTGCACAATTGATCGAAATTGTGTTGCTCGATTATTCAGGGTACGGGACGGTGTACCCTCCGCCGTCGGCGTATCCGTCCGCGCCACCCCAGCCACCGCCAGCGGGGTATCCGTATCCTCCTCCGTCACCGCACGAGGGTTATCCATATCCGCCTCCGTCACCGCACGAGGGATTTCCGTACCCGCCTCCGCCTCCGCCGCACCAGCACGGTGGTGGATATCAAGGATATTTCAATCATGGATCTCCGCCTCCTCCGCCTTCCTACCACGTTCACCATTGTGATCACGATGATGGTTCCTCCTTTTTCCGAGGCTGGTATGTTGATTCTGAATTTTCTATCTACTTTTGTGTCTAAGATTTAGGGTTGGATCAATTTGTGATTGTGATTGTATGTTCATGTTGTATGAGTGAACTGTTCCAGCTAAGTTAATCTAGGTTATTGGAATTTATTTGAGCCTCAGAATGTGCAAAAAAAAGATGAAAGGTAGTGTTATACAGTGTACAATATTTGGTTGAGGGACTCTTGATATTTTCAGATGAACTTAGTATGACCTTGGGATAATTGTTTAATGGCCTTTGAAATACTTTTAAACTCATCGAGCATTGTGATTCTTTCCTGTATAGTTTAGTATGAACTAGCTTTCTGAGCTTTGTTTGATGGCCATTATCTAGTAGATAACTAAGTGAACTGATTTTGGTTGGATACAATTCATTGATAATAATCTGGTTCATGGTTTAATGCTGGTGGTACTAAATTCTCTGAGTATTTATTCTTGAGGATGATGTGGCACTATAGAGAACTAGTAATAATCTGGTTCATGGTTTAATGCTTGATGTACTAAATTCTTCAAGTATTTATTCTTGGGGATGATGGGGCTGTAGAGAACTGATAATCTGGTTCATGAGTCAATGCTGGTAGTACTAATTCTTAGGGATGATGGGGTACTCTAGAGAACTAATGCGAGTGGCTTGTGAAGGATTCAATCATGAGGATATACCGATATAGTGTGTTTTATGAACCGTTTGATCACATTGTCTTGGAGAAGAGTAAACCTCATCGAGATTCAAACTGTTACTTTCATCACATTGCCTTTTGTGCTCAAATGTTTTCAAGAATATAATTCTGTTCAGCCATGCTACTCTTTAATACAATCCTTGCTTGGAAATTAATCAAATAAGGTTATGAATATTGCTTGATATGTGAAATGTTGCTACCACCAGTTTACAATCTTAGTCATCTGACTAGTTACTAGTAGCTTTTTTTTAATCTTTATTTTGTGTAATTAGTCTACCCTTTCTTAGCCACTCAAAAGCACCTTAAGCAAATCTTAATTGTGAAGGTGATTCGTTTAATGTGCAGTCTTGCTGCCCTTTGTTGCTGTTGCGTACTGGAAGAATGCTGCTTCTGAGTGATGGACTTAACTGTGCAAGACGAGGACCTCATGAAAATACTATTATTTGTTTTATGACAATGTCTACTCGTATAATTCTTGTCATTAAGTTAACTAAGCTGTATTTGTAATCTTGGCAATATGCAAGTACTGTTGAATTGGATTCTGGACGTATAGAACCTCGTGGAATTACAATTGGATTGTCTTCTCGTGTAGTTCTTGGTTTGTGGATGTTTCACTTACCATTTTTTCTTACCACTTTTTCTGTTTATTCATCCATAAAAAAGATAAGAAATTAAGAGTTAGAAAAAAATTAGGCGTGCTTATAATTGCAGTGCACTAGGCACATCAGGATACAAGCAAGTGTATAAATAGAGAGAGAGATATTGAGGTGAGAAGTAGTGGATATAAGCGAAAGCAAGATACATAGTTTGAAGTCAAATGAATATCCCCCTCCATATATAACAACAATAAGCCATCAGTGAACTAGCAAATGCATAAACAGGTGGGGTCTAAATTAACAACCTAGAGCTAAATAATACATACGAGCCAACAGCTCCGGCTGCTGCATTTACAACGTCCAAACAAAATCCGGGGCATCCTTCCGAGGCCCGACAAGCGTCCGGTACAAGTACATCTTCTCGACTCTATGCCTATCATCATAGGTGGCCTCACCGTCCCCCTCACCAGCCTCGTTGATTATCTCAACATTGAGCCGCGGCATCTTCTCAGCCAGAGTCTTGCATCCTCCGAGGGTCACTTCGCATGAGGACATCCAAAGGGATCGCATTGTTTCATACTTCCCCATGTCCGATAAAAGTGCCATGTTACCAAACGGGCTGTCTCTGATCTCTAGCTTCTTCAGTTTCTTGCACCCGTTGAGCACGTAGAGCATCCCTTTATCGCTGTCACCAGCAAACGCGATAGAGAGCATTTCAAGCTGCTCAGCATACATGCCTATGTAAAGAAAGACTTGATCCGTCAGAAGGCCTGAGACTGATAGCCGTGTCAGGCGCTTGCATGACTGGACAATCGCCCCAAAACCTTCATCGAGTGGTTGGTTGGTTGCAGCATCTGGTACAATTGGGTTAAGGGTGCACAACCGGAAACGTATGAAGTTAGGGCAGTTTTTGGCTACTGTGATGAGGGCAGCATTGGTCATCTGCTGACAGAAGTACAAGATTGAGTTCAGTTTCGGGCATCCAGCTGATATAGCAACGAGCCCTTCTTCCGTTACAGCTGTATTTCCCACGCCATAGAGGTCAGATGGGAAGACTCTCAACTCCTGTAGCTCCTTGCATGTGTTGGCCACGACACCAAGTCCTTTATCTCCAATGGTATCTAAAATCTGTGTAGTTAAAGTCCAACCTCAATTAATCACAGGGAAAGAAAAGAGAAACAAGTAGCTACAACGAAACAAGCTCAACAGGAATTGGAAAACAAACCCAGAGCCGCTCTATTTTCTTGCAGTGACAGATTAGCTTTATAAGCTCATTACTGAAGATTCCAGGGGCGTAACTCAAGTTCAACGAGGTCAAATTGGTGCAGATTGGGTAGATGGCAGGCAAGCAGCGTCCATTAACATCCAGAAACCCTGACAAGCTTCTAATTGAATGACAATTCTTCATAGCATTTGTCAGTTTGACATAAGTCTCCGAGTCCGGATCATGGGTGAAGGAGCCAGTGCCCAAATCACTCAACTGAGGAGCTCGCACCAAAATCTTCGGCAGAACCTCCAGAGGCACTGTGTGGTTCAGTCTTAGACTCCTAAGGTTGGGACATCTTGCAACCAGTCTCTCGAGAGCAGCAACGTTAACCTCTCCCTTGAGGCATGCAAAATTTAACGAGACCAAAGAGGTACAGCTCTCGGGAAAACACTTGAGCCACTGGCCCTTGCGATCATCAACTTCATTTTCCTGCAGATCGAGCTCCCTGAGAAACCTGTCGTGAAAGATTGAGTCATCAACAACCGAGAAGCAATATCCTCGAACTAACAGAGGAACAACTTGAGTGTATAAACAACTAAAAACCTGACTCCACATATTACACGAGGTGTTAGTTTAGTGTGATAAGATCGAGTTTTTGAAGGATTAAACAAGTCCAAAACTAACCATACCATAAATGTAAATGGACATTACGATTTTATGGATTGGACCACTCAAAGCAAACACTCCTATGACCACAAATCTAATCCACCACAAACCTTCAATTGACAAAATTGTGATTCTTATTAAGAAAGAGATTCAAACTCGTACCATCCACAATCGTCACAAAATTTATTCCATGCCAAAATCACCAACAGCATAACAGATCAACTACAAAGTTCAGCATAAAAAAACTCAGGCCCACAAATTCCAATTGCTCAAAGCAGCAAGAAAAATACTCCAGAGCATAAAAACCAAGAACTTGATTGAAATCATACTAACTATCCACAATCATGACCATATTTATATTCCACACTAAACAAGTACAGTAACTTATACCATAAAAGCCAAGAACTTGATTGTAATTATACTAGTACCATGATCATGACCATATTCATATTCCACACCAAACCAAAATCACCATAAGCATAACAGAACAACTAACTACAAGTTCAGCATGAAAAGAAATAACTCAAGCCCAGCTTGTTCCAATTGCTCAAACCAGCAAGAAAACAACTGTATACCATGAAAGCTCACAATTTAATTTAATCCAAAAAATACCAAATTTCCCCCGATAGCACAAAATAGCAAGTCAACTACCACACAGCCGAAAGGGAATAAAGAAGTTAATCGAATTCATGAAAACCAAAAATCACACCTGCAATTAGATGCAATGGCAGCAAGACCATCGGTAGTGAACCCTTCACAGCTGACCAAAACCAAAGACTTGAAATTGGGGAAAGATTTCGCAAGCAGCTCGAGGCTCTCATCCGACACCACCATCCTCTTCAACCTCAGCTCCTCTAGATTGATTCCGCTCTTGGCCATCGCCTCGATCCAAGGGTACACGTGGCCGCCCCAGCCCTCAGGCACCAGATTGAAATCCGCGAAATGAGGCTTCCCTTTCAGTGTCAACGATCGGAGCCGCGGAAACCTAGCAATCAACCGCTCCGGATTCACGGCGTAGCAGTTGCCGATGAACACCTTCTCGCGGCTGAATCGCTCCACGCTGTACCACGATTTGCACACCAGCGACACCGCATTCCGGTCGCGGTGGGAGGTCAGGAAATCGAACACGTGTTCGAGCACTTCCTCCGGGAAGTAATTCATCACGCTCTGAAACTGAAACAGACACATCCTCTGATTTTTTCGATGAAGAACCCTAATTTTTCGGATCTGAAATTGGCGGTGATTCGGCGGATAGGAAGGTGGAATCTCACAGCAACAAACAGATCTGAGAAGCTGAGAAAGAGGAAATTGAAGAAATCAACTGTTTTGGGAGGTTGAAAAGGGGAATAGAGTTGAAAAACTATAAGATAATGGAAAGAGAGATTATTCTGAGCTCACTTATCACCATCATCATCCAAAAATCAAAAGGTGATGATTACTAAGTTGAACAGAGAGAAAAAAAAAAATCAAAAGGTAAAAAATCTCGATAGAGCAAGATCTTCAACACCAAATCCAACTGCCGATTGGAAAAAAAACTTCCCCAATTAATCGATTTATGTAACAAAAGGATCCAAAATGAATTGGAACTGAAAAAAGGAAAACCTAGATCCAGCAATTAATTGAGTTTGTAGAGCAAAAAAAATCTATCCTCATCTCCATCTCTCTCTCTCTAACCCCATTCAGTCATGTTGAAGGGGTAAAGCTGAAACAACACTCTCTCAGCTCATCATCAGACAAAAGAAAGGGAGAAGGGGGGAGCTTAACTATGGTTAGGTAGATGAACGGCTGGCATGGAAGGAAGATGGAATCTTGACCGTAGAAAGGGCATGTGTCTTCTTTTCTCTGGTTTCGATGTGCAATCCCCTCTGCCAAAACGTCCTCATGGAATTGGGAACTCCATTTTCCACTTTGGCGATAACGTTGTTGTTTCGCACGCGCCCAGACACTCCCATGTGGGGGATCTCCTTCAATCGCCGCGCGAGTGCCGATATTTTTCGTACGCGAGCGCGTGTCGTGTGGTGTATGCTTTTTTCTTCTGATTTTTTTTTTGTGTGTCACCCATTTTTTCCGAGGTCTCAGTATTGTTTTGTTTGTTTAATACTCCCTCCGTCCCACATTAGGAGTCATTTATTATTATGGCTCGGATTTTAAGAAAGAGTTGAAGTGTGTAATAAATAAAGTGAGATGGTAGAGTGTATAATAAATGAAGTGGGATGGTAGAGTGGATTGAAGGTGGGTCTCTTTTGACTTTTGATTTTTATTTTGATTTATTTTAATGTAGATAATGACATTTTTATGTAATTTTGATGAAGAATGGGGTAAAATTCTATGACCAAATATGTAAAATTCTAAAAGTGACTCTTAAACTGGGACGGACTTTTATAACAAAAAGTGACTATTAATCTGGAACGGAGGGAGTATTTTTTTTTGGGCAGGGTCGAAATATTGAATGATTGAATAAGCATTTATTATTGATTTGAAGGATTTTGAGATCTATTATTCGAAATAAAAATCAATTATTGGCAAAAATTTTAAGTTTTGATCAATATTAGAATTTTTAAAAATATTAGTTACTCCATATTATAATTTTAATTGTAGTATATTTAATTGCCTCAGTGGCATAAAATTCTAGCTAGATACATATATAAAAACAAACGATTTGACTAAGTAGATGTATTAAAATTATCTAAATGTTTTGTTTCTATCAGTCACATCAGCACAATTTTTTCTAAATTTGAGATTATGCGACAATTGAAAAAAAATGTAATTGGCAAATAACTAATTTAACTATGTAATGCGGCAAGATAATTAAGTAGCTGCCATGTTGGAAATAATAAAGGTGCTGGACGTTGGAATCATATGAATTTTACAACCTAATCGTAGTAATGCTTTATTTAATTTAATTGGGACGAAATATGGTGCGAAAATTGTCAAACAAAATGAAATTTAGGAGTTATTTAAGCATAATTATACACGTGTATGCAACAAATAAGAGTTTGAAGTCTACACGAAATACAATTATGGGGCCATTATTTTAAACGAACAAAGAAACTGGGGAGGTGCATGACACTTTTCATACAAAATACGAGTATATTATTAGCAGTACTTGATTTAAAATAGAGAAAAAAGGTGAGTGGGAGGTTTATGGGCTGGCAAAACTTGTCTAGCATGGGAATTAAAAATAAGAAAATCATTAATCCATAATTTGATGTATTTGACTTGGATTAGTTGGTTTAAGTTTCCATCAATGTTTTTTTAGTTATTACCTAATATTTATTTTATAATCTATTTCTATTGTGTGATTTTACCAACAGTGACCATGGATCTTTTTCACATTATCAATTCATATTGTGAATGACACTAATGAGGGTAAAAGTTTAAATCCGTACTTTTAATGCGTAATTGTATACAGTTCAAAAAATATGAAATACAACTAGTAAGTATTAGACTATACTTAAATCCAAATCAATAAGACAAATGAAAAAAACACCAAAATTAGGAGTAACTAAATTAACTATAAATCGACCAAACTTTGAATTATTTTGGCAATTTATTCAAAATAAAAGACTAAATTAGTGGTGCATGTGATTACAAGAAGAAAATAATTGAGAAAAGAAAGGCATCTAAAAATAATGATGATAAATAGAGGCCATCATTTGCGAGAATTGCTCCCCACATGTGACCAACCAACCGTATAGTGTCGCAATCTGAGCTCACAGCCAAGAACCTAAATGCCAAACCATTTCGATGTAGTACGTTCATTCTACTAGGCTACATATTCAAATCATTTATCTAAATTTTCAATTTGTATTTCTTATAAAATCATCTTCATATTTTTGCGATGAGGAACATGACAAATTCATATATATAGCATTACTCACCAGGACCAAAAGGAGAATTCAGCCGAGGTTAATTTGACGCATTCAATTTAGGGACTGGTTGCATTATAGCATCCTCATCTGTGCTCTTAGCTAAGAGCACGGAGGTAGACTCGGACCCACTTTTACTCCTTGTCCTTAGCTAAGAGCACAACACCCACATCCGTGCTTTTAGCTAAGGACAAGCTCAAGGGTCTCACCATTCTATTATTCAATTTAAATACTCCAATTACTAAAAACATTTTTACATTATAAAAAATACACTAAAAAAAATTACATAATTAAAATCCTAAAAAATAAAATTTACGAAAAAAAATTGAAAAATAAATTAAAAGTGGGTAGAAAACGGATATAATTTTTTGGGAAGTGGGAAAATATTTTTTTATTATTTAAAAATATTTTTTTAATTAATTTTGATTTTTTTAAAAATAAAAAATAAAAAAATTGAATATAAGCCATTGGCCAATCAGAGAGCGTCACGTAAGGGTGCTCAGCGGCATGGACGGACAGCTCCCATCAGCGGACAACCTCGTCCTTGCCGCTGGCCAGGACGGACGGACGAGTTTTTTTCAACCGCTGCGGATGCTCTTAGAACTGTGTGGCCTGAAACCGGGCTCACGGGCTGAGCTGAAATCAGCATACTGGCTCTACTGGTTCGGTTCTGGAATTGACGGCTTCCCTGCTCCAATTTTGAGCATAGAATGTCACATAAACAACTGCATATATAATCTTTAGGATCACAAACTACAATAATTCCAACCGTTACTCCCCCTAATACTAGAAAATCAAACTCTATATAATTCAAATAAATCCTATCCTCACTGCAATTCATGCCCTCCTAGCGAATGATCAAGAAAGAGCATCACATTGAACAACAAAGTTCGATATAATTGGCATAAAACGATTATAGCCTGTGCGCTGCAACATGTCCAAGACACTAAAGCCACATAGGTTGAGGACCATCCAACCATGGATTTTGTGCAATGGTCCATCCGTAGCAGCCACCCCCAACCTACGTATCTAACGCACAGCCTCAACTAAAACTACATATAGAGTTGCGCGCAAGAAAAACTCCATGTCGAGGTGATGGAGAAAACACATAGACATAAAAAAAATGGAATATTACCAAATAGCACTAGAAACACAATACAAGCTGAAGATATGATATGTAGTTTGTTCCTGCGATTATCAGCAGCTAATGAGTAATGAGTAAATTTAAGGATTCAATTTTTGCCTCCATCACCAAGAAGAGTTCTGCAGAGGTAAAGCAGTAGCAATTAGTGTTCAAAGATAGTTTGCAGGCAAATAAATGCAGAACTATTGCAATAGCACAGCCCATATGGGTAATCAAGTGTCAACATAATGGGAAATTGCTCCTATACTGTCTACATCCATGCTGCAAAGAAATTTAATTTTGTCAAAGAGAGCTTTCATCCAATCTATTGGAAAAACATGATCTTAACGCAATAGTTACAAAGAACAACAGATCATGTCATGTCAATTGCATTAGAAACATCATGTTTTATGAAGAAAACCCATCCTAAAGTAATTAGCTCAAAAACTACTTTATATCTATGGCTCAACATAAGGAACCCACCCTTATATCATACTGATGAGGCCACACCTAAACAAAACTTCTGATTTAATATAAATATTGATACCACAACATACTTGAGCATCGTGAGAACCCCCTTAAGTAGCTAATGCATGGCCAGACACAAGCGCGCTGCGGCCCCCCAAAATTAAGCTGTGTGGCCAGGCGATGACAAATGAATTACAATTTGCACTGCAAAACCTACACATCTTCATTTAAATCCATGATATCAATAATCCCTGCAAACAATAACATCAAGTTCCATTTCGCTGCCAACCCACTTTTGACAACATTTAAAAACTAATCATCTTGGCCTTCATATTCAAGTATTCTGGATGCCTCAAACAAGAAGTCAAAGCTGATCTTGTAAGTGAACTGGAAGAAGAAGTAGTGTATTGGCACACCATAGAGTTGTTGGAGCCATTTCTGGGCATGGGCAATCAGCCATCAATTATCATAAAAGCTCACTCCAAAGACGCATAACATCAAAACTGGAGCGTGACAGATACCCCTGTGCAGCTTGCTTAATTGCTTGGCCAACTGCAGGGTGTCTAAAATATTTGAAGCATTGTTGAAACAAATATGCACATGAATATCATCACACAACCCATTAAAAAACAAACCTTAGCATCAGGCACCTGTAATATCAAATACCAACAAAATTCATCAACACAGTCATCAAATGGTTGCATCCAGCAAGACACCACCACCAACTCAAAACAGGTTGGAGATGTTGTCACTCCCACCCCCTCTCCCAATATTTTCTTTGTAAGACAAATTTGAACCATGTTATAGCATCAAGGACAACTCAACCATGGTAAAATTCAAGGCAATTCTAACAGAGGGATTAACAAAACGACAGAGGAAAGGATGAAATGCAATGCTAGTAATGAAGGAGGAAAGTAGATTTGATAGTGATTGGCAGACTCAATAGCCATCATCATTGAGTGTGTTCTTCTTTGGTCAAGAGACATACCAATAACCCAATCACAATTCACTAGAGCATAAAGGATTCCAGAAACTATTACTGAATAGAAAAAAAGGAGTTGATACAAGAACACTACATCTGTTTACTTTCCACAAAGAGCTAGCAGCCACAGCAAAAGAGCAGGTGTGTGAAGTTACTGTAAACTACTGCCCTATGATCTTCTAGTACTAGTATCCTATAATTCCATTTCCCATAACTTCATCTCAAAGTCTTATAAGGTCACCAGAATTTGATCTCTTCTTAAGATATCAAATGACACCATTATATTTCCAACATAAAATAAGAAAAGTAAAACTACTACTACTACTACTACTACTTTTCATTCTAATCAGCACACCACATACGATTTTAGGGTGATTTCTTTCATGTTTACTATACTAGCATTTAATGTAGTGGAGTATCTCATAACCTTCATAGACTGCATCATAAAACTAGGATATATCCTCAACCTGATGCCTTCAATCTATTAACACATGCCACAGCATTGCAAGGTATCAAAAGATAATATGAAGTAGCGCACAAAATAATCAACTTAACCGGAAAATTGCTAAAATTCTGAACAAATTATATACAGCTAAATAACGAGTGATACGAATCCTGCAAATAACGACTGAAAATTGAGCATTTACGAATAACTTCCATGAAATTGAGCGAATCTCATAGTAAATTACAAATACACAAATCACGAGTGATACGAATCCTGCAAATGATAGCATTTACTGATGGAAGCTAACGATCATAAGCTCCAAACTCAGAGCCTATCATCATTCATCACACGCAACACAAATGGTTTCATAAATCGTAATACAGACTCAAATCAATACAACATTACCTCGAATTCCCGCTCGTGAGCACAGCAACTCCAACAGTAGCTCAACAAATATAGCGGATTGAATGCGAGAGTGTTAGCTTGTTTCGCAATAATCGAATGAAAAAAGTAGTACTAACAGAAATTTATGGGCTTAGATTAGTTCTCAGCTCATCAATTGAGTTGGGCCTATTGTATTGCGCAGCCCAACAATTCACATATTCAGACTCTAACTTTCTTCTACTATACTCATAACTATGGAAATGCTATACTCATTTTTACTTTAATATTCCTATATAATAACCATGATTACGACAGATTAAAATATAACATCAACCTACAGTAATTCTTATAAAATCATCGTTTATATCGTTATAGTATGAATTTATAATTTCGTGCAAATCATGTAATGTACGGGCATAGTAGTTAAAATTAATTACTACTATTTCCACATTTTTATATAAAAAGTGCAATTTCGTGCAAATCATAGGAGTAGTAATTAAAAGTGGACCAATATTAACCCTACACATCATTCTAAATGTGGATTTCATAATCCATTAACACTCATTTTACTACATTTTCCTTCACTCTCTCTTACTTTTCCCATCTCTTACTTTACCAATTATACATTAAAATAAAATCTGTATCATTCACAATCTTATCTATTTTTTGTGGACGGAGAGAGTATAAGAAAGGTGTCATACTTAAAAATGCCTATTTTCCACATTTTTTTATATAGTATTTCCATAGCTATACCAAAATGCTAAAATGGAGAATTAACTATTAAATCTAAATAAACCCTGTCCTGCACTGTGCAGTAGCTCACTACCACTAGTAACTGTCAAGATTATGAATCACTCCATTAGAATAAAGTAATGTACACACATGTTTGTTGAATACTTTGGGTGACATCACTTTCTTAGTACTTTGACTTTAGAGTTGTAGCAGTACTAAGTAGTAGTATTTTAATAATTTGTGTAAGAAGATGTGAGTGAAAAAAGAATAAAATAATATTCAGGTGATGTATGGTGTAGAGGTGTTGTGGACGTGGCAACCACACAGCTGACGGTGGTGCATGCCCGAGAGAAATGCAGTGATGATGCTATATCAACAAGAGAGAAAGAGCTCTAATGTCTAATCTTCAATCTTTTTGTGTCTCAATTATAACCAGAGAGAAGCAAAGTAACGCCATTGAATTCATCAGAGCTTTATCAACACCTGGACCTCCTCCTCTCCCCCCACCCCATTTCCATTCGTCACTCTCTTTAATAACTCCAACTCTCAACTGTGGTTAAAAATCAAATCTTGAAATTTCACCATGAATGAAGCTTGCACAAGTGTCATCCTTGCTAAATTTAGAACATTTCCTGCCTTTATAAGATCCCCACCTCCCCAACTCTCCTTCACCATTCCCTCTCTCTCTCTCTCTCTCTCTCTACAAAGGCAAAAAAGGAGATTTTCATGGAGAGAAACGGCAATGCGGCTGAGGGAGGAAGCAGGAGGGGCCGGGGCCGAGGCCGAGGCCGCCGGGCTGATCTTTTGGCGGGCCCGGTGCAGAGAGGGCCCAGAATGGTGCGGGCCAGGCGGGCCAGCCTCCAGGGCCTCGCCATGCCCGGAGTGCACGTGCCGCCTCTGCCTGTCGCACGTGTGAGTTTTTTTAAACCCTTTTTTTTTTTTTTTACCATTATGGGGTGATTTTTTCTTGGTTTACTAATGTTCATCTTTACAGACTCAATTCTCCATAACAGGAAATGAAAAACAAAACGCAGCCAATTTTCTCCCGTATTTTTATGTGATTTAAACAATAACAATAACATCAACATGGATCGTTGAAACCACAATTTTGCACCCAAATTTTAACAACTGTTTTAAAAAAATATAAAGAATGAATAAGGGATGATTTTCAATTGATCTACAAATTTACCCGTCGCGTTCAACTTTGGAATAAATTAGCTTTGAATTAAATTATGAGACAAAAAAGTGAATTTAATTTTTCAAAATTTACAAATTTTGGATCTATTTTGGTTGGGAGCACAGAAATTTGTAAATGTTTTCGTTTGTTAGCTAACCACTTTTTTTGCACTTTGTCTACACAAGACGGTGAAGGCTGGACTTTTCCTAATTTATTTATGGCTGATTTTGTAACTGAAAAATTATAAAACAAATGGATTAAAAGTTATTGGTTTTGAAAATTTAAATTATGTATAGACTATAGTACATGTGTATACTATTTTAAAATTATATATTACATCGATGTCCTGCCTTGATAAAAACATGTTAATTTGAATAGCTGAGTCATTTTATTTAATGCAGGTATAGATAAAAACAAATGGCCAGCTAGTCAAGAACAAAGCATGCTATGTAATTCAGTAGACACATAAAATTACTATGTTTATGTGTATGTTTCTAATTAATGTGTTAATCTGAGTTACTATTAGTGCATGTTAATTCAAGCATGAAGGGTAAAGTTTCCAGATATTGATTAGCTTAAGAAGAACGTGATAATTTATGTAGAATGTTAATAGCATGCCATGGATGTGATAATAGTCGGGTGTTTTAATTATGTCTTTATTGTGTATGTGTGTCTAAACATAATTTTTATTATAACGAACTCTGGTGGTTAATAACGAACGACCGTTGGAGTAACTGGATTCATGCTACAATGGACATTATCCAATTATGTACGCCTCTAGCTAGGTCTAGTCAATGTTTGCGGATTTGCCAGCCTTGTAGTTTGTGTATGACACATCAACAGATAAAATGCACTATATGTTTGTAGAATAACAATATGTAAACTTATATATGCATCCCTAAATCTAGTAGAAGTTCGAATATTTGGTGGCTCACGTCATCAAATCTAGCATATGATTGTTTGGTCTCTGAAAGCAAATCTATATATGCATCACTAGATCTAATAAAAAAGTGTTCAAATGTGTCGGCATTGACATTCGTGCGCGAAACGGCAGTAGATCTAGCGTATGATTGTATTTGTACATTAGTTAAAAGTTGACTGTATATATGTCACTAGATGTAGTAAATGTTCGTTAGTGTTTTGGCCTTGTTGTTTGTGGATCACATGACTTAAGAAAATCTAGGGTATGCTTGTACATTAGTTTAGAATTACTTATATCAACGTCATGTTTTTGTAAATGATTGTGGATTTGTCGGCCTGGTTGTTTGTGCATCACATGTCGGTGGATCTAGATCTAATCATCCTATGCGTTTACATAGTTAACCAGTATATACGTCAATACACGTAATAAATTTTTGTAGATTTGTCGGTCTTGTTGTTTGTAGATCACAAGTCAGTAGATCTTATGTACGCTCGTACATTAGCTATATATACACCAATAGATATAGTAAATTTTCTAGATTTGTCGGCCTTGTTTGTAGATCACACGTCAATAGATCTTATTTGCGTGTACAATATTATCCTAGATCTTATATATGTGTACAATATTATCCTTTATATCCCTACACCTAGTAGGCGCTTGCAGATTCATTTGCCTTGATGACATGTTAATAGATTTAACGTATGCGTGTACATTAATTAAAGGTGAACCTACATATGCATTGCTAAATATCTATTCTAATTATTATCATGAAAATGTGTATATTTCAATTTTTTTTATAGGTCTAAAATATCATTACTTATAATTTAATAATTTGATACTATATATATATTCATATTTAGATACTATCTAGACATGTTTGTTTTGGTAAAAAAAAATAAGAATCCTTTGTATCTAAAGTTCCTTAAAATTATGATTTCTTTTATCAATTATTGACATATATTATTGAACATGCGCCATACGTACCATTTATCTAGTTTATAAAAGTCGAATATTCGCCGGTCTATATATTCAAGCATAACATCTCAGCATACCTAACATACACTTGTACATTAGTTAAAATTTATGTGTATATATGCCACTAAAATACATGTAAATTTTAACTGACGGTTCGAACTAATGCTTATATATATGCGTCACTAGAACTAGTAAATGCTTGCGGGAAGGTCTCACATGGTCTGGACTGGTTTTTGTCGAGTTTTCCATGATTTTATAGGCCTATTTCTATGCCTCTTTGTCCAATATCTTTACTATATATGGTATAACTTAGGTTAACAAGATCTTGATTAATACAATAATATGTTTGTATGTGTATATATGCAATCATCGAATCTTTCTGTTAACAAGTAATAGATGCATCTATTTTCCGATCCTGGAGTAATGATGCATCTGTTTTTCGATCCTCATTACAACGGTTGTTAACCTATCTATACGCACTTAATTATATGTAGTTAGTTAATTCTTGTAGATTTGTTACATTAAGACAGTTTGGATTGTTTTCTAATGTTTTCAGGAAATTGATGTCTCAAAACTTGCGTATCTTTTCAATAAGCAGCTAAGGAACAGCGACGTAGGCGTCCTGAGAAGGATGATCCTTCCAAAGGTCCGTAGCTTTAATCTTGCTCGTTGTTACGTTATGCGCACTAATCGATTAAATCCTAGTCGTCTCACAGTGTAACGGCTTCATGCATTGTTTCTCCTCTAATTTGTATTGTTACATTATCCAAGTAAATGTTATTCGACATTTGATTAACTAGTTCACAAATTTCAGAAAGAAGCTGAGAAATATCTTCCTATCCTTCAATCCAAAGAAGGAATTGCGATTAGCATGCTTGACATGGATGGAATTCACGAGTGGTGGTTCAAGTACAGGTTAGAATCGAACATATTCTCGTAAACAACTTATTTTCTCATCCAACATATATACTTGTAAGGCTGTAGTTCTTTAAATTCTTGTTGAGATCCTAGATGTTTGAAGAACATAGGAAAAGAAAATGAATCAAACAGGAAACTGGTGTTTTCATGGTTTGTATAAGTAGGCTGCCAAAATTGCCTAATTATTCCACTGTATTTGCTTTCTCTCAAGAAAAAGATCCCTATTAGCTTAAAGCATAGTCATTAAATCTTACACAATATCTTAACTTGTCATATCAAGTCAAGCAAACCATTTTCGCGTGATTTATGGCATTGAAACACAAAGGATTGTCTCATTTTCAAGTTTATTTGCGTCTTTTTTTCACTTGGTTTATGACATCATCCGACACAGATTCTGGCCGAACAACAGCAGTCGGATGTATGTGCTCGAGTACACCGGTATGAACACCTCTAACCAACTTGCATCATTTGCTTCCTTCAAGTTTGTTTGCTCCTTAAATCTATATAATGTGGTGGCAAATCTTCTTAGGGGAATTTGTGCACGCGCATGGTTTGGTAACCAACGACTTCATTCTCGTCTACCAGAACGTCGAAGACGGAAGATATGTAAGCAAAGATTTGCATATGCATGGATGATTCACATTCATGTTCGATATAAAAAATGGTAACTTTGCATAATATTGCAGATCATTGAGGCAAGAAAGAAAGGGCAAGATCTTGCACCGAGGATGTCCGACAATCTCGCGATGACTGGAGCAGCACCCGAGCTGGACCTCCTCGAACTCCCTGATCTAGATTACACCGAGATGGTGTATGCGTATGACAACGAGTTCTTGGACGACTCTCCCCTCGACTACACGGGGGACTCTATCAACTTACCAAACCTCGGATCGGACTCCTCTTCCGAAGCCAAAAATGATGAAGACTTCGACTCCGACTTCGGATTGTGAAAGATATTGAAACTTTTGGTTTGGAAAGAAGTATGTGGGATGGGGTAAGTATTGGTTACGTACACATAAATAAATACATAAAGGTAGAAGGAAAAGTAAGGTACCATCATATTCCTGTGTTTTCTATTGAATGAACTTAAATTGTCTTTATACATATCTATCTGAACTTTGTTGTTACTTGGCCTTCTAGTCGAATTTAGGAAAAAAGTTTGCCAATGGGAATCACGCAAAATCAAATGGCATGTTCAATAGATTGATCACGCCAATCCAATTGGGTGTTTCAAACACGGAACGTCTTAATCCATCCCAAAAATCAACAATCAATCCATCTCTGATTCATGCCATTTTCGAAGGCGCTGTTGCACGCCAATCCAATTGGCATTGCCATTATTCATTTTTCCTTGTAAAGGAATGAAAAAGGAAAAAAAAAAAAAGGATTTTTCAAATTGAAATTTTACTATTGATCCTCACTATTATGTGAGTAGGCGGTTTAGCCAACAGCTTTAATCATTTTTAAATAATGACTTGAAATTCGCAAATCGTTTTAAATGAGAACTACCGTAAAAAATGCCCAATAATCAAATAAAAAGGCTGTAACTATGATAACTATAAAATGCCCAAAAATGCCCACCAATTATGAAATCACAAATAACAAACAAAATAAAACAATCAAAAACTCGTATTCTCAGTGATGAGGATCATCTTATAGTTATTTGTCTCAGGAAAAAATATAAGGTTGCAGTGGCTAAGTTTGAACCCTCCATACATTTTGCCGATTATTTTAAATTTTGCAGGGAGGCACTTTCACAAATCCTATTGCGGCATCTAGTTCTACAAGTTTGCAAATATGCAAAGTACTCCAATCAGCCAAAAGCATTAGAAAAAAAAAAACCGTCGAAAGTTCAATAAACCCGAAAGAATACTCCCGATGTCTTGATGGCGAGCAAAGTTCAATTTTATGATGAATTTATGTAACTTGTTCTACGCCTTAATAGGCTCGGCTGCAGGAGCAGCCCCACCGGTCGTTGGCCTGAAAGTTTTGAAAAACAAATGTCAGCGACGAATGTGGGGAGTTAGTTGGGTCATAATGTAACAGCACCGAAAATATACTTACAGGCCAACAAAAACTTTGAAAGCATCATAGATACCCCACTGGGCTCCGGTGAGAGTTCCAATCATGACAATACGAAGAGGAAGTCCTCGGGTGAATAGACCCACGACCCCTATCTTCTTTACAGCCTTTAGAAACAAAATAACAAACAAGAATATAAGGGAATGAAACACATAAATGACAGCTTAAATGTTTTGTTGAGTGGAAAAATCACAGGAAACAAGAACACTTACATCACCAACAGTTGCACCCTTGGCATTGTTGAGGAAAGAGACGAGGTTGTCAGCTGGATGTGATACAATGGCACATAACACACCAGCAATGTATCCACCACCGAAACTCACACCAAGCTGGAGGGGCTTGCTGCATTCGTTTTTAGGTGTGGGGATAGCATGCTTGTAGATCATCTCCACAATAGTCTCGAAGGACGCAAACTTCATCATTGTGTCTGCAGGTTAAAACATTAGCTGTCAGGTGAGATGAAATTTCTTACACGAAGCAGAATAGGGATGAAGATGACACGAACTGGTATATGTATAGACCAAATCAGTTGACAGGCAACAAATCCAGTCTATGATGGTCAACAAGAACATGTTTTTTTCCTTCAATTTAAGGACATCCAGCCTGGGATGCACAAAGTGAGTGTGTCACCCTAATACCAATCACCACTTACACACAAAGCACATAATAAAGGGTGAATGATCACACTGTTCTTGTAGAAAGCAGTTTACCATCTTTACGAAAGACTTACTTATTCCTAGTAGCACCCTATCAAACAATGTTTATAATAACAGATAAAGTACCAGCAGAAGAAATAAATAAGAGGTCCAGAACTTACATGGAATTTGACGCCCCCAGAGAGGAACCAGGCCCTTGTACAGTCTGCAAGGGTTGACAAATTATGACTAACATAACTTCATATCAAGCTATAGGTCAAAACAAAAGCATAAGTTATCTAACATACCCTAGAGCTCCTTCGGATCTCACAAACTTGGGAAATCCATCAGACAGACCTCTAGCAAATCCAGGCTGAGTCTGAACCCGAACCTTCACAGCTTCCATAGGGCAAAGGGCAACATCGGCAATCAACTCAGCAGATGCAGAGCCAGCAAGATAGATGAGAGTCTTGTACTTAGCTGCATTTTCTGGTCCAGCAAGGTCGGAATAGTACTTCTTAAAGAATTCATAGAATCCAAACTTGCATGCACCCTGAGCGCTGTAACCTAGGAGAGTAGGTACCCAGCCCCTGAAGAAACCTTTAACTCCCTGCTCCTTTAGTAGCACTCCAAAACCTGATGAGATGCTCTTGTACTTGGCGGGATCAATCTGGCAACATAAACAACATAGACTTAGTTTAGACTTGAGTTCGGGCTGCCTAATGCCCCATCACCAACCTATCAGCAGACACTTTTCCTGTTATTTATTTTGCAAGATCAATCACTTTCCTTCCATCATACTCAAACACAAAATTCTGTATGATATATCTTCATCAAAATATCAGAGAATATTCTTCATTAAATAAAATGATGAAAAACAAATGAGCTACTCGTGTTTCTGATTTCAGAATTCATCATATTTGGTAAACATCCACAAAATTCCGGAGTGTCTGACACTCAAATCTTCACGAAGATACCATAGAATGTGGTTTGCTATAAATGGATCAGAAATCAAATGAGTTATTAACATGTCTGATTTCAATAAACATCACATGTTTCTGATCTAACAAAATCAACTTATATAGTTCAATTATCATCATGATTCAGATGAGAAAACACAGAGTCGAACATAGTAACATCAATAGATAAGAAGCGGGTTCTAGATCATGAAACTAGGCGTGGTTGATTCATCAACAGTTTCAACAAACCTTGAATTTAGATTACAACAACAGCAACGATCATAAATAAAAACAGAGAGCACATAGATCTAATCAACAAACTAGTCAACACAAGTAAATGGCAAAAGGATTCGTCAGCAACGAGAATACACATAGTCAAATACATCTTCTGCAAGATATACGACACAATCGGAACAACAATGAAGTAAAACGAAGCTAGGAAGAACAGATCTATACCTGCATATTACATTTGACGAGATCGAGAGGAGTGACAGCCATGTGAGTAAGGCCGCAGCTGAGAATTCCACCAACCGTACAGGCGGCGTAGAACTGAGAAGAATACATCTCGATCTTCCCTGGCTCGCTCGGCGCCTGAATCATGAATCCGCCGCTGGGAGAGGAAGCCGCCGCCGCCGGCGTAGAGGAAGGCGATGCCATTTTATGGAGATTTAGGGGTTTGGAGGTGAAAGAGGAGCTGTAGAGATAGGACGGGATGAGAGACTGGCGGTCGGAGGAGAAAGCCATGGGCGGCGGTTCTAAGGCGGCTCCTCCGGGAAGGGTAGTAGAGTTTTTTCCGATTGAAGAAAACCAAAAGCAGAAAGCGCAGCAGTGTTATTGGGAAAAGGAAATCATGCGTAATTTATATACGAGCTAGGAATGTGAGATTTGCCCTATATCCGCGTTTACTATAATGCACCGGTCGTTTTGACTTGCCTAAAGCTAAATACGGAGATTATGATGGGTAGTATAGTCATTATACCTTGTCCATACACTTTTAATTTTAAATCATAATTTTTAGTTATATTTAGCCTATCAAATAAGTTTTGATACTCCCCCCATGATGGAGGAGTTTCTTTTCAGCACGGGAATTAAGAAAAATTGTATTAGGTGAATTAAGCAAAGGGAGAATAAAGTGAAAAATGAAAAAGGTAGAAGGATGAAGATAGAAAAAAGTAGAAGAGCATCCACTATAGGAGAGTCGCGGCTCGTGGCTCGGGCGTGGCCCGGCCGCGGCTCCCTATTAGTGCGAAACATGGGCGTTTGTGGCGGGGGGGGGGGTGCCCACGAGAGCGCCACTCGCGTGGCCCGGCCGCGGCTCTCCTATTGCAGCGGCCACGAGCTGCGGCTCTCCCTATTTTCAATTTTTTTTTCTTAATTCTCTAAATATACTCATTTTTTTACCCCATTCCTACACAAATTCTTTAAATATGCCTATTTTTAATTAAAATATACACAAATAAAAAAATAAATTATTTGATGGCTTAGGCATGTCCACCATAGTGTAAAACATGGGCGTTGGTGACCCCGCCACGATTTTGTGGCTTGGCCCGGCCAACTATAGTGGACACCCTAAAGTAGGTGTGGAAAAATGTGTTGACTTTTACTAAAAAGAGAAATGACTCTATTACTATGGAACGTACCAAAATGATAAAATGACTTTATTACTACGTATGGAGGGAATATTTAATAACATCACAATTTTTCTTATAATGTTAACATCGAAATTAATATAATATGACAACAAAATCATATATTGACATATATAACAACAAATATGATACTATATTGTATTGTTATTATGTCATGTGATTTTGTCATATTAGTTTCAGTTTTGATCCGCACGGGACGAAATATTAACTAAATTTTTATGATTCAAATGGTAAGTATCTCCAATTAATAATCTATATTTTCAATAGTATTTTTTTCTTTCAGTAAGTGAATATTATTAAAATTTTAAGTAAATGTCCTCTATTTGAAATTGCATTAACAATAACAAAATTTGCCAAAACACATTCCCTCAAAAAATACCAGAACACATGTAAATATAGCTTAATTAATTTGCCAAGAAATACTTTCATTAAATTAGTAAAATAGAAAAAGGTCAAACTAATTGGTTTATTATCAGTTAAAGATGAATAAATACGAGAGACAGATAAAAGAATGACATTTGACGAGTGCATTAAAAACAAACCTGGATAAATCCTCCGAAACACGAAAAAATTTACTCATGATTGATGTTTCAATTCCAATATCAACTTACATTGACTAGAAATGCAACCACTAACAATGGAAAATCAATTTAATGAATACATCCACGTGTTACCAACAATACAAATAGGGAAACAGCCAACATTCTTGGTGTTATTACCATCAAAGAAGCTGAAAATGCAATGTATCGTTGAATCTCAGTCGGTTTTTCACTAGCGTTGCAGCACCGTGATTGAAGAATCTTCGACACAAAACTTTTGTGCAATCGTAGAGCTGCACCCCAGAAGGCCCGTCAGGAGGCATATGATAGGCATGGAATGGCTGAACACTCCAACAAACGAAGAAGACACGAGAGAAGTGGGGGTGATTCTCGCATTCATGTCTCGTGTCACGCCTTGACTATCGGGTGCTACTACTACTACTCGGAGATACATCTCATCATTGGCCTCATTGTCTCCCGTCGTCACTATCTGGAGCCTGCTCCTACCGGACTTCTTCCTGTGAAGGCCTTGTCGGTGTCTGCGTGGTGCCAGAGAAGACACATCTCGTTCAGGGCTTCGGGCATCATGTTTAACTAGACTGCTACGCACGAACAAGCACAGCGGACCGTTGGGAAAGTTTTCGAGCTCTCCTCCAACTTCCAGATTTCGACATTTTTCTGTCCTTTTTGGGCTATATTTTGCACATTTCTCACTGAACACGTCAAAATATCAAAATAAATAACATATGCAAAAAATGGACATGCAATGCAACTTTGATACTCAAAACGGACCAAACAATGATATTAAAACAGTGCAAATTTCGAGCGTATCACTTATCTTAGAAGGTAATTATATAATTAAAAAAAAAAAAAAACTAATGAACTCTAAGAGAAGAAGATAAATTTAAAAGGACAAATAAAATAACTAACTCTCTATTTTCTTAGAAAATGATGAATAAAAGTCTTGAACAACAATATATATTAATAGAATAAATCAAAGTCTAAGTCAATTTTAACTATATATTTTAATAATTTAAACATTTTATATAGCTTGAATATCAAATATAATTAAAAATTTATATTAAATATAATCTAAAAATAATTGCAATAAACTAAAGAGGAATAAAAAAATATTTAATAAATTAATATATTTAATTTATTGAATTAAAAGTATTTAATTATTAAAATATATACTACAAATACCAATAAATTAGAAGGATTAGTATATGAGCCATATGACCCTCTTTCATTTTTAGCCCAAATAATTAAATAAATTTTTATTGGGCCTTCCTTTTAATTATTTACTGCAGCCCGTATAATTTAAAATGGAGTTGGGTAAAAATAATGCTTCTGCTTTTTAGCCCAAAAGAATTAATACTGAGTATTATTATAGCCCAAACCAGAACTTGACCCAATTATAAATATTTCTCATCTTCTTCTTCTCCATTCTAACCTACTCTCTCCGTTCCACAGTAATCGAGTCATTCTATTTTCTACACTCATTTTACAAAAATGATAATAAATAGTTAAAGTAGGGAAAAAGTAAAATAAGGGAGTGAATAATGTAGATAAGATTTTTATCTACCTTATTCTGCCACTTACTTTACTATTTTATTGAGACATTTCTTTTCGCCATAAAATTTAAGAATAGTGTGTTAAATGAATGGTGAATAAAGTAAGAAAATGTAGAGAGAATAATGTAAATGAGAGAGTTACTATTTATCAAAAATATAAATGACTCAATTATTTTAGAACTTTCTAACATAAAAAAAATATTAAATTAATATTCTTCATAGAATTTGTAATGGTATTTATAGAGATTTCAATCTTGATTTGGGAAGCTATTGTCTCTTAGTAGACAGCCATCTTGTCCTAAAATTTTGTCTTCGTTTTCTTTCGCCCAATAGACATATTTACCATATACTTTCAAGTTTTCTGCCTAAACCACTTCGGATGGTACTCCTAAAAATTTCCCATTCTTTTTATATATATATATGTGTGGATATAGATTATGATTGATATTCCGTGGGTAGTAGGCAAACTTAACTGCGAACATTGATATGCTCAAGTTGAGAGTAACTAAATCGAAATTGATTTGGCCTACAAGAGAGAGAGGTTCTGAATCAGTTCCCTAACCATCACTACATATCTTATTTTATGTTTACTATATAAGGACCTAAAAATATACCTTTACGTATTTTATTTAATACGCACTAAATATGTCTTAAAGAGTACTTCACTCGTTTAATTAAATTCACATATAAAATTAGAATCCACAATTTACTAAAGTTTTGCACTCACGTAGGTGATTAATAGAGAGAGGAGTCACGAGGAACTTGAGGTTTCAATTCAACAAATTTATTCCACTCAACTAGCTTGCTACTCATTTCATTTGAATTTAAATTTGGTTTCAAATTGGCTGGAATTTGGACTTCTTCCATCATCACACTAAAGAAACATCAAAATTAAAAATTTACATTTGAATTCAAACTTTTTTACCCGAAGCTACCGTATGTTACATAAACAATAGCATTAAATGTTAAGATCGAGGTAAATGAAAACTGAAATCAAAGAGTCAAAAAGAATTCCAATTTACATTTTCAGAGACATTTTTATGTGACATAATAATTTGATTTTAGAAAATACCCATCGATTAAAAATGTCAAGTGTTAAACTTCGTGTATATGATTTATTTTATTTTTTGAAATGTAATTTGTTTTATCGGCTGGTTTTTAATTAATCACCGGAACAAATCATGGTCATTTGCTCTCTAGAGTTTTCTTCGTCTTCTTCTTCTTTTTAAGTAAGGTACGTGATTTTTCACCAAGCGTACACCATGGTAAAAATGGACTTGGTGGGCAACCTAATTATTATGATTTTGACAAGAATGGATTATAGTGAAATAATAAAACAATGAAAAAGTATTAATCGTCCTACTCTTAGACATTATAGGGAGCCTATTACATGCAATAAAAAGGTAGAGTAATACTAGGTTTGGTACTATGTAATTTTCCTACTAAACCTCCATAGTAACATATTTGTTCCTCTTTCCTAGGATAAATGTTACCCAAATTCAGTATAGCTATGATACGTACTTCATAGATTATCTTGAATCTTAAAATAAAATCAACCCAAATATAGTATGTGTGTCAAATGAAGGTTACAAGAAGTATGAATCGGAAGAGGTGAGGGTATTGGCATACACCAACATCAATGTTGGCCAGTTTTTCGAGAAAAGGGGCTAGAAAATATATAAAAAATAAACGCAAAGTGCAGAAATATGACCAATTTGTAGAAGGTGAATGAGAGACATAAAATTCTTTGATGGTTCATAATCCGGTGCATGAAATGAATCTTCTACCACCAATACTCAAATAGTGTGAAATATGAGATTGATTTGAATTCCAGTACTCCCCCATTTGCATGAACTATTTTTCTATTAGTTTATTTATGAAATTTATTAACTTTTTAATTTAAGCATGTTATTCTATACATCATTTTATTTATAATTTATATTAATATTATGCTATTAATACTGTATAATTCACTCTTCACTAACATTACTTACACTATCATTTATCTCTTTCTTTTTTACTTTACCAATTACTCCCTTCGTTCCATTGTAATAGAGGCGTTTCGTTTTGAGAACTCATTTTGGAAAAATAATAATAAATAGTTAAAGTGGAGAAGGAGTAAAGTGAGAGAAAGACTATTGTAGATAAGACTCTTCACTACATTATTCTCTTTCTTATTTTACTCTCTCTCCACTTTAACCATTTATTATCATTTTTTCAAAACGAGAGCTTAAAACGAAACGCCTCTATTACTGTGGAACGGAGGGAGTATATATTAAAATCTATACAACTATTTATACTTTTTAAGAGCATCCCCAGTGGGGGCGGACATCCCATAGCCTTTCCGACGGACTTCCCAAAAACACCTCCTGCCACGTCATAATGAACTCCCATAGTCTTCCCAGCACTGCCACGTCATAAGGACTTCCCACTGTACAGTGGCAGACATCCCATAGCCTTCCCGCGCGGACTTCCCCCAATAAAAAAAATTCACAAATTCACCAAATTAAACAATTTACGGAATTAAAATTTCACCACGAATACGGGGAAAATATGAGCCTATATATAGATTTAAAATAATAAAAAATAAAAAAATGGGAAGTCCGCGCGTCGCCGCAATGGCGGACGTCCGCACGCCCTTCCCGTGTCCGCACGGGACATCCGTATCCGCCCTCCGTCGCCCCAATGCTAGACTTCCCGCACGCCCTTCTCCGAAGGCTCTCCGAAGTTCGCCAGGGACATCCAGCGTTGAGGATGCTCCAATTAGGGACGGAGTATCCATTCTTTCACTTTTAAAATACAAACCCATTTTAAGTACTACTACTATTAATTTCTCTTATTGTTGGGCTTTTCTTTCAAGTACAATAAAAACACATACACAATAGTCAATAGCAATGAAGATTGAAGACGATAACTAATGCAATATCCCAAGCCCACGACAATATCTAGAATTTTCTAACCGTTAATGTGTTTTAGGTAAATTTTGGTGGATTCGATTGATGATTATACTCATTTATGGTTGTTTATACAAAATATTTTTTTAGTAGATATACATGAATTATTGTCTACACAAATTGAGTTGTATTCAATACACATTTTTCTATTTCTAGAGTGCCATTTTTTCTTTTAGCAAAATTATCTAGTATCCTATAATTTCTTTATTTTATCTACCCTTCAGTTTTATTATGTATATTTTATTTAATATATGTAATTATCCACTCTATACTCGTTTGATTGACTCACTTATATTTTATCTTTTGTTTTATTTGCTATCTATTTAATAATTAAACACTAATAATTTAAAGAGTGAACTACGTAAATGGTACCTGATATTTCAATTATGCGCATAAACAGTACCTGATCTTTGTTTTATATCGTTTTTGGTACTCCATGACAAAAATAACACTAGGTACTAAACATGTGATTTTTTTGTCATGGAGGATATTTCTGAAAATTTCAATTAAATAGAACCAAATATGTAATTTTTTTTTTAGTTTCTTATTTCTTTTTTTCTTCTTTACTTTATTCTTTTCTCTTCATTTTCTTCTTTCTTTTTTCTTCTTAGTTTATGTTTCATCTTTTGTTTTTCTCTTCTTTTTCTTCTTTCTTTTTATGTTTTATACATACATCTAATTGCATTCATAATATAGATCAATAACAAAATATCTAATTAAATTAATTATTTAAAGTAATTAAATTAATTGAATATTTTTAATTAAATTATTTATACTCATTTTAGGATAGAAACACCTAACTAAAAATATTCAACTCTTTATCATTATGAATACAATTCATAATTTTAAATTTTGATTAAGAATATATTAATTAGTTATTAATTTAATATAAAATATTAATTATTATTTATTAATCACTGCTGGTTTTTACTATTATAACAATAATATTATTATAATAATTAAATATAATTATAACTATAATTATGATTAAGTATATTTAAATAATATTAAAAATAAATTAATTATTAATTTATAACATCAAAATAATAATATTAATATTGATTAATAATAATAATGAGAAAATATATTATAATATCACTTTTGGTACTAATTTTGTCAATACCCATTATATTCTTTATGACACAAATGGAAAAATAAATTTGTTTAGAGGGCATTTTGGGATGAAAATTGCATCAGGTACCAAAAATGTGATTTATAGATACTAAAAATGATATAAAACAAAGATTAGGTATCATTTATGTGCGAAAGCGAAAGATCAGATACCATTTATATAGTTCACTCTAATTTAAATATTATGATAAAACTTGTCTTAGTTAACTTCAAAAGAAATGAGTCATTAAATAAATGACTTTATGATAAAATTTTAATTTATTCCCCCTCTCTCATAAATTACTGAAAGCTAGTTACCTTTTCTGCATACGTCTGTGCATTCTGCAGCTCTCTTTTACAGATAAAACACACACACACCACAATGCCGAGGTCGAACGGCGGCGTTTGGATGGACGGAGAAGAAGACGAAGCCATCTCATGGCCCCACAACGACAACGCCGCCGATTGCTTCATCAACAATGCCATGTACGCCCCCAATCCATTCCACCACCCTCAATTCACCTCCCTCTTGTTCAACCCTCTGGATTCCTCTCCCTCCCAACTCGACCCCTTTTTACCCCCAAAATCTATGCTGCCCTCTCTCTTCGATTTGAGTTTCGACCAGACCTACTCCCCCGCTCCCGACGCGCCTATGTTTAATGGATTTAATCCCCAATTTCAATTTTCCGACGATTGCGTCGCCGCCATTGGAGGTGCTGCTTTCGAGGGTTTCGACAGGTCTAAGCTGCTGAGGCCGCTCGAAGTCCAGCCGTCGGTGGGAGCGCAGCCGACTCTGTTTCAGAAGAGGGCGGCGCTGCGGCAGAATTTGAGCGACGAGGGTTTGACAAGCGTTGATGATACAGGGGGAATGAGTATGGGGAGGAAGAGGAAGGCGGAATTTGAGGATGAAATGGAGAATTACGATTCCGATGACGCCGCGGAGAAATTCGGCAATAATTCCAACGCCAACAGCGGCGTGACCCACAAGGGGAAGAAGAAGGGGATGCCGGCGAAGAATTTGATGGCGGAGCGGCGGCGGAGGAAGAAGCTCAACGACAGACTTTACATGCTCAGATCCATTGTGCCTAAAATCAGCAAGGTAGGTCTCGATTCCCCCAATCCACTAACAATTTTGTGCAATTTGTTTGGGGGTTTCTCGGATTTCAGTACTACTACTAAAATTTATGCTACTGAGTTTTTGTAAATGTAAATTCTCTCCTGCATTTAATGAATCAGAAATATAAGAGTGCATGTTTCTGTGCTGTTAATATTGGGAGTAAATGCTCCATTTCTGGTTTTGATTTATCATTTTCTGTTTTCTTTTCGGTGAAATGATTGATTTGCAGATGGATAGAGCTTCAATTCTCGGCGATGCAATAGATTATTTGAAGGAGCTTTTACAACGGATTAATGAAATTCACAGTGAACTTGAAGCTACCCCAGCTGGATCTTCTCTTATGCATCCATCACCGAGCTTCCATCCTTTGACGGCCACCGCGCCTCTCGCCCTCCCTTATCGCGTCAAGGAGGAAATCTGCGCAAGCTCAGCTCCCAGCCCCAAAAATCAACCTGCAAGGGTACATTTATATGCATATTTTCTCGTGTTTGATTGTTCGATTGCATGTTTATTCGGATAATAAGCTTTAGAAGATCAAAACTCTTATGGTGTACAACTCAAATTTCATACGTGCGAAATGGTTTGACATGCTTCTGAGCGTTGTGTGCTTAAATTTTCTTATAGGTCGAAGTAAGGTTGAGAGAAGGGAGGGCTGTGAATATACACATGTTCTGCGCCCGTAGACCAGGTCTCCTGTTGTCGGCTATGAGGGCTATGGACAACCTTGGTCTGGACATTCAGCAAGCTGTGATAAGCTGTTTCAACGGCTTTTCCTTGGATGTGTTCCGAGCAGAGGTAGATTTCTAAAGTAAATGTAGTTTTCTTGGTGGTATGCATCTCATGACATATAGATTTACCCTACAGATTACCAGCATGCAGTAATCTACGTGTTTTGATTTGTTTATGGTTTCTGGAAGTAATGAAATGAAGCACTTGTTCAAGAGGCTCTTGGAATGAAGCCAGAAAGATAATAAAGTAAAATGACACTCTGATGAATTGATAGGCAGTACAAATTTGAAAGAAGAAAATAGCAAAGTATGTAAAACTAGAAAAGATTTTTGTTGAACATCAAGAACATGGATAGCTAAAAGGCTGACTGACACTGTCTGAATCTTACTAGTTGAATAAGATGTAGAAGTAGTAACAATGTGATACTACTATGAGAAATTGATAATTTATCGTCTTGTTAGTTTCAATTTCTCACCTTGCACTGCATCATCCTTCCCTTTTATGGGAGTGTCTTTCTCGATGATCTGTAGGCGTTCGTTGTTCATGCATCTAAATGACATCCTTTGCTCACTCTCGGTTGATGTGTCCTAAACTAAGCTAGTACACTGTCTCTCCTCTCTATATCAGCAATTCAGGGAAGGGCAGGACGTGTTGCCGGAGCAGATCAAAGCGGTGCTCTTGAATTCTGCTGGATTTCATGGTGTTATGTAGGTTTGAATCTGTCTTAGCAAGCAGAGTCTAATTGCTGGATTATGAGTAGGTATGACTGCATCTGTTAACAATGAATTCAAGAATCAAGCTAGTGTTGTTAGATACAATCTGATTTGTATTGAAAATTTCCAATCTATTTAATCATAAATTTTGTGATTTACATTCCAAAGCAAATACAAATAATGTTATTATGCTTGTTTGTATGAAGTTAGATCATTCATAATTTTTTTTTATCTGAATCTTTAAAAATTAAGCAAACGGTTTGGACTTTGGAGAGAGATGCAGTTTAATTTGTCTACTAGTACATGTTAGTGGGACCATCAATTCACATGTGTTGCTCTATCTATTAATTGACCAAATTGTGTAGTCCCTTTCTCAATAAACAAGAGAGTTCCCAATCTATTAAGTTTGCTTCCCATATATTTCTTCAATAATTTTAAGCGGAATATTCCTAAATAATGAGTAATTATTTTTTAATACTACTAATTTAACAGCTCCACTTTTAAACCTTTAAGACAGATACACTTTTTTTGGTACTAATATTTATAGATATTTTTTAGATTTACGGAATCTGTTGGTATCCTTAATTAATCATAACTTCAAAAAAAATATTAAAACTAGATACTATATTAATTCAGTTTAACTTGAATATTAGTATTGGGCTCGTTAAATATAATAATTAATTACAATAAAAATATATCCAAATATTTAACTGTAAAATCTATTGGACCTCATGAACAAGCCCAAAAATAACGTATTTGTATCGTTTTTAATTGGGCCCGCGCTCACTACAATTCCTTACGAGTTTATATTTCTTGGTCCATTTCACACAAAAGATGGAGTACCATAATTTGCAATATTTTATAGTAGTAAATAATACTATTACTATAAAATTTGAAAATCTTAGATCATTCAAATATTTTATATAAAAATCTCATATCATACAATATTTATTGAAATCTATACAATAAATCTTATTCAGATTAATATTTTAAAATTTAAATTGGATAAAACTTGCCTTATGGAATTTTACTACCACTTCCAATGTTATGATGATTACTTTATTTACCAAAAATATCCGTTTTCCTTTTCATCTTCAACACAATTCCAGTTTTATTTTCCGATTTCTAAGTTTTTGTTAATAATGTATTGATAAATACGACCAAGCGAATCCATACTTGATAGTTGTATTTAATAAAATGGCTATTTTTGAAACAATATATATAGTAGTAGTAGTATCTAAATGGATATGACGATATTCAAATCACGAAATTATGATGTCAGCCACTAAACCATGATATGAAAAAAAATGAGGCATTATACAATTTTATAATGTAGCGCGTGACAGATCTGGACCCCAATCTACTTAGGTTGGTCCACCATCACTACAATAAATCGGTATATATGCTACTTCCATTTCATTTCCTACCTAATTAATACTTATGTATATATATATCGTTTCTTCACACATATAAACACAATCGTAAACCAAACGTTATAGGAGTAGTATAGAGAGAGAGAGAGAGAGAGAGGGGTCGAAATGCTAAGATCACTAACAAGGTATGGCTCTCTAAAAATAAAGCGTGTTTCATTTTCTAATTATTTATTCCCTTTGCCTTTTCATCATTATCCCGAAAAAAGCAGATTGCTAATGTCGTTTTTGTTTGCATGCGCCACTCAGATCACACCCTAAAACGCAGATTGCTGATGTCGTTTCGGCTTCGATTACAACGAGGTTTTCCTCCGCCGCCGCCGCTGCTGCTTCTGCTTCTGCGCATGGACGCCGGTAATTACTTCCTTCTCTCTCTTTCTACATGTATATATGTGTGTTTAATTAATAGAGGGAAAAAAACGATGCGGTCCCTTGTTTGGTGCCGGCTTTTAAGGCTTTGATGCCGACGCTTTGCATTTCTTTTTTTCTCAGTGTTTAATGTTTTTTCTTTTGCATGCTGCCTTCATGAATCATCAATCGCCATCTTTTTTTTTGTTTTTTTCTATTAAATTAATTTGGTTTCCAATTTCGTTAAGAATAAATATTGGTCAACGCTTGGCAGCCTGGCGATGCCTCTTTTTACCTGTTAATTTATTAGTAACTCTTTTTGTTTTGTTTTGTTTTGTTTTATTTTGTTAATAGTTAATTAATCCCCAGTAAAGTGATATAAAACGTAGTTCTACTAGTAATAATCTTTTCTGCACAGGGATCACCACTCAGCAGGAATCATTGTATTTAATCTTGTTGCTGGGTGATAATTATTAAAGTCAACGGGTGATTGCATTAAAATTAATCTGCGGCTGAAGTTTGAAAATCCTAGATTAATTTAATGCGTTCATGTCCTACTTATTTATAAATAGTTATATTTAGATATAGATCTTGATCCTTCTCGTATATTTTGAGACTACCTAAAAATTAACATATACTGTATACTTTATTTTGACCAAACTGTCAACATATATACAAAGAGTGTAGTTTTGTAGTATAATATGCCAAATAATTAATTCCTAAAACTTAGTATAACTGGCAAAAACAATACTATTAAAGTGTGGTCGACAAACTACACTTCAAGAAAGTGATACATCACTAGCTCAAAATTAGTACTCCAACATATGAATAGACACTAGTAATGCATTATTGAAAGACATTCTAAAACATACATGATGAGCATTTGTCCAATAATTCCACCCATATGCACACTTGTTACATCAATTTTTGTTTTGTTTGTAATTTACAAGGCTCAAGCTCATCTCGTTTACTAATCTCGTCACATGCAGTCTCGAAGGCAAGGTAGCCCTCGTAACTGGTGGTGCTAGAGGCCTCGGGAAGGCCACCGCACGTGCATTCATCCAACAAGGAGCTCGTGTCGTGATTGCTGATGTCAATACCCAATTGGGCCCACAGGCGTCCCTAGAGTTGGGCCCACATGCCCAATTCTTACAATGTGATGTCTCGGTGGAGGCCCAGGTCTCGGATGCAGTCGACCTTGCCGTGGCCAGCCATGGCAAGCTCGACATCATGTGCAACATAGCCGGGATTGCGGGGTCGCCCTTCCCGCCAAGTATCGTCGATCTCGACCTGGACGAGTTTGACCGGGTCATGGCGGTCAATGTGCGAGGCACCATGGCCGGGATCAAGCACGCGGCCAGGGTGATGATCCCCGTGGGGTCGGGCTCGATCCTATGCACCGCAAGTATAAGCGGGCTGATGGGTGGGCTGGGCCCGCATCCGTACACCGTGTCAAAGTTTGCTATACCAGGGATAGTGAAGTCCCTGGCAAGTGAACTGTGTGGACACGGGGTTCGGATAAACTGTATTTCACCGTCTCCGATTCCGACACCATTGGTTATCGAACAATTTAATAAAATAATGCCGAATGCGAGGAGGGAGGAGATAGTAGGGTTGATCAATGGGTTAGGGGAACTAAAGGGTGCGATTTGTGAAGAGGAGGATGTGGCTAAGGCCGCATTGTATTTGGCTTCGGATGAGGCCAAATTTGTGTCGGGCCATAACCTTGTTGTGGATGGAGGATTCACTAGCTTCAAGAATCTTAATTTTCCTAAATTAAGTTGATTCATGTTTCCTACTTAAAAAGTTGTTTTTTTTTTCACATTGTCGTAGAGACAAAGTATATTTTGATGTTTGTTTGAATGTTTTAATATATTATTTTATAGGGATGTGATTCGTTGCTAATTTTTTAAGTTGGTAACTCATCATGCGGTGTATTAAGTTGGTAACTCACAAGATGGCATTGAGATGTGAACATAAACTTAGTTGACATATTAATACATTGTGTTGACATTGATATTTAAAATGTCCACATAGTATATTAAAATATTAATACAAATTTATATTGACATTTTAATAGTAATTTAAAAAGAGTGAGCGTCATAATGAACCTCTTTTTTTATATATTACTCATTTGTTTCAAATTAATCGATTCGCATTCATATTCTTTTTTTGACAGTTGTAACTTGCAAGCTAAATGAGTTAATTCCACTTGGTTCTCGGCACCTCTTTTAAAGTGGAGATAGAAAACATTCGATATTCGTCGGCACCTCTTTTAAAGTGGAAATAGAAAACATTCGATATTCGTGCGTTTAGGTTTGAAATTCGCAACTCAATTTTTAATCCAAAGCCCACGGTTCGAGGAGGCCTACACCGTCAAAATCGACCAAAATTGAATGTATTGTGGTCCAATGGGCTTAGAAGGTAGTAGTTGACAATAAGATTTTTTTTCTATGAAATCTTTAGACTTTAGATTAAAATAAATTTATAAAATTAATCACCAATGACATTAGCAAATTGTATTTATGAGAATGAATTTTATTTAATTTTATGAGGTTATTAGAAATGGCGGGAAAAAAATAATATCCAAACGAATGTAATACTCTATCAAAAGAAATTTGGTTTGTCCATATTGGAGAATAAGCTTGAGATTACGTGAAAGTGATCACTTAAGAGGATGAGCGTGGAGTTAACTTGTTGAAAAAAATCATGAAAAAATGGCAACCGTTGCCCACGTTGCCGAAAAGAGATCATGGTGTGATATGGTGAAAGGAAAAGGATAGAGCAGTGCTATTTGATTTCATCATAATCGTTGTATAATTGAAAAGGATATTACAAAATCAGGCATTGTCGATTGTACACATTGTTGGGTTACAAACCCATCCCACATCGGATGAAGAAGAGAAGTTGAAAGGTGTATATAATTCATGTCCAACCTCAATTAGCTTGAGGCCTTTTGAGAGTGATCCAAAAACAAATCCGGTCAGATTTGACCCAAAGCGTTCTGAATCCATCAATTACCGCAATCTACTCTCTTGCTTTCATTCTCTTAATATCTTTCAACATTTTATTTTAGTTTAAATACTATAGATATATACTTTTCTGTCTCTAAAAATATTCTACTTTTAATATTTTTATTAGTCTTATTATTTTTTAATAATATTTTAATTATATTTTTTAACATTTTTTTATTAATTTGTATTTAAACATGCATCATTTTTAACTTACGATTTCTCGTAAATGAAGTAAAAAAATGCTACTAGTATGTTTCGGAAGTCGGCTATGAATGTACATGAATAGTTTTTGGTGAGGTGGCCCAAAATAAATGGTGCCGACATATATATAAATATTCAAACGGCCTAACTGCGAGTACAGTCACACTATTAATAAAATTAAATACTACCTCCGTCCCTAAAATTTGTCCTATTTTTCTATTTCCGTCCGTCCTCCAAAATATGTCTCATTTCACTTTTTACCATTTTTGATAGTGAACCTTTTATTCCACTAATTTATTTGTATTTATATTTTATTATAAAATTAATAAATAAAAATAGGATTCACGCTCTACTAAAATTTTCAACTTATTTTTTATCCACTAAAATTTTCAATTCTTTTTTGTTATCTTTCTTAAAGGTGGTGTGGGGTTAGAGTGAGACAAATTTAGGGGAGGGAGGCAGTATATAAATTTATTAATACTATATGCATATGATTATCAGTTATCATACAGTCACAGTGTTGGTTACGAGAGTGGCACCAATTTCAAATGCAAAATGAGCTTCCAAGATGTTGGCATTGGCAGCAAGCCTACATCTGGCGCCAAAAATCAATCGGAATCCGCCTTGTTTCAGGCCAACACCGCCCTCGCCGCTTTCCGTCGCCTTGTTGATGCCATCGGAACCTCCAAGGACACCCCCGATCACCGTCTCAAATTGTTCGTTTTCCCTAATTTCATTTCCCCCCCTTTTCTTCTCTTATCCTACTACTATCACTATGCAGGCGAAGTACAAGGCAACGTATACTGGACTTGCTCAGGGACGCCTCTGCTAAGCTCAACTCCCTCACTGAATCCGATCTCCCACACGACCTCGATGTATGCTGCTCTACTCTCTCGCTAACTATTTCAACCATCGAATTTTACCCTAGACCTGTTCTAATTCAATTCCAGCTTCGATCATGATTTTAGGTTGACTTTTGGTACTAGTTAGTTGGTATTGTTCAATTACGACCTGAAACTATGCTCACAGCAGCAAATTTCATTTGTGGGCAAATTATTAGTGGAGTAGTTGAATGACTGTTTTTTTATTCAGCCAAATAGGAAAGTTCAACATTCCAAGCTTGCTAAAGACTTGCAAATTACTTTGCAAGAATTTCAAAAACTGCAGCACCTAGCTTCTGAACGTGAGTCTAAATTCTCTCCTGTACTTCCTCTTCCATCCTCTATAACTATGTAAGAAGCTCAACTTTCTATTCACATGCGTTGCTCGTTATATACTCTTATCATTGACATTCTAAATCCCCCGTTTGCTGCAAGTTCTACCCCTGATGACCAATATGCAGAATCCAGCTTTGAAAGGGAAAATGATGACTCGTTTCTCATGGAACAAAAGAGGTGATCATGATCCTTTCATTCCTAAAACTACATTCTTCTTGTATATTGTTTTCAGTGCTAAATTATGTGTTCGAAGAACTTAAAAATCTCTATTGCCAGCAATAATGTTCAACTAGCAAAC